>NW_028301262.1:1320000-1650000 GCF_061612785.1 Hesperophylax consimilis | reverse complement strand
ATCTGACCACTGCCTAGTGACGACATCAATCCCCGTTAGCCTCAGACCAACCAATGAGAGGCTGAGGAGAAAAGTGTGGCACTATAGGTCAGCAGATTGGTTCGGTATGCGGGCCCATTTCAATGCTTTTCCGTGGTCAGCTGTTTGTTTTCGGACTTCGGACCCTTCAAGATGTGCCCAAGAGATTGGTGAAGTCATCAAATCGGCGATGGATGGCTTCATACAATCGACTACTAAAGAAACTGGCGTGGGCTCAAAGCCGTGGTTCAGTCGACAATGCTCCGAAGCAGTTCGACGAAAAAACGCGGCTTACCGAGCCTACAACACATCTCGAACGCCCGAAAGCAGATCAGCATACAACAAATCGGCAAAGGAATGCAAGAGAATCATCAATAGATCAAAATTTGAACACGACCTGCAGATCAGCAAAAAGCTGGCTGCCTGCCCGCATGGCAGCAGAGCATTCTGGTCGCTTGCGGGCTCAATAGGTCGAAATTTTTGCAAACCCAGTTTGCCACCTCTTACCAGACCTGACGGCTCACTAGCAAACACCGCCACCGAAAAGGCAAACCTTTTAGGGAAAATGTTTGCGGAAAACTCGACCCTCGACGACGGGGGTGCTGTTCCGCCGTCGGTTCCTCACTGCGGCTTCTTTATGAAAAAGCTGAGGATCCGGCATCGGGATGTACTCCACGTCATACGGGGGCTCGATGTTAACAAAGCTAGTGGACCTGATGGAATACCTGCCCTGGTATTGTAGAGGTGTGCTGCGGAAATAGTTCCAGTTTTGACAAAGCTCTTCAAAATGTCCCTGAAGTGTGGCACTGTGCCCTCTGGTTGGAAAAAAGCGGTAATTCACCCTATTCCCAAGAAAGGTGACCGCTCCAACCCGGCCAACTACCGCCCCATAGCGATCACATCAGTTCTGTCCAAAGTGATGGAACGTGTGATCAACGACAAACTGCTCACATACCTCGAGAAGAACAAAATTATCAACGACCGTCAATACGGATTCCGGCGGAACCGCTCGTGCGGTGATCTTCTCGCGTATGTGACGCATGTTTGGGGGCGGTGCCTGGAACGTCACGGTGAGACCCAAACGGTCGCACTAGACATATCCAAGGCCTTTGACCGGGTCTGGCACCGAGGACTTGTCAACAAATTGCATTCTTACGGACTTCCCGCATCCCTGTGTACGTGGATTGCTGACTTTTTAAGGGATAGGTCGATTCAGGCGGTTGCTGACGGTTTCACCTCTTCCTCGCACTCCATAAATGCTGGCGTCCCACAGGGATCGGTTCTGTCTCCGACTTTGTTTTTGTTGCACATCAATGACCTTTTGACATGTGCACCGATTCATTGTTACGCGGATGACAGTACAGTTCATGATAGCTTTTTGTTTGACAAGCCCCCAAAGGGCACACAAACTCCAACGGCTCGGAGGGCTTTGAAGCAGAGAATGGACGGTTATCTCGAGAGTATTTCCTCCTGGGGTAAAAATAATCTCGTCGAATTTAATGTTTCAAAGACCCAATCCTGTCTGATTACGTCTAAAAGGGATCCAAATGATAATCTAGTCTCCTTCAACGGAAGCAATCTTCCGAACAGGCCTTCCATTGATATGCTTGGTGTAACTATAAGTGACCAGCTCAGGTACGGGGGCTCCATCGAAGCCAGAGTAAAGTTGGCCTCTCAGAAGCTGGGCGTACTGTACAGGGCCCGCAGATACTTTAATAGTACACAACTGCTCACCCTGTACAAATCGCAAGTGCGCCCTACTGTCGAATTTGGCAGCCATCTCTGGTCTGGAGCCCCAAAATACCTGAAAAAAACCCTTGACTCTGTGCAGAAACGGGCGGTCCGTTTGATAGATTCCCCAATCTTAACAAACGGACTGCAATCTTTAGAGCACAGGCGTCAGGTAGGTATGCTGTCCTTGTTCTATCGGTATTACAATGGAAGATGCTCTGAGGAACTAGCGTCATTGATCCCTTCGGCACCGGTGCGTAGTCGGGATACACGCCAAACGCGCGCCCAACATTTGTACACAGTTGACACTTGTCACATGAGAACGGGTCGCTTCTACGATTCGTTCTTAAGTTCAACAGCTCGGCTGTGGAACGAACTGCCGGCCTCTGTGTTTCCTCCCTCCTACAACATGGGACTCTTCAAGACCCATGTTCACTCCTTCCTCTCCACAAAAAGACCCTCCACACAGCATCCCCAAAGATGACATAGGCCCTGAGGGAAATTATTTTCTTCAGGGCCTCCTGTGTGGAGTAAATATAAAAAAAAAAAAAAAAAAAAAAAAAAAAAACCACAGACTAACCATTTTATGAAAAATATACTCGCTGATGTACCCGGCATTGCCCGGGTTACAAATAGAATTTTTTGAAATCTTATGTAGACTGTAGCCTTCCCTTGTTTTGAAAGTAAAGTGTGCAAAATTTCATCAATCTCAGAACAAAACTGTAGATTTAAATAAAATCAAATTTTCGCCACCCACCTGGTTTCCTCCCCGCGGCCGCCCGTGATCGCCAGGTGATCACTCCTTCTTATTATTCTGTTTATATTATATGTCTGACCATAGTAGAAAAGGAGATGAGGAGTTTGTTTCATGAGGATTTGTCTTTTGGTGACAGATATAGCACCACATGACCCAACTGGTTTTAAGCCACGCATTTCGTATTTCTACCAATTTATAGCACATTTCTCTTGAACACTTATAAAAAATTTATGTTGTTTTTGAAGATAATATTTGAAAAATTGAGTAGAAACGGTAACTATACAAAATTCCATAGATCGAAAAAAATCTCAAGTGTGCCCCGAAATGATTACAAACACATTTTGTTTTGTTATTTAACATTTCGTAGGTAGTAAAAAATTCACAGGGTATCTTTAAATGCAATTTAGGCATTTGTGGAATGAATTTTTAGTAAACTAGTCGTGTTTCATTACATATTTAATCAATTTTTGCAAATTTATTTATAATATTAGCGCGCTCACTCTAACATTTGTATTTACATATCTCCCTTCAAACAATCTTTTTCATCTTTTTGAACACTTACTTCGGAGCCTTAAGAACTCTCTCGAACTGTTCGGAGAGTAAAGTTAGCGAGATGAGTCAGTAGTTGAACAGAATCAATTCAGATATCCACATATATATATTTAGTATTTAAGAAGTTGCTTTTAAACAGCAATCTTTGTTGCCGCTAGTCCGAGGCAGTAATTTTATTTTCCCCTCCATGCTTACAAATTATACACTACAGTGAAAGTACTAAATTCTGCTTTATAATATGTGTGTACCCACTTATATTAATGCAATTTATTTTTAGACGTTTTGAAATTAACGATTTTGTACTGTTTTTAAAAGAATAAAAAATTGAATTGAATTGAATTAGCGGTTTTCCTTTGAAATATAAAACCATAAGAAATATATTATGGTGGTGAATCTCAGATGACGTAGTGATTGTATTAGACAATAATACCTACAGGCGATCCAATACCAAGTAATGCAAAATCAGATGTTTTTGGTTTGAAAATTTGATTGCTTAGAAATACTACAGATGCTTTAATTAAATACTGCAAGTAGAACACATCATGGGCTTGTCAGCAATCGATCATTTTTTTGGTAAGACCTTTTATAAGCCTAGAAAAAAATAAAGTATCAGGCCTAAAAAAAACTGTCTAGTGCAAAATATTCCATTTACAAACCCATTTTCGGATATTTTTTTATTCTATAATGTGGGAAATTCATTTTTTTATTTGATAATCGAAGGAAATTTTCATATATGTACCAGAACTTCGAAAAATAAAACAAAATATGCATTTTCGCTTTGTTCATTTTTACACGAATATTGATCGATTTTCGGGGAGGTAACCATTGAATTTGCCATTGTGAAATAAACTCTATGCCGCCTACGTAAGGGTTACACGCTTTTGTATTTAGTTACCGCCCGGCGCTGACGGGGTAAAGACGTTCTTTATCTTAGTGCCGCTCTGTTCTGTGAAATTTTTTCAACTAAAATCAGTTTACTTGTAATCGTTTTTTTTTTAATTCCTAGTTTTATACAATGGGGAGGAAAGATAATAAAAAAACTGGGTACGCTCAGTGGCCTAAAACAAAATACAAAAATATGCTTGAATATTTGGGTTAGTTCAAATAATTTTTTTCATAATTAGGTACCTAAAAACAATAACGCAAGAAATATTTGTTTATTTATGTTATTATGTTTAGAAAACAAACAGATAGGTATATATAATGAATAATAACAAATATACATTGCAAAATGAACGCACAATAAAATAAATTACAATCATTATTTAAATATACAAAAAAATTATTATAAATCGATCATCATCGATTATAATTATCGAACACGATTAGACTATTAGGTAAGATATACTCATGGATTAGGAATTAATTTTTAATAGTTTCGATGTATGCCATGTCTTTTGTAATATACTGTATCTAAATGTTTTTTACAGGCCTCTACGCAATGTTTCATTAAAAAAGATTAAAAAATACTGCTGTTTCAATAATTCCTAATTATAATTAGGTATTGTAATTTATTTAATTTAGTCGATTTATATGATAATACTATTTAAAAAACAACCATGCAATAATTTCTTATGACTTCTTTCTGCCAAAAATATGTAAATAACGCACCTGAACAAAACAACGAGTAAAGAGTGTAGAGTGTAAAACCAATTTCAAATTTCGCGCGCTTTTGCATACCGAAGCGACGCACAGTGGGCTGAAAATCGCCTTTCATAGACATAGAGAGTTGAATTTTCAAGGGTATTTTTTTTTGGCTAGAAATGGATTCTGCTGATCATTACTATGCTATAAAATGTCGTACGAAGCAATTGCGTGTACAAATGAAGGAGTTATAATTTTTTTAAGAAAAATTTGTATGGCGCTGACATTAAAAATGAGGCTATCTCTGGAATCATAAGGTTGGCCGTTCTATCCTTACACACAGATAATACTACTATTTATTTGTATTTTTTTGACATACTTCATATTGTGGCGCAAGGTGCGATTTTTTTTTTTAAATCGTCAAAGTTGAAAAAAACCCTTTTTAATGTTGATGATTCATTTTAATGCTTAAATGCTAATTATATGGAGGAGGAAAAACAAATGCTGATAGCTCGTTCCACATGCGAGCCGACTTACGGTAAAACGAGTCGGAGAAACGACCCGTTCAAATATAGATAACATCAACTTTACTATGAACCTGTGTTCCGCTCGTGTCCGTCGAGTATCAAGCACGTGCACGGTGCACCGGGGATCAATGCTGCTAGCTCCTTTTAACAGGCTCTTATAAAATACCTGTAAAATAGACACAGCATACGCACATTTCGTCATACATGATTTTACCGCTTATATGCCTCAGGGATCTCATTTCTACAGTATTCTGTCTACTTTCAGCCTTCTTCTGCCAATTCCATGCCTCATTTATATATATTAGGGTAGGTACCAGCACTCCATTGTGGACTGCTAGCTTCGCTTCTTTGGACAGTTTTTAGTTAGCTCCAACCGCGTCCAATCATCCATTAATTACCCATTATAACCAAGAACCCGGCCTCCCCTACTAAGTCACGAAGCGTAATCAGGAGAGATGGTAAAAGATACAGGTTCAAAATTTCATACATAACATTATTCCTTTTGCCGCCATTTTGGATTTTTATGGTCGAAAGGTATCCCTCAACCAGTTTCTTTTTCGATCCGGCCCGCCACGCAGTAGATGGGCAAACGCATCCGCCGCCAGGACTTAGACAAACCTCACCCTATGAACCCGTGTACCCCTGCTAATTTATGATTTTTTTATGGATTTGTTTTTGCGAAATTTTCGTTTCAATCTAAATACGCATACATTTTTTATAAACAATTCAAGCAACACACGTCATTTTGATTTGAAACGGTACCATCTCACAGTCATTTCATGCGATATTCGACTCTAGAGACTAATACTTTGAGTTCAATATCACAAAAGATTACGGAATCACATAAAACCTTGTGATGAACAGTCCACCGATTGCCCCTTGATTGGTTCATTTAGTAAAACCATATACACGGTGTCCGGAAACTCATAGTACAAGCGGGAAACTGGAGAATCTACACCACATGGGGAACCCAAAAAAACATAAAGTTTTTTGATTTGAGCATTTTCAAAAAAAAAAAAAAAAACAAAAAAAAAATATTTTTCGACTATTTTAGGGTTAAAGTTTTTTCTGGTGTTTAGGGTTGAATAACAGATGTTTTAACCCTGCAGAGCACAAATATTTTATGTTACACCGGGTTAAATGAAGGGTGATTTCAAAATAATGCTTCAAATCCGAGTTTCTTCATTTGTTTTACTTTCAAATAGTTTTAATTAGTTGGGTACTTTGATCTTCAGTAATAATTTATAAGAATTTGATAAAAAAAAAAAAAAAAAAAAAAAAAAAAAAAAAAAAAAAAAAAAAAAGTGGGTGTGTCAAGCCTACGCAAGACAGAAGTGAAACTTCTAGTTTCAGCTGATGCTTGGCGTGGCGCAGTTCGCTGGTGTCTGAGAGAGAGGAAAGAAGAGAAGAGAGAGAACGTTCGTGAGCGGCTCCCCCACCTCAACAAGGTTTCACTTCAAAAATGCCACAGCCGAGAATCGAACCTCGCTTAACTGATTGAAAGCCAACCACGCTGAGCACCAACTGTAAGCAAAGCCGCATAAATTGATTATATTATGTAGGTTCTGAAAATATGAGAGCTTGTTATGTTTTATAATGTTACCTACATCACACCCAAAATATAATATATTTTTAAAAATAATGTACAATGTACAGAAATAGAATCCCACACAAGATCGCGTAGTGCGCTCTAGCGAACGGATATTTTATCAGAGGGAGATAGTTTTAATTTTTTTTTCTGTAAATTATTACATATTATCAAAATAAATAAATTAATTAAATAAATGTAATACAATTATCATAATATACGGATTAGATAATAATTTTAATCCAACACAATAACGCAAAGCGCGCTCTAGCGGAGTAATGTTTTATCACAGTGAGATAAGTGTTTTTATTATTTTGCAATATTATTTTCTTTTAAAAAATGTTCTGACCTACTAAAAAATAAGATATTGAATGAAAAAGGCGTTAAAAACAAAAAAATAATGTGCGATGGCCGAGAATCGAACTCGGATCAACTGCTTGGAAGGCAACTATGCTGACCATTACACCACCAACGCCAGTTGTCGGGATGAGCTAAGAAGCATTTATATGTTACTTCAAAACTTTGACTAGATCAAATGAACTTTAATCGGTGGTCCCGCATTTTCGTTTCGGTCATGAGTCGGTTTTACTCCGGTCCTCGAAATTGCATGACGCGCGTAAAGAAGTTTCACTTCAAAAAAAAAATCAACTTCAAACTCGATTTACTCGATAACGAAAGCTCAAATAAAAAAAATATATACTACAAAATCGACTCCAAATGTGATGTAGATTCACCAGTTTCCCGCTTGTACTACGAGTTTCCGGACACCCTGTATAGGGACACAGATCAACTTTGTCTAATAACTTCTTACCTGGATCAACATACTACGGGAATAGATCAATATAATTTGACCGGTCAGTGGTTGAGTGGGCATAGCGCTTGGGTCTCACCCGAGCGTCGCGTGTTCGATTCCTCGGCTGGCTAAGTCCTCCATCACAACACAAGCAACATTTTCGGCTTTCTGTGGTGGTAGTAGGAGATTTTCAAATATTGTTGGGTTATTCGTAACCTGGGAATGTTTGTCTTTCTTTTAAAAAAAAAAAAAAAAAAAAAAAAAAAAAAAAAAAAAAAAAAAAAAAAAAAAAAAAAAAATATGAGATCAACATAAGTATGCCAATTTGGGTAGATCAACATATACCGGATTTTTGACAAATTTTACCAGTGTGCGTTTATGGGCGTAATTGGGGTCTGGGGTTCGGCTTTCTCTTATTGGTTCTAAAGTTTTTTATAACTCATCCCAATAGGCCGCGCCCCTTCCGAATTCGAAGGACATCTGGAATATGAGATCGTCTTAAGATGCACATGGCAATGTTAATATAACCTGCACTTCTTTTGTTTCAGTTCAGAAAATGTCAACTTCGTCGGATTGGGGGGGAACTTTACACCTCAGTACAACCCTGACGCTACATACAATGTGATAAAAATACACTTCCACCCACTATACAATAGGGCTTACTCTGAAGCGTATAACAACATCGCCCTTCTGCAGCTTGACAGACAGTAAGCTTTTCATAATTATACAAAACATTGGAATAATTTTAGTAAAAATAAAAAATGTATATTCATGGGTGCGACCGGACTTTGAATTACAGACCATTTGCTATTCCGGCGTTTACTCTAGCAACTGAGCTATCTCCTGAACCTTCAGACCTGCCGTATTTCTGCATTCCATTTTATAAACATTTAAGTGTTTAAGTATTATTTTATCAACATTACAAATCTGAAGGCCACCGTGGTCGAGTGGTAAGTCTCTCGACTAGCAATCCGGAGGTCGCAGGTTCAAATAGTAAATCTTATTTTAGTATTTTTGCGGCACTTTCCAGAGTAGAAGATACTCTCAGTATCGCTCTGGTGTTCACCATTCGGAATTGAAACATTGCTTGACATGGCTTTAGCCATATTTGGTGACCAGATCTGAATAGCCAAGTACTTTCCCACCTTCCTCTTCCCCATCTTATTTCCCTCCCTACTGTTTTCAGCCCCACAACATACACCAACTATTGGAGATACGATGGTCTCACTGGCTTGGGAGCAGTTGGGACTCTTGTGCGATATTCACATTTTATTTCATATTTCATCAGGTTGGTCTCATCTGCTAAAATGGTGTACAATTAGGTTGTCATTAGGTAATTTACTTGCTTTTAGTTTGTAAAGACAATGGCATCTCCACACTGACCTACAAACAAGGGTTAGTTCAAGCAACGCCGGTTCCTTATAACTTATTAGCAGGAATAGTTCCACCTGTATAGTGCCACCTCAGTGTAGGTCGACCAACAAACACTCCTATGTCCTGTCCTATCTTCCATTCTTGCTACATGCCCTGCTAGCGGAACAGGCCCACTGTTGCTTCACATGGTCTGATGCTCTGTAGGGAACTCGCGCGCATACAAGGGTTAGTTCAAGCAACGCCGGTTCCTTATAACTTATTAGCAGGAATAGTTCCACCTGTATAGTGCCACCTCAGTGTAGGTCGACCAACAAACACTCCTATGTCCTGTCCTATCTTCCATTCTTGCTACATGCCCTGCTAGCGGAACAGGCCCACTGTTGCTTCACATGGTCTGATGCTCTGTAGGGAACTCGCTTGCATAGCGCGGGTGGAAACTGTGCGCCACACTCAACAGTTTAGACTTTGTTACGAAATACAATCACTCTATACATTAAAAGGTACATCACCCTGTAGCATCATTTGTCACCCCCACTCTGGCAGACCAAGCGGCCAGATGGTCAAAACGGAATTACCGCTTCCGGCCCTTTGGCTCGCCGCGTGCAAAAACAGTCACCATCTTATCTCAGCCTCAGACGCACGCAGTCTCGATCTTAGCCCAGCCCGAACGCACGCGGGTCCCAGAACAATTGTAACGCTCGCAACAATGGCGCGTAGATTACGCATTATTAGAATCGGACTCGTTCTTGAATGTAACTAAATATTCCGCGCAGCCAATTCACAATCATGTTTCGAAATCTTAAGTTAAACTTTGCTCAATGGAACCACGCTTCCGATGAATTCTCAAGTGCGTCGCAAAACCAAACCAACCGCAGCTCCCTTCGGAGCGCGGTCAACTACCAGCTCGGCATGTTTTGGCCCCTTCATGGGAAGGCGAACCTGAAAGCACCTTCATTATAATCCACTTCCACGTGATTTTATTGGCCTTACAATATGCTCCAAGTGCCAACTGATCGGACATTCTTTTAAGTTTTGCAAGGACAAGCAAAGATGTGGACACTGTGCAGGCGAAGGTCACGCCAGGATAAACTGCCCAAAAGCTACCGCCGAGCCAGTTTGTGCTACCTGTACCGGGTTTGGGAAGCCCGCAGCACATCCGACTGGAGACAAGGACTCATGCCCGGCCTACAAAGCTGCTCTTTCCAAGGACTTTGCCACTATTGATTATGGCCGATAATTATGTTGAAGAAGATGACGAGGTAGAATTCAATAATACTAATGATTTCCAGGATTGGCTAAATGTTCATAGTAACTATAGTATGGAAAATATTAATATTGTTCAGTTGAATATTAGATCAATTTATAAATACTGGAATACTCTGAATGTCTACTTAAATTCTTGTTGGAAACATATTCATGCGTTAAGAGGAAACCGGGTGGTGTTTTTTCCATACAAACGTATTCCTCATTTCCCTCTCTGGATTTTGACACTAGAGAATTTTTTTTTTACATAATATGAATATTGACCGCAAGCGTGTCGGTACGTTTTGATTTTTTTGATAAGTTACTTATTATAGGAGTTATAACCCTTCAAAAATTGTTAAAAATGCCTTTTTTAACGCCATCAACAAACGTTCAGTATACAAATAAGACGATGTATTTTTAAAAAAAGCAAAACGTACAGACATAGAATGTTTTCTTCCAATACATTTGGTAAAAAAAATCTTGGAAATCGGTTCAGTTTTGGAGTAGAAAAATGAGGACTACAAAACCTCGATTTTGACAATTTTATTTAGGTATTATCAGGCTGAGGTGCATGTGTCCCTTTCTCTCAGTATTCGGGGGTGAGGGGGGGCGGAGAGGGTTTTGTTGAATACGTATACAGTCAACGAAGTGATGTGACATTCTCAATAATTATATCGATACACTAGTCCACTAGTGTTGTCATGTCCCGAGTTATCGATGTTTTTTAAAATTATTTTTCTGTTTGGTGACTTATCTTGAGTGTGCCAATACTTACCGAGCTTATTTACTAAAGTTATTGTGACAAATTTAATTTGTTTACGTCAACTAAATTAATGGAAAAAAATTGAAAAAAAAAACACCTGTTACAGACAGACCCCGAGATGATTCCGTTCCGTATTGCCGAGTTGGATATGGAACACAAAAATTAATTAAAATATTTTTTGATAACTTTTGAAGGTTGTACTCAACATAATATTATCCCTTTATAGGACACTATTTTTAAGATACAACTGCCGAACCAAAAAAAACTTTTATATTTGACTAAATATATTGTTCTAGATTTAAAAAAAAATATATATATATTTTACAAGAAAATGTGTGATGGTAAGTACATACACCACTGATCATTTGATGGAATGCTGGTACAGCGTATGTTCAGTGGTACATGCATCTACCACATGTTGTTGAATCGATTATGTTATTATAATATCATATTATACAAATGAATATTAGGGTGTATCGATTTTAAACTTTTTTTTTGTTTTCAAATTCCAAGTTAAAATAAAGTTGCTACTAGGTAGGTTTTTTAACTTGGAATAAACACAAGAGTTACGATTTTAATTATTTAAATTATAAAAAAAATTGATATTTTTTGAAAAAAATTAAAACTTTAGGCCTTGTGCGGGAGACCTAAACATTTTTTTAAAAATCCAAAACTTTTTGTGGTAAGTTGTGGTACCTAGTAGCAACTTTTTTTCAACTTGGAATTTGAAAACAAAAAAAAAGTTAAAAATCGATACACCCTAATGAATATTGAAATCTATGTATAAGAGGCACCATATTGTTTATTGTGCTACATATTAGGTACATACACATAACTTGTTTAGTTTTTATTTAACTTTTTTAATACGTTATATTATTACAGAAAAATGCACTTTCGGGAATACCTCCTACATCACTTGACATTTTCAATCTTCTTCAATGATCTAATATTTTTTGTTTTTAAACGCTTTATTGTAAAAAAAATTACTGTTTAACATCTACACAATGAAATTAAAACAATTTATGGTCCAGACCTTTCCCTCGCCGGTAAATTTCTTGGTATGCGACCGTCAATTATTTCTGGTAAAAGGCATTGGTGGTAGAAATTTTCTAACAGTGGAACGATTTTTTGCCAGATTTCATCGTCCCTCTCAATTTTTTCATATAGCAAACATTTTGGACTCCACACAACAAAATAACAATAATTACGACGAGTAATATGTAACTGGCCTTGTACTTGGTAGAAGTAATTATGATTCCGTTTTAATGTTAAAGAATGGTCTTCCAATTTACAGTAATCAATTATCTTTTGTGCAATTCCCTCTTCTGGTGACATATTTGCTATACTATAAGGGCATTTAATTTCAATTATAGAATCCTCACCGATAAGGCCATCCGGACTTGCCGCTAAAAAGTTTTTGGTTTTATCGATAAATAGCCCACAAGCGGATACCTGCAAACTTGTTTTTTTTGAAAATTGCTCTATTGCTAGGCTTTCATTTTCTTTTCCATAATTTGTGGCCATAGTTCCTTTGAATTGTGAGTACAGTAAAGAGTTTAATACTCCCGTAACTGAAGTTTTTTGCCGAAGCTTATATATTTTTCCAAAGTTAGACGCCGTTATCCGCTTACGTTTTTCAATTGCCCACAGATTGTTATTGCTTTGGCCTACCGTATTCCGTTTGAGCTCTTCCTTATTCGTTGAAGATAATTCTTTGAGAAATTCCTCTTTTTTCGTTTCAAATATTTTAGGTGGCATATCTGGTTCTAATTCCAATTGACCATAATTTTCATCGGGCCCTGTAACTTTTTTCTTTTTTCTGTCGTATTTTCATTATATTTTAGTTTTTTTTTCGACACATTTGTGTATTCTCCTTCGAACGTCGTTTTCTCTCTATAAAGTGCTTCGTGTATTTTCCGGGACTGTGGCCTTGGATTTTCTTTTGTATTCTTGAATGGGTTGCCAATTCACTATTCCACGAAGCTACTGCTCCAAAACATCTTGCTTGGTAAGATCCTCTTGTAGTAAAATTTACCCTTTTTCCACCTATAAATTTGGCGATAACGTTGTTGAATTGCTCCACAGTGTTATTTGTCACGTCAATAATAAGACTTTCTGCATTTGCTATTAGAGACAATAAGAATTGTTGGATATCAGTCCATATTCCACAATCTCGAAGATCGCTTACTAAATTTGGATCATCAGTATACTTCTCCGGCTTGCAATAGTACGATGCACAATTTTTATGATCACCAAACACATGATTTGCGGTATTTTTTATGTCCATTTTCAAATTTTTTATTTTATCACTTTGTACTGTGTTTTCTTGCTCTTTCCTGTAATTTACAGCTCCAACTACAGCTCTTCTCATGCGTAAAACGTTTGCTTCAACCTTTTTCCTTATATGAACTGGTACAAAGCCTTTAGCGTTGTTGGTTTTTTTTTCAAGTGCTTTCATTTTGTTGCAAAATTGCGGAGTAAGTGATTTTTGCACTCTATTTTTTGTACTATAAGGTTAGGACCATATGGCATTTGTTGCATTATTTTTTTCATGATGCTGGAGTCGCCATCACCAACTAGTTTGTTAAATTTCAATCCATGCATTTCCATGCTTCTCGAGAACCCTTCTGCTATAATGTGGGCTTCCATGGCATGAGCTCGGAGCAGGCAGTCACATGTATATACCTACGCACAAGTTGCGATGTGACTGAGATGATGAGTGAACAGCAGGCGCTCTAGTTGCGAGTTTTTTTTTTTTTTTTTTTTTTTTTTTATTGTTTAACTTATAACATTGTTACATTGTACATAAAATAAGTTAAAAATAAGTAATAGTGTAAAACATATGTTGTTGAATTTCTACTCCAATGAAGAGTGCTAGCTCTTGAGCTTGGCGTAGGAGTTATTTGACAATTATTTCATGTTTACATCAGTAATTAACATTATTACAGTACAATAAATATAAACTTAAAAGAGGATTGTGACGTTAATTTTGGTTGAAACATGAATTGAAGTTATAACATTTGATAGGTGATATTAATTTTTTTTAAAGATAAATTTGACCTTCTTTTTGAATAAAATAAAATCTGGTATTTTTTTCACTTCTTCGGGAAGACTATTAAAATATATTATGCCTTTGTAAATGTAGTTATTGTGCATTTGTTGTGTTGAAAATAGAGGAATTTGGATGTTAAAATTATGCCTTAAGGATGAGTTAAATTTAAGTTTTTTTACAACAGTTTCTTTATATATTTGTAATATTGCATCTTTTTTATAGAGGTCTTCAATTTTTGGTACTTCGAAAATTTTGAACAATGATGCTGAAGAGAAAGTTGGTTTTTTTTTCAAAATTACTTTGATAATTAGTTTTTGTACCACTTTAACAGAGCTTAAAAATTTTTCATATGCACCTCCCCACCCAATGATTCCATACTGAAGTAATGATTGGACTAGTGCGTAATAGACTTTTTTCAGGTTGTTTATCTTGAGAACATTTCTTAATCTAATGAATATATAGATACATTTTCTAATGCGTTTAACAAGTTCACATATGTGTCTGTTCCATTTCATATGTTGGTCTACAATTACACCGAGGTATTTTATTTCAGTTGTTTGGTTTAGTATGGTACATGATTCATTACAAACATCTTTGTTACATTTTTTGTTGTGTATTATTATATGAATGTTGGGGTTAGTTTTGAATTTATTTATTGTGAATGGTATATAAACTGTTTTTTTTGCGTTAATTGTAAGTAGATTTGTATCGAACCAGTTTTTTAGGATTTGGATGTCATTATTTGCATTTTCATTTACAATTTTCCAGTCATTACCCTTAATTATGATAATTGTATCATCTGCGTAAGATATAACTGTTCCACTGAGGTTTTGTTTGAAAATATCGTTTACGTACATGATAAAGAGTAAAGGACCCAAAACAGTACCTTGTGGTATCCCAAAATCACTTGTGAGTGGTAGACTAGATGCGTGATTAATTTTTACAACTTGTGTTCTTTGGTGAAGATAACTTTTTAGCCAACTTAATGCTGTGTCATTAAAACCTGCGGTCTTTAATTTTTGTATTAGTTTGACATGAGATATGCTGTCGAAGGCTTTTTGGAGATCAACAAAAATACCAACACATTTTAATGATTTGTCTAAAGCGTCTTGTATGGTACTAGATAATTTAGCAATGGCCTCTTTTGTGCTTTTGTTTTCCATGAATCCAAACTGATTTTCGTGAATTATATTATTAATCTTTATGAACTGAGTTATTCTTTTTTTGGCAATTTTTTCAATTATTTTTGCAATGTTTGATAGTAAAGAAATAGGGCGGTAATTGGTTGGTTCTTCCGGATTGCCGGTTTTAAATATTGGTATAATTACAGATTGTTTGTACATGGATGGAAAAACTCCGCTTTGAAAACTTGTATTGATTATATGAGTTAATGGTTTTGATACTTGTGATTTTATACATTTCAGTGTTTGTATTGTGACCCCATCAAAACCAGGGGCAGAACCTCCTTTCATACCTGTAATAATTTGTTCAATTTCTTCTGGTGTTGTTGGTTGAAATAATTCAAATTTATGCTCATTATTTACTGTAGTATTTGGGTCATTTGGGGTAAGGCCTTGTTGGATTTTTTTAGCGAGGTTTTTTCCTACATTAGCAAAAAAATTGTTAAATACATTTGCGGCTTCTAGAGGTTTATCTTTACAGCAGATTTTTGAATCATTATGATTTACATTGTTGATTGTTTTATTTTTTAAATGTTTTTTATCGACAATTTCATTTATGATGGACCAAATCCTTTTACTGTCATTTCCAGATAATTCAAGTTTTTGTTTGTAGTAGTCATCCTTTGTGTTTTTTATTAGATATGTAAGTTTTTTTTTATAAGCTTTGAAATGTTTTTGTAATGTTATATTTTCCGGTTGTTTTGTATATTGTTTGTAGAGTGTTTCTTTGTGTCTAATTGAGATGATTAATCCGTGAGTTATCCATGGTTTGATTGGCTTTAGTTTTGAAGATGTTGCGACATGACTTGCGACATGACTTTTTTATGTGTGCAGCAACCTGTATACACGCACCCACAAGTCTCATTTACTTGTGCGTGTGCAGAAGATGAGCTCGGAGCAGGCAGTCACATGTATATAATTACGCACAAGTCGCGATGTGACTGAGGTGATGATCGAACAGCAGGCGCTCTAGTTGCGAGTTGCGACGTGACTTTTTTATGTGAATACCGCACAAGAGTCCGAACTGCTCCCGTCTGGAGCCAGTGAGACTGTGGATTCCCCAATTGGCGACTTTGGAATTGGACTAGTATTACAAAACCCTGTAAGCTGATAGCTGATTTGGCCGTAACTAAGTCGCCGCGTGTATCATTATTTCTCCAGACAATTATTTTATATTATATTTAATTAATATTCTTTTTAATGAATATTATTTTTTATATTGTGAAACAAAATAAATTAATTAAAATCAATTTACTTGCGCACGCCGTGATTTGAATCCGAGACCTCCGGACTCGAAGTCGAGAGCCTTACCCCTCAACCACGGAGGCAAAATAAATGTATCTACGTACATATTTGTAGTAAGTAATAATAATAATAAAGCTAAGTACAATACAATATTAAATAATGTAGACCTCGCTATTTTATTACAAATATGTACCTAGGCACCTACTTAATTTTTGGAATAAATGAATAACAGTAAATGAAATAATAAGAACTGATCGCGATAATATGACGCGAAGTCGCTACGCGGCGCGACGATTCGTGCTTACAACACCTGCAGCCCACACACACGCATTGGGGTTCACCAATACACCGATAGCGCTTTTGCTGTCCCCGCTGAGATGAACGAAATAGAAATAATTTTTACAAATACCTATCGTTAAAATTTATCGGCGCTCCTGCGCGCTCTTAATGTTATGTGAAACGGCTATAACATCAGAGCTAGTCTGTCTGTATAATATTCCTGGATTTAAATGTTACAATTATTGCCGAAGTAAAAAATCGGGTGGAGGTATATTGTTGTACGTTCGAGATGAACTCACATTTAAACAGAAGTCAATAGAAACAAATCATTTTGAATGTGTGCTTGGCTCTATGACACTTCCAAACAAGAATATTTTAAACATCATAGCAATATACCGCCCCCCAACTCCAACAAAGTTCAATTTCTCAATGAATCATCTTCTATTCTGTCTAATATAAGACCCAGAGAAAATATAGTACTTATAGGAGATGTTAACCTAGATCTTTTAAATTATCAAAACCCACTTATTATGTCCTATGAAAATATAATGTCTGACAATTATTTAACCAAATGCATTTGTAACGTAACTAGGGAAGCGGTTCTAGCAGGAAAAATTACTCGTTCCTGTTTAGACAACATATTTGTACGTTTTAATAGCGGATGTCAACAAAGCAATACTCTTTCTTCATGTGTATGTAATAATATTAACATAGCGGATCATTTTTTAACTGCAGTCAATATTAAATATATTGAAAGGAAAAAAGTCGTAGAACATCGATCTTATCCCAAAACAAAATTGACAAAAATATTTATAATTTGAAGTGGCATACCTTGCTTGAGGAACAAGATTGCAATATGTTATACACTAAAATTAAAAAAAAATTTCAGGATTTGTATGAACAAAGTAAAATCGTTATGTATTATAAACCCAAAAAAAGACCCCTCGCAATAAAATCTTGGATAACTTCTGATATATTAGAAAACATTAAAAAAAAGATTTACTGTACAGAAGGTGGAAAAATACTCCTGCCAATAAATTCTTTGAATTAGAATATAAAACTTACAGAAATAAGGTTACAAAAGAAATCATTAAATGTAAGTCTACCTTTTTTAACAATAAATTTAAAAATTATTTCGGAAATACCAAAAAAACTTGGGATGAAGTAAATAAAATATTAGGACGCAAGTCTAAAAGTAGTTGTGACGAAATAATCTCAGAATATATGTTAAACACGCATAATGAAGAAACCGTAGCAAATAATTTTGTTGAATATTTTACGAGCAGTGTTAGCTCTATGATACATAAATGTGATTATATAGCTTCGACCGTCAGACCGACAGAAGTTCAACATAGTATGTACCTACCAAGAGCTACGTGCGAAGAAATTAATATCATTGTTAGCAAACTAAACAATTCAAAGTCACCAGGGATTGACAACATTCGAATGTTTGACATTAAGAAATATATTCATATTTTAGGGCCTGTCATAACTCACTTTATCAATATAATTTTAAAACAAGCAGTGGTTCCAGATGAACTTAAAAGTAGTATCATTAGACCGATTTACAAAGGCGGCAAACATACAGATGTACAAAATTATAGGCCGATTAGCATTTTGCCAGCCCTAGAAAAAATACTTGAAAAATACATTTCTACAAAACTTAACAAATATTTAGAATCCTTCTCCTTGCTAGATCCCAACCAGTATGGTTTTCAAAAGAAAAAAGTACGGAAATGTTGCTTTGGAATTTTCAAATCACGTAAATCATGAATTAAATTTAAAAAAACATGTGTTGGTTTTATTCTTAGATAACTCGAAGGCGTTTGATACCATTGATACAAATAAACTTTTAGAAACAATGGATGCAATAGGAATACGAGGAAAGCTACTAGTTTTGTTAAAAAATTTATTATCAGATCGACAAATAACAGTAAAAATTCTAAAAAAATTTAGCAAAAGAAAATATATTTCAACAGGTGTTGCACAAGGGTCAATTTTAGGGCCAACCCTGTATATTATATACGTCTCAATTATTAGTAAATTGTTTTCTTTCGTTAAACATTTTGTGTACGCAGACGATACGGCACTCGTAATATCACACGAGGATTAGATTACTGCAATGAACCTTATGCAGCTTGATTTTATTGCTTTCCTAAAATGGTCTCATGACGCCGGTCTCATAATAAATGCCAAAAAAACTAAAATTATGCACATAAGATCACCACACGCCAGATACAATTTAATCCCTTCGTTATATACACATACTTTTGACTGCTTACACAGAAATGTTGCACAGCCCTGTTCATGTGAAACCATTGATTTTGTCAAAAATTATGTATATTTGGGTGTTACTATTGACTGCCACATGAAATGGGATGTACACATTACTAATGTTTGTAAACGTCTACCGTCTATTGTGGGTAGAATTTATAAAATAAAATATTTTGTGCCTGTAAGTACTTTAAAATTAATCTATCTATCTCTGGCTGATCCACAATCCGTTATGGAATCACTTCTTGGGGACATTCTTGTAAAACTAATATAAGTTATATCCAAACATTACAAAACTCCCTTACAAAATTGTTAATCCATAAATATACCAATACACACAGAAACGACATTAAATTAATATACAAGTCTCTGAATGTTTTACCTGTCAGAGGATTATTGTTTTATAATATTGTAAGTCAACATCTTATATTGTCTGATTCCTTGTATAGGGAAAGAGTTTTCCATAAACATAATACAAGATTTACCCAAAATGAAGGATTGGTGGTCCCGAAATGTACCAATAAATACGGTGAAAGAACCCTAAACTTTATTGTACCCAGAATATTTAATAAACTACCAATGACAATTAAAAATATAAACGTTTTTACAGCCAAAGTCAAATATAATCTAAGGAAATGGCTATTAGATACTGAAGATTTATATTGATGCACTACGGAAGACCTTGTTTTCCTAATTGGAATTCACATTCTAGGGAAATGGAAAATCGTTATAAATTTGTATTACCTTATGTATATTAAAACCATTGGAGTACTTGTTGATTATATCCTCTTGATTATATTCATTTGATCATATTAAATTCATTTGTGCTTGTTTTTGTTATATGAGGCTTATACTGCTTCTTACATATTTATATTTATACAATTCTGTAATTTAACCAACTTGTCATTTATTGTTAATTTATCATCAACATTATACATACCTACATACTGTTTTACCATTGTACCCATGTTATTGCAAAAATGTTGTCAATATGTACCTGCTGACAAACTACATAAGTAGTTTAGCAGGTTTGAATGTTGATAAAAAAATAAAAATAAAAAAATTCTGTGTTCAAGACAGTAAATTCCATCTTAAAATTCCCCGTTTCACCCGGTCGTTTCTATAGAGAGAGAGTTTAGATTCTGTTCTACCATGTGTTTCTTTACAAAGTGTTAAATAAACCTTTGTTTTTTATATTGATGAGTAATAATTGAATTGACCTTCCCAATCCCTGACCGATGGACGAAGAAATGAGCTGGAAAGTTCCCCACCCCTGCTGTATTCGAGTTCTCATCTGCCTACCTTTTAACACTGAGCTAGCAAATTACACCCTGGTTCAATTCCAAGAGGGGTATCTCTTAGCAACCTATCACTAAACAAAGCAACTTACATAGAAAGATACCTAGCGCAGACCCTTCAAAAATTACAGATAGTCTGAATTGTCGAAAAATCAGTTCCAATTTCGAAAATAATGACACTTAAATTCAAAATCAAAGTTCTGGATACGATTTGAGAATTTTACGGCCAAAATTATTGTAGTGATTTATTTTTGGGGTATTATGCCATGTTGCGCTACCTGCTTTATACAACGTTTCGGACAGCATTATAGTGTCCATCATCAGGACAGATATCGAATATGAAATAACATTTTGGTTGTTTGTTTTTGGGGTGTTATGCCGTGTTGCGCTAACTCCTTCTTTAGCCGACGTTTCGGACAGCGTTGCAGTGTCCATCATCAGGGCAGATCCGGTAGATCCGAAGACATCTTCGGATCTACCGGATCCGCAACACGGCATAACACCCCAAAAACAAACAACAAAAATGCTTTTGGCCGTGAGAATCTAAAAACTTACATGAAATTACATGTTTATTTGTAATAACTGTAATGCTGTCCAAAGTGGGCTAAATAAGGAGGTGGCGCAATATGGCAAACAGACTAATAATAAATCACTATCAAAGTTCTGGAGTTCATTGAACCAGAGCTACGGACAGAGTCACAACTGACATTAGAACCCATTTGTAATTATTATTACAATGTTACAATCTAATGAATTCGGGGAACACAGTTAAATACCTAGGAATTACTATAGACAGCCAACTAAAATGGACAAATCACGTAGAAAAGCTTGTAAATAAACTTAGGTATTTAACTTACATTTTTAAACGATTAAATAACATAGTTGATATCAAAAGAATGAAACTGGTTTATCATGCATTGGTACAATCATCAATATCTTATGGAATAATTGGATGGGGGGGTATCTATAATAACCACATTAAGCCGCTAGAAATAGCTCAAAAATTAATACTAAAAATAATATTGCAAAAAGATGTTACCTACCCCTCCTTGCAATTATTTCAAGAAGCTAAACTCTTAGATATAAGAAAAATTTACTTTATGCAATGTCTGAAATATATATTTTCACGAAATGTACATTTTACAAAAAACGAAAATCGTTCTAGCAGTAGAGTAAATAATGCATATGAGGTTCCACTATGCAAAACTAGGCTTGCGCAGAGACATGCTTTTTTCATTGCCCCCAAAATCTACAATGCACTCTATCAGACGATAGAAATTAGATCTAAAAATATATCGTCTTACATCATATACAAAAATGTAATAAAGACTTGGATCACTACCATTGACACAAATACTTACCTGCTATAACATCCTACCTTTTGTAAATTTACAAATCCTTAATTTTTCTATTTTTTAACCTTTTTTTCTTAATTATAATTTTGTAAAAACGGAATTATTTTTTTTATAAACTGCACTAAACAAAATAAGTATACCCACGAACTGGCGATGCCTATGTGGGATTTTTTTTGGTATATATGCATTAGGGTGTCCCAGGACATAAGGAAGAATTTTTTTTTCATGAATTTAAATATGCATACCCTCTTATTTTATTCCATTTGAACCCAATAACTCACATAATCAATATTATTTTGATTAAACACCGGCAACCGGTGCCGACTTGATGCCAAACATATGGTACAGAGTTAATATGGAAGAATTTTCAACTTTCATTTTTGTCGGATAAATAAAATTTAAAAATGCATAAATGTTCAATTATGTAGTATTTTATATTTAAAAATGGTTTATTGATTAAATTTCTTCTTCATAGTTTGTTTTTTACAGTCAGGATAAATCTTCCGGTGTTCCTGAACGCATCGTAACAAAAAATATTTTTGTTCCTCTTCGACCGTGAGATTAAGCCATGAAAATCTTAAACAGAGTTCTTTCAGCTGTATCATTCACTACCCTCAGCGGCGACACCTTCTTTCTGACTTCTTGATACGAAGCATTATTTGACCACATCGTAGGGAATTCTGGCATCTGTTTTCAGACGATCAAACAAATACTTGCTCTTGACTGAAATGAAGTCGTAAATATTTTTCTCTGAAACAAAAGTCAATAAATTATGACATGAACAAAAACCTCAATACAAAACATAATTTAAACTACTTAATAAACTTACCATACAATTTAACATCAAGATCTTCCTTCGATGGGATGTAACGTTTGTCATGGGTTGATAAATTTTTTTTTTTGATATTTCGAGCATTTTTATTTTAGTTGTTTGATCCACAGCGTCGTCAAACAGCGATAAAATAGATCCTTCATCGGTCAAATACCATAACTGCTTACTGAATAGAACTAAAGCTGCCATTTAGATGTTTTCATCATTTTTTTCTTAAGCCTTCATCGATGTCGAAAATCACAAGTCCTGGTAAGGTGCTTTAACTGCTATAATACATTGTAACCATGGCTTGACATAGGATGTTACTATGAACAGGCAAACGTCTAAAAGTGCCGCCTTATCCTTACCGGTAATTTTAAATTGCGCACAAATTAATGATATTTTCAAGGAATAAAGCGCCTTTTCCATCCATCGAGCACCTGGAGGCCGAATCTTAAATTTTCTCGCTGTATCTCCTCCTAAAACTATCACACAGAGCTCTAAAAACTCTCAATAGTAATCTCCAAGTATTTTTGTTGTCAGTGCAGTACGGTAAAAGTCAAGCAAATCATCGATTTCGGAAGCGGTTAGGTGCAATGTGAGATTTTCTCTGTAGCACTGAATTTTATCGGGATCAACATTTTTACAGTTATCTCGAAACTTTTTGAAGAGTGGTATGTCAGGGCTTGTAGTCACTTGACTGATTTTTACTTCAAACACAGCTTTTAATACCAACTATGGCTATATTTGGTATATATTGACAGTTAAATTCACTTTCCGGATATTGTAGAACAAAACTTGTCCATTAGATGACAGTTTAGAACCCGATATTTGGTGTTTTACGACTCCTATTAAAAATATACTCTTTTTAGAAGTGTGTAAATCTAACAACATCTTGCCTGAACGAGTGATTTTCGTTTACTAACAAAATAGCAAGTTACTACAAGCTCATCAACACGTTTGCTCGCTGGCGTCTTAATGTAAAAGTACTGACATCTTTCGATGCAAGTCGGCACGGGTTGCAGTTGTCCAAATTAAACGAAATTTTGTTTATAAGTGTTTTGTCATTATTAAAAAAAAATTAGAGGGTATGCGTTCAAAAATAACAACTTTAATTTTTTTGGGACACCCTAATATGCATACTATTCTATTTTATTTTTTTGTTTAATTGTATCATTTTATTTTTCTTATCTTAAAGCTACCATTTTTTTATTTTTTATGGTACCTTTTTTACCTGTAAATGAAATGCTTTTTGTAATACTATAATAATTTTAATAATGTAATACTTGTTTTTGTAATACTTGATTTTTGTAATTATATTTTTATGCATGTAACAAAAGAAAATTATTAATAAAAAAAAAATAAATAAAAAAAAATTCAAAAGTAAAGTCACGAAATAAATAATTGCCATTATTTCCTGTGTCAAATAACAGGTGACAGGGTCTCACGAGTGTCAAGCGTCATGCGTCATGCCGGAATATCGGCATACCGCACCTAAAGGGTTAAGGAATATTATTGCATCGCACTACCATTCAGAGTTTTTTTTAAATAAATTATATCCATTTCAGGGTAATATTCACAAGCAGTATAATCCCAGTCTGTCTCCACACCGGCACAACTCTTCCTGACAGTGGCTTCATCTTCACTTCGTGGGATGGCACATCCAAACCTGACCACAAGGTTAGAACACATCTCTCTGCCTTCATGATGAACAATGACTGATGATGTGATAACGATAAGATTGACAGCTGTGGCTGGTACTAAATGTATATTTATTTAAATAGATATCTAACCATCACGCCGTCTCCCCGCAGGGGTAGGCAGAGAGGATGGACCGCCACACAACTCTGTTTTAACACACACTCCTTGCTTCATGCACATTCATACATAGGTTCTGTTAATCTGATTCTTGAGATGACTCAAGTACTTGCCATGTTTACCTTGGGAGTCCCAGACCTCTTCTACCATCCACTTGCGTGTCTTATATTCTCCTATTTCTACCACTCTGAAGAGGAGCAAATATACTAAATAATATTTAATTTTATTCACATAAAATGTTAATTAAAGCACACACTTAGAAGTATCTGGTTCAAATCCAAGTGGTAAATTTTAAAATAAATTTATTAAAAGTAATTTAATTCACTGATTCTAGACGGTTGGGAGCAGTTGTAACACTTGTGCAGTATTTACACACCTCGACTCCGGTGATGGGTCTGATTTGACCCAGTGTTTTTTAAATTTAAGATTTTGCCGCAAATATCTCGTTTAGGCTAATTTCCTTTTGTCTATTCTTTTATCAAATATTTACCCACATTTCTACTCAAAAATAATTAAAATCGGACACGTTTTAAAAAAGTTATTAGAATAATTGTGTATAAAAACACGCGAAAATTCAATTTCTTCTCAGTTGAATTCGAGCAGCCGACGAAACAGCATATCTCTTGCTCTGTCCTTCCGTCTTTGTCTCTCACAGTCCCTCGCAGATGTTGTCAACTATTCGGGCACATTTCTAGTATTGTGATTTTTGTTTGTGACTTTGTTTAAAAAGCATTTTAATTTCATCATTTCAGCCGGGTCAATCTGGACCCACCATCACCGCATGTGTTTTATTTTGAACCTCCGGGTATTACGTGTTAAAAAACACATTTCTTCAAAACCTCACTTCACATTGTAATACTATATGGATTGTTCTCATTGGATAAAACAATTAGTTGCTACGTTTTTCAACATTTCAGACGACAATGCAGAGAGTATCTCAGGAGGAGTGCTCTAGAGCATTCCGCGCTGGCAGCTATCAGCACCCTGTCGGCGCAAAACATGACCTGGAGATTTGCAGCCGCCCAGTCAACACAGCTAAAGGATGTCCGGTATGTAACGCTAGGATGTATTGTAAACTAAGCTCATTATAATACTGATGTACTTATTATTTAATATTTTGATAATAAAACATTGATATAACAAGAATTTTATAAATAACAAAGAGTAGTCCCGCTGCCCTCCCCATGACAGCTTGTCTACAGGTCTACCATTTTCTTTAATTTAATAAACATAACATATAATCATTTTACATATCAAAATTAGTTTTAACTTCACAATAATGTTTAAATTATGTATTGCAAGATTCAATTACTTAGGACGGGTTGTTTTATAGAATTTGAACAATTCATCAAATTTCAAAGCTGATTTTCAAGTTCTGTGAAGGTTTTATTCAAGTTCTGTTCTCAGTTATGTGAAGCCTCTTATTATAGAATAATAGAACTTGAATAGAACCTACACAGAACTTGAAAATCATCTTTCAAATTTGACGAATTGTTAAAATTCTGCAAAGCAACCCGTCCTTATTCTTCTTCTGATAACTCACTTCTATCAGAATGTATCTACTATTAAGGAGAAACTACTTCCTTTATCTTGTTCCCACTATTAATTAATTCCTCCCGTGGATTATTATTTGGGTAACTTTTTTCACATTATCAAAAATTGAAACACGCTTGGGCGAGTCCATATTTATAAATTTCTGAATTCCTCCGAGTATCTGTTTGGTAAATTTTGAATCTCGAATTAAAATAAAAAAAAATTGGCGAGTTCATTTTGAAATAGTCCGAGTCAATCACAATGACATCCATAGTGAAGAAATAAAGAGATGAACACTTTTAAAGCACTTCCCGGTAAGATACCGGGAAAACAGGTATTGGGCGCTGGTCCATATAAAACTCTGGGTAAAATTCGGTTTAGGGGAGTCACTCGAATAACCGAAATTGAACTTGATTTAGACTAATTTAGGGCTGGGGAATCCGAATCCGAATCCGAAGAATTAGGTGGGGATTGGCACTATTAACTGAGTTATATGGTCTTGAAATTTCGTACGCTATACATAGAAACCACGTTTTATTTTGTTATCTTGTTTTTTTACTGAATAAAGAAAATCAAATTAATAACTATTTAATACTTTTGAAATTTTAGTAGTGCCAACCAAAAAAAGAAAAGTGTTGCCATATAATAATAATTTATTTTTTTAAATAGGTTAGGTTTTTAGTTTGGGTTAGAGTAGGCAGAAGAACATGGGAAAAGAGTATTAGAATTAAATCACAAACCAGTCTATACAAACCTAGCGTAGCCCACAAACTACTTGAAAACTGGGATATAACTCTAAAGGGGACGCGAGTGGGCGTTATTAAAGGGGCATTTTTTTGTTATAGAAAATCACAGTTAGGTTAGGTTATATATATATATATATATATATATATATATATATATATATATATATATATATATATATATATATATATAAAATTTATATTAAATTTATAATATAAATTTTATGTATATATAATATAATTATATATTATATAATATAAATTTTGAAGCCCTGAAGAAAATAATTTCCCTCAGGGCCTATGTCATCTTTGGGGATGCTGTGTGGAGGGTCTTTTTGTGGAGAGGAAGGAGTGAACTTGGGTCTTGAAGAGTCCCATGTTGTAAGAGGGAGGAAACACAGAGGCCGGCAGTTCGTTCCACAGCCGAGCTGTTGAACTTAAGAACGAATCGTAGAAGCGACCCGTTCTCATGTGACAAATGTCAACCGTGTACAAATGTAGGGCGCGCGTTTGGCGTGTATCCCGACTACGCACCGGTGCCGAAGGGATGAATGACGCTAGTTCCTCAGAGCATCTTCCATTGTACTACCGATAGAACAAGGACAGCATACCTACCTGACGCCTGTGCTCTAAAGATTGCAGTCCGTTTGTTAAGATTGGGGAATCTATCAAACGGACCGCCCGTTTTTGCACAGAGTTAAGGGTTTGTTTCAGGTATTTAGGGGCTGCGGACCAGAGATGGCTGCCAAATTCGACAGTAGGGCCCACTGAGTCTAAATCAAGTTCAATTTCGGTTATTCGAGTGACTCCCCTAAACCGAATTTATTCCAAAACTATACATCCACACTTAGTTAGCAGAAGCTCACATCAGAAACATCTAGCGACATTCTAGTTCCATGCAGGTCTGTAAAAGACAAGATACATATATAGTATACATCCTAGGTTAGTCTCCAAGGAGTCTAGTCCATCTACAGGAAACACTGGTGTTCTGTTCCTGCTGTTTCCCTCTAGTTCCTGGTGCTGGTGCCAAGGGCTGTCCTGACAGGTGTTCTGGCCAGCGAAGCCGTCCCAGGTTTAAGCATATAGTATACATCCTTGGCGCTATCGGTTAGTCTCCAAGGAGTCTAGTCCATCTACAGGAAACACTGGTGTTCTGTTCCTGCTGTTTCCCTCTAGTTCCTGGTGCTGGTGCCAAGGGCTGTCCTGACATTGACAAGTCTGACCATTCTTTGCTTCATTCTTGTATGCACAACTGTTTCATTACCATTATGGAATTCAAATGGGATGAAACAGCGGTAAATAATGGCTACGAATCATCTTTTATATATATAATCTTAAATAAAAAAACTAAAGCAAATCGCAAGTAATCGCTTCTTATTCGCTAGTCCTTGTACAAAAATCAATGATAATATTACTTATCAATGGCGCCGTATTTTATTAATTAATAACTTTTCTAACTTAACCATGCTCATGCAAAAATATTGAACTTGTTTCAAAATACGTATTTTTTTTTTTTTTTTTTTTTTTTATAGTGAATACCTCACAAGAGTCCCAACTGCTCCCGTCTGGAGCCAGTGAGACTATGGCATCCCCAATTGGGGATGTTGTGAGGCTGAAGGTAAGTGGGGAAGGGAAAGAGGAAGGTGGGGAAGTACCTGGCTATTCAGATCTAGTCACTAAACACGGCTTAAGCCATTTGGAGCAACGTTTCAATTCTGAATGGTGGTCTTACACCAGGGCGATACTGGTAGTATCTTCCACTCTGGAACGTGCCGCAAATATACTATATATTATACTTTATATTATTTTAATTAATTAATTGTGAAATAACACAAATTAATCAAATAAAATTTATTTGCGCACGCCGGGTTCGAACCCCCGACCTTCGGAATGGCAGTCCAATGCGTTACCACTGGACTATGCCGGCCGTCTCTAAATGGGATATACATATACAAAAAGTGTGCACACGGCTTAGAGCTATAGTGAGCAAACTTTATAGATTGAAGTTTTTTGTTCCACCAAATACCCTTAAAATAATATACCTATCATTGGCGGAATCCCTAATAAGATACGGAATAACTTCATGGGGACATTCAACAAAAACAAATCTTCTTTCAGTCCAAAATGTACAATATTCTTTGGTAAAATTATTATTAAACAAAACTAAATACGAACAAAGAAATGACGTACCAAAGTCATTACTATACAACTCTGTAAATGTATTATCTGTTCGTGCTTTATTGTGGCTTAAAATTGCGAGTCAGCATACATCTCAATCTGAACATAATAAAATAGTGACACATGTTCATAATACAAGACTAATTGCAAACGATGGACTTGTAGTTCCCAGATACCTGAATAAATATGGTCAAAGAACTCTAGAATACCTCGTTCCAATAATTTACAACATGTTACCAAACTCAATAAAAAGCTGTGAATTGACTCACAGAAGGAAATGTATGTTAAAAAAATGGTTATGTGAAAGAATTTTTTTGTATTAATGTAATTATATGTATATTTTATGTACTTGTAAAAATTGTATATGTATTTAAAAAGTAATTGTTAAAAGAACCCGTTGACAAACTGATATCAATCAGTTTAACGGGACTTAATTGTAAAAAATGTATTTTTGAAAGTTAATAAATTAAAAAAAAAATAAATAAAAAAAAGTGCAAAAAACTTTCCTTCTGAAGTCGGACCGGCCTTTTATACCAATAATAATCTAGGTAAATTTCTAATCAATTCAAAAGATAAAGACGACAAACTAAGCCATTCAGGCATTTATAAATTAAATTGTAATAATTGTGCGGCATTTTATATCGGTAAGACAACACGTAATTTTAACATTAGGATTAAAGAGCATCTTCGTGGTCTCAATAATAACGGTTTCTCTTAATTTGCCAATCAACTGATTAGCGAAGATCATACTTTCTGTCATAACACAGGCGCTTATATTTTACATACAAACGGGCATGGTAACAGACTCAATAATCTAGAAACACTGGAAATAAAAAAAGCTGTAAAAACCAAAAGTCCTATTCGTAATATTCAATTAGATATATCAAGTAGTCCAATATTAAGTTTGTTCCCAATAAACCATTAAAAATGTCCAAGTTCTCCTTGTCACCCCATGTCAGTTGATGCTTTGTTTCTCCATATACATTATTATAATCCATTAGTCTACATAATTATCGTTCGGTTTTTCCTTCTTATGTCTTTTGTACTTGTGTAAATGTATTGTATGATTTCTCTGTGTTTGTTATATTTATATCATGTTGTCTCCCTCAATTTTTTTTTATATATAAGCTCACACTTTGTACTTCTTATCTAGTAATAATTTGTACCCTGAAGATGCTTGAGTAAAGCGAAACCGGTCGGTTCAAAAAATTATTAAAAACTCGTGGTTTTAAAACCAAAAGAAATTATTTATCTTTATTACATTTCCAGCACGTTCCGGAGTTGTAGATACTCTCAGTATCACCCTGGTAGAAGGCCACCATCCCAATCTAAAAGTTGCTGTATGATTGTACTTAACAAATCCTAAGTTTTCATAGGAAATTTATTAAATTTAATAAGTTATAATAATTTTAATTTTTTTATATTTATTTAATAAGAGATAAATGGAAACATACATTTTGGACGTAAGGTGAGGTAAAGATAAGTTGGGTTGGGTTAGGTTAGGTTAGGTTAGGTTTGGTTTACCATTTACCATAAATGTAAACACTGACTACCTACCACTGATTAATTAATCAATAATCTGCCATTTGGAGTGTGTTCACCTATTGCTTTATTTGTTCTCAGGACTTTAACTACGGCTCCCCGCTGACGGTACCCAACAGCCTGGGTAACAGGGTGGGCTGCACGCACCTGTTGGTGGGGTTGGTATCCTGGTATAATAATGCTTCACCCTGTACACAAATCAACATGAGGATTTCTACCTACATCCCCTGGATAGAGGGTATTGTGTGGCCTGAAAGCGGTGTTGTTGTCTAGGACCTTGTTTTAGACAATTTTTAAATATATTTTTGCCGCCCTGTCCCCCCCCCCCTTCTTGCCCTCTCTCTCTGCCCCCCTGTGCCGACGAGCATGACTTGTATACACGGTGTTTGGAAACTTGTAGTACAAGCGGCAAACTGGCGGATCTACATCACATAGAAAACCCAAAAGACTCTCTTTTGTTTGATCTGAGCATTTCAATTTTTTTTTACATTTTTTCATTTAAATACTTTTGTTGCCGGGCTGACGTTTTGACACATTTTAAAATACAATAAACAGCTGGTGTTAACCCCTCAACTACCAATTTAAAAAATATATAAATTCCAAGCTCGGACTCGATTTACTCGAAAATGAAAACTCACATAATAAAAAATTACTTATGTGATATGTTTATTAGTTTCCGTTTTGTACTATGAGTTTCCAGACAACATGTATAACAAAAATCCCACACAGGCAAGGCCAGTGGGTAGGCATACTTGGGATTAGTTAAAGGTACTTAAACATGACTTATTGTGGAATGTAGGTGCATACCTATATTATTTCTATAAACAGGAGATTTTTATGTTTTAATAATATCAAAATCAGTTGTATTTTTTAAATTAAACACGTTTTCTGAAGAAAAACATATTTTTGTAATATTGTTTCTTATACTAAACATATATACAAAAATGAGGCGCCTAAAATTTTTCTTACTTCTATCAAAGTAATAAAGATTAAAATTAAAATTTTATCGACCTAATTCTGCTACTTTAAAGAAAACCAGTTGACTGAAGTTATATAACAAATCTGAGGTCAATCGGCCAACTGGTTATTGAGAAATCGTAGTTGCCGATTTGTATTTGTGCGTGTAAAATGGATGTACCATTGGGTGAGATTAAAATGAAGTAATTGATAGTTAGCAGCTAATCAGCCAACCCAGGGCCAAGAACAACTTGTTCCTCTCTCTTGGAAATTGGATTATAGTCAGTTTGGCATTCTGTCCTTCAGTTCTTGTTACTTGTTGCCTTCTCACTACTTGTCAGTACTCATACTTCCCTCTATTCTATAAAAAGTATTCCCTCTATTCTATATGTAGACTGTCCAAACAGAATAGTGATATATTGATAAAATGATAGAGTAATAATAAAAATACACTCAATTCTGAAACCTTTTCTTTCTAGACAACAATACCGCATTAAGTAAGGTGGGGATGATGGGTAGATACTGCGTGCAAATGAATCAGGAATATGTTTTAGTGTTTTGTGAACACCTCACTAGGAGAACCACATCTTATGCTGAGGTGTTCACATGTCTTAGTTCTGTTATGTTAATGTCAATGAAATGCAATTTAAATGCCTGAGTTATGTTTGGTGTTATTAATATTATGTAATGTAAATGTTTTTGATTCTTGTTTAATGTTAATAAATTGTTTTTAAATTTGTACGTCTTTTGTTTTGATTCATATTTTTTTTCCAACTTTAGTGTTGGTGTATTCTGTATTACCGATATTGTCGATAAAAGCCTTTACGATCAATGATGGTTGAAAGTAGACAAATTAACGAAAGAAATAAAACTTTACTTGGAAAAGTTAAGCCAGAAAACAAGAGCAAAATGCGCAAATACATAAAAATTATTTATAAAATAAAAGCACCTGAATTCGGCGGTCACCTCTGGTGTGGAGCCCTAACAAGCCCCTTGACTTTGTGCTGAAACTGACGATGCGTTTTGCTTTCTTAACAAACGGATTGTTATGTTTAGAGCACAAACGTCAGGTAGGGATGATCATGACAAAACATGTGGATATTGGCAAAGAAAGCAATACATAATGAGTAAGATTAAGAAAGGGATGCCTAGACAGTTAGGATTAAAAAAAAAATTACAGAAGAATACCTTATAAATGGGACTACATTAACAGAGATGTGATATGGCTTATATAAAAATGACTTGACTCTAACTTATTAACTTTAAATATATATATATACTTTAAATTACCTTCTTTAGTAGATTTCTCTTGTACGAACATAATTTTTATAATAACTGCTAATATTGTTGTTAAACATTTTTACCATATTTTACTTCTTATCATCCAAACACATCATTTTTTAACATTATTTAAGAAAAAAATAGATCTTTCTGTAAATATTTTTCTCCTAGCATGTTTTTGTATGATCCATACAACTATTTTCCATTTATTAACCATTCAAATTAACATATTCGTACTTTCTTGTAACAGCATAACTATTGCAAAAATTGCTAATCTATCTTGTAATTACTCTTACCATAGTTTATTAATTTTGGTAAAAAGTAAAGCCTCTTTAATATTCTATAAGAAAACAGTAGATCATTCCATACGTATTGTCCTACTCACATGTTTTTATATGATTTACACCACCATCAATAATGTATTTACCCAAAATAATGTGTTCATACCTTCCTTAACAGATTCCTCTAGTTTTGACATAACTACTGTCACAAATTCTAATGCTTTACCCTATTTTTCGATATTCTCACCATATAAACAAATAATACCACTTTTATTAACACGAATATTTCTCACCAGTATTAATATTTGCGGTTGTTTCTTGACAACACTTAATACATTTACCTCAATACTATTATCTTGGAAAGAAAGTTACTGGAAATGCTCTAACTCTGTTCTAATTACATCTTTGTTCACTAACCTTGTTCTTATCTATTTATCACACTTTCTCATACTCTTCATACATGCTCGTGATACAATTAGGTGGTACTAGTCAAACGAAATGATTGATATTAACCTACAAATAGAAAACCACGGTAACGTGATTTCTACTGAAACCAATGATGCCTCAAAGTGCATAAATATTCTAAAACCCTATAAACGATTAAAAATATTCTCAACAAACATTCGAAGCATTGATAAGAACTATAATGACCTACTTGTAACACTTGCCGATTTGAATAATATTTTTGACATAATTATTTTAACTGAATGTTGGATCAAATCAAATTACACTCACAAAAACATTACAGGATTTACAGTTTTCAATACACAAAATAATAAGACACAGTCAGATGGAGTAATTGTCTATGTAAAATCTGAGCTGGACCCGATTATCTCTGAATTATTCATTGATAATGCCAACTGCCTTAAAATAAAAACCATCCAAACCACAATTCTTGCACTATACAGGTCACCTAAACACCAAAATATTTCATCCTTCCTTAAATCCTTAGACTTGGCCTTATTTAACTGTACACCAAATGAAGAGCTAATGGTGATCGGTGACATTAACATAGATTTACTTAAACCAAAAGCATCACAAACACTCGACTATAAAAATCTCATGACTCAACACGGGCTTATTTCTTATATTAATGCTCCTACTAGAGTAACTGATACTAGTAACTCATGTATTGATCACATATTTCTACGATCAAAAAAAAATGCAAAGGGAATTATATATCAATCAACCATAACGGACCATTTCTCAATAGCAATTGGTTTTATGCATAATAAACCCACTACCGAAACGTCACGTAGTAATATAAAAAAGAAACACATTAATCTCGAGAAACTAACTTCTAAAATTATTTTAGAAAATTGGCTCTCCACTCTAAACTCCACAGACGTAGACATTGCTTTTAATACCTTCTCTGAAACTCTCTTGCAACATATTGAGGATGTCACTGAAGAATCCCATGTGAATAATTCAAAAAATAAAAAACTGAAACCATGGATAACAGATGGCCTAATTTTTTGTATTAAAAAACGGGACAAGCTTCACAAAAACTTACTCAATAATCCAGACATTCAAGCCCAAATATTTTATAAAAAGTACAGAAATATATGTAATAATATCATTAAAACCACAAAAGAAAACTACTACAAAGAAAAACTGTCCAGAGTCGGTAATAATAACAAACAAATTTGGAATATCGTCAAAGAAATATCTAACACTGACCACCCAGTACAACCAATCAATAAATTAAACATCAACGGCCAAGACACCTCCCTAAATGACCATCCAGACACTGTGACCAATCACATAAATGAATACTTTTGCAATATCGGTAAAAATCTAGCATCAAAGATTTTAAATAAGACATCAACCGATGAAAATGCCCTTGCCGACATTATCAATCAATGTGCCAGTGAAACAGATAATATACTCACCTTAAACCCGACCAACTACGATGAAATTTCTCAAACTATTAGACAGTTAAAGCCCTCTCATTCGTGCAATCATGACAAAATTTCCTCAACTATACTAAAAACAGTTGAACCCTTTATAATCCATCCATTAGTACATATCATTAACCTCAGTCTCACTAAAGGTGAATTCCCAAACAAACTCAAACTTGCCCTAGTTCAACCAATTTTTAAGTCCGGAAATCCTACTGACATAACAAACTATAGACCAATTTCTATATTATCATCACTATCAAAAATTATTGAAAAAATAGTAAAAAAAAGACTTATCGACCATCTTACAACATATAACATACTCTCGTCAAACCAGTATGGCTTTAGAGAAGGACTAAATACAGATTCAGCTATTTTAGAACTAACATCACATATAACACAAGCCTTAGACAAAGGTGATAAATGTTTGGCAGTATTTCTGGATTTAGCTAAGGCATTTGATACAGTATCTCATCCAATCCTTCTAGCCAAGCTCAAAAAAATCGGAATAAAGAATAAGGCATTTGATTGGTTCAAATCGTACCTCACAGACAGAAAGCAATGTGTTAAGCTACCATCGCATAAACCATCCCACTCAACTAGCATTAACTTTGGTGTGCCACAGGGCAGTGTACTCGGTCCCACACTTTTTCTCATTTATATCAATGACTTATGTAAACTATCTATTATTGATGGCAATATAATCACTTTCGCCGATGACACTGCCCTAGTACTAAAAAGTAAGACATGGGAAGAAACATTTCATAGAGCGGATCTAACATTGCAAATTATTAAACAGTGGTTGGATGATAATCTACTCACCCTAAACATAACTAAAACGAAATATATAACGTTTAGTCTTAATATTCCGAGTCAGCCTTCAATCAATCGTACACTAAAAATACATTCTTGTAGAGATAACTCTAGTTGTCTGTGCAATCCACTAGAACGAGTAGATTCCATTAAATATTTGGGTGTAATAATTGACAATAAACTACGATGGGAAGATCACGTAATAAATGTTACAAACCGTATACGGAAACTGGCATATATCTTCAGGTCATTACGAAATATTCTAAATAAAAATACACTAAAAACGGTATACTTTTCTTTATGCCAATCAATTATATCTTACGGTATAGTAGTTTGGGGAGGATGCTCTAACACGATATTAGATCCATTAATTAAAGCTCAAAAATTGATAATGCGGACTATTTACAAAGTACACTATATTCACCCCACGAAGGACTTATTTAACGACTTCAAAGTACTCAACATAAAATCCTTATACGTCAAAAACATATCCTCCTACTATAAATTCAAACATACGAAAAAAAATATTTTTGAATCGACCCATAATACAAGATATTCCAACAAATCCAATTATACTATTCCCCCAATAAAAACCTCAATGGCACAAAGACAATTTAACTTTCTTGCTCCAAAAATATTCAATAATTTAACGTTAGAAATAAAATCAATAGCCAAATACGACAGTTTCAGGAAAGCGCTCGGGAATTTTTTGATGTGCGATTGTTATAGTGTTAGTAGCCTATTCCAAGTACTCAGATAGAGGTGTATATATTGTTTATATGCGTGAGGATGCGTCATATGGGTGTATGTATACATGTGTTGTTATATGTATATAGGTATGTCTGCTGCTATATACACATGTGTGCTTGCATGCACACATATTAAAAATTATATATATAATTATGTACATTTTTACAATATAATGCTAATTTACTTATTTCTCCTTTCTAATTTCTATCTTCTACTTTTTATTACAATTTTTCCAAAATTTTAGCTTCATCTATAGTTACTTATTTCATATGTTTACACTAGATTTCATATTTCATACAAAGTAATTACACTCAATTGGTCACCATGAAACAGGCAGCCGCCTAGTATGGTGATTCATTATATCTACTTTATGTAAATTTCGAAACAATGTAACATGTATTAAATAAATAAATAAAATAAATAAAATATATAAAGTAAATTCATAACCTTCAGCGTAAACTCGAGAGGCCAAACCCCAAAAACATCTACCTTAAAATACATTCCTGTCACTCAGCGAGCACCCCGTGCAATTGTACTCCAATCACACTAACGGAAAATATCAAATATCTTGGTTATTATTTTTTTGGTAAACTAATGTTTTTAAGACAAGATTTTTTATGCATAGCACAAAAATGAAAAATGTAACAAGCAGTAATTGTTGAATGAAACACTAGTATATATTGAATAATTTCGCGGGTAAGAGATAAGCCGCCATAGCTCAGTGGTCAGAGCTGTCGACCGGAAATCGAAGGGACACGGGTTTGAGTCCCGTTGGCGTCATGTATCTTTTATCAGGAGATTTTTCAATGTGGATGAGTGTTTCAGGCGAACAATTATTGCTTGTAAAATAAATATCTTGGTATTTACTTCGACCTTTATTTTAAATGGGACAGACATATAGAGTCGGTTAAAGGAAAACTAAACTAATTGATTTAATTTTTCAAAAAGGTCATAAATATACTAAACATATATATAGCACAATCCATAGTGGAATACTGCATTATTGCCCGGGGCTATTCCAGCAAAACATACATATACACACTTTATAAAGCTCAGAAAACCTTAATAAAAGTAATACTTAAAGTACCAATACTAACACCCACTTCAACCATATTAAAAAAATTCCCAGTGTTGAAGATTCAAAAATTATATTCAAAACAAATTCTAACTTTCCTTTACAACAACCTAAACACATTTAAAAGTTCACAAATTGCTCGCAATACTAGAACAAGACATGCACACCAACTACTAATACCAACAACCAACACATCCTTTGGACAAAAACACTACAGATTCCAGGCTATAAAACTATACAATTCACTTCCAACACAATATAAAACATCTAATCTTACAGAATACTATAAAACACATATGGAACTGGCTACAATCCTTTTAATATTTAATTTTGTTATATTTCACATTTGTTTTTGTTAAAACTATGTAAAAATAGATTTTATATTTTTATTGTTTCTCTGTGTAACTATCTCCACTGTATTGTTTAGTATTATATAACTTTACAGTTGAAAAAGTCCTCCACAACACAGGTGAACTCCTAGCGTGGAGGACAATATACTATACCTTTGTAATACTAATATCTTTGAAAATGTACATTGGATGATGAATGTTATTTCAACCGCCGCGTTAGGGATGTAGTAATGCCCCTGTGTTATGGCGGGTGAAGTTTACAAATTGAAGATTTTCATAATTTACATAATAGTTTGTAAATTATGCAATTCTGACTTAGTTCATATTTTATGTGACAAATAGTTAATAATTAATTGAACTTTGATAAATATTATATTTAATTTGAATGAAGTCAATTGAGGAATGTGAGAGATGTGTTGTTGGAGATTAGGGGATTAAAGGGTAGAATGTTTGGGTGTTTTAATTGAAATGTATTGCTGATGTAGATTAAGGAGTTATTTGTGAATTGAAAGTATGAAGTTGAGTTGAGGTTTTTAGGAAATCAGGGAGAAGGTTGAAGGTTTTGGGAGCTAGGTCGGTGAATTATCTTTGTGCTGATGTAGTATGATATTTGGGTACATTGTAGTGTATTTGCTTTTATTTCTGGTGGTGTCATTATGTTGTAAGAGTTTTTTATTGTATTTTTGTATTGATTTTAAATGGAGTTGACGTATATTTGAGACATTATACTCAATAAAAATTCGAATTGATTAATATCTTGTTGGTTGCTTGTTGATAACACATATTACCATTTTTGGTGCTTTTTGCAGAGGATCAATAATAGTTTGAGCACAGCCACCCCAAATGATGACACCATATGCTAATATGGATAGACAGAGAGCATAGTATACTGATTTAAGTGTTGTAGGAGTAAGGATATTTCTACGGGTTGGAAACACATAAGATAGCTTGCGAATGCGGGGAGTTGGCTATGTGCTGATCCCAACCTAGATGTTGATCAATCAAGACTCCCAGATATTTTATGTTGGTGACTTGTGCCAAGTTTGGGCAGTTAGAGGAAGAATCAGGTCTTGGAGTTTCTCAGGAGTGAATTATTATATTATTATTGTTAGTAGGTTGGGTAGCAGCGGGCAGACTGGAAGTTTTAAATTTAAAAATTGAATTGTTATTTTTAACAACTTGTGGAATAACTTTCCTAAGTTCGGACTTATTTAAATTCTCTAAAGAAATCATAGATACTGATTAGTACTGTGTAAGTGGAATAGAGCAAGTAGATGGGGTTCTTTGTTTTATATTTTCATCCTGCCTGTCCTGGTCATAGTATTAGTGAGATTTTGTATGAATGGCATTGAAGCCAAATCTAGGTTGAGGGGAAATTGTCTGACAGCCATCTTGTATGACAAACTTTTGACTTTTTAGGTCCATGTGTAGTTTGGGTCTAATGTGTCCAGCTTAAAAAGATGGATATCGAAAATTAAATATTAGAACGTCAACGGCTGTCCCGTATATTAGTCGTTTTTGTAATGGTATCAGTTATTTTGCCAGAGCTCCTACCTGGGAGCAACTTGATACAGGTAAATACCTCTCATAGCGAGGACAAGGACCGACTGATATACGGGGAACATGTAATAAATGATGAGTTGAGATAATAAGAAGAATGTTGCATAAGAGCTAATTTGATAAGTAAATCTATTTTTAAAATGGAAAATAGATTGAGAAAAGTATTTAATATGAAAAAAAAGCAATTTAAAATTAATTTCCATTTGAAATAAAGCTAATCCCTGGTTGTTAAGCCTAAGGCAATGGGGATAAGAGGGAGATTGGGTGAAGGAATTATTGAAGGAAACGTCCCTTTCAGAACAGACATCGTCTAGTGAGGCGGGTAATCAACGTAATAATAAAACAAATGCATTATTTGTTTGTTACACATTCCCACATCAAAGTTGGCTTGACATCATTGACTAAAATGTCACTACACAGCTGCACATTACCGACCTGGAATGCAGCTGGTTTTTTCCGATGATACTGTTCTTCTAATTAATGGGAATAATTAGCCAGAAACATTTAAGAAAGCAGAAGACACACTAAACAGGTTTGAACAATGGCTCGCTTACACTTGGCTAGACTAGCACTCACTTACACTTGGCTCGACTAGTACTCACTTACACTTGGCTAGACTAGCACTTACTTACATCAGCCTTGCATGGTAAATTATAGTAATTTACAGACAGTATTAATTTTTTTTTAAATAAAAAAATGTATAAAATAATCAATTTCCATAGTATAATCAATAATTTTCACTGCTGTTGATTTTTTAATGTTCCTCTTCTATAGAAGCTGGCGCTTGTGTCTAGAAGAGTGGTGAGCATCAAGATGAAAAATATGTTTGTAATTATGAATATTCAAATTTATTTAAAAAGATAGTTTCATCATTTTGGTATTTTTACATTGAACTTCTCTTTAACTGCTTTTAGTAGGTGTTTATCATTTTCTATTGTTCTGATATTATCGGGTAGGCTGTTGAAGTATTTTTCCCTAGATATATGTAATGATGTTGAGCAAAAGTGGTTACATTTTTGTTTTGGAAATATATGTTTTTGACGAGTACGACTTTCAGTTAAAAAGCTGTGATTATTAATTTATTATTTGAGTTATTATGTTTTTTTGGACAAGATCATTAAATTTTAATACTTTAAATTCTTCAAAATTAGGTGTGTTGGATAATCTCTTGGTTTTAACAATATTGTTTTTAGAATTAGACGTTGTACAATTTCAACAGGGAGTAGATTTGTTTTATATGTAGCTCCCCAACTGATTACAGCGTATTGGAGATTTGATTGTACTAAAGTGTGGTAGACTGATGTTAGAATTTCCAATGAGAGAAAATTTCGAATTTTCAAAAATACATAAATTAATTTTCTTATTTTGTTGACGGTTTGGTTGATTTGATCATTCCATTTTAGGTTTTTGTCTATTATTATTCCTAAGTATTTAATTGTATTTGAAATTTTCAATGTTTAACAGTTCATTGTACAGTTTTTTTATTATGTTTTTTTAAAATTGTCATGTATATATTTTTTTGTTTTTTTAAATTCCTTTATTTTTCCAAATTTTTACATTAATTACATACAATATTATATAAATCAATACGAATAATGGGAACCCACTCAGTGGCAGCGTAAAGGGGGGGCGGTCCGCCCCGGGTACCAAGGACCAAGGGGTGACAACGACAACACACTTGTGCAGCCAAATAAGACCTGCGTCACACACAGCTATAGAAGCGCAAGCAGATATCTTTTGAACCACGACGCTATAAAATATTTCTTCCTATGGTAGGGGAAGGAGTCAGACGAATTAGAGAGCTGCCACGAAGTTCCATTTGTTTGTACTGATCCGCCCGTTTAGGCAGCTCCGTCCCTTGTTCAACGCGGAGTGGGGGGTGCATAACTTTTCATATATCACCTCAGGAGCGGTTACGGCGTAAGATGTGTACTGTCTATGGTTCATCTGCGCATAAAAGCGCTAGGTGTGACAGGTCTCATGGAATTGTATGGAGAGCGATATTTGGCGTGCGATCATCTTTTATATTTTATAGCTGAGTCTGACGCCTACATAATGCGCACAAAATCTCCCTATAAAGACTGCTGCGCTGCTCACTGCGCGGGTGGAAGGGGTGAAGAGCGCGCCCTCTTCCCGCGCCGCTCCTTGCGTCAGACAATCACAGTCAGTCAGCAACAGTCAGTCAGTGCAGTCGGTTTTTTGTTTACTTCTGTCTCGTTTAACGTTGTCAATGATACGCAAAAGTTCCTTTCAAGAAAATAAAAGTTAAATGAAGAATAATTCGTGGTGAGTACTAAAAAGTCACTTGGTATTGATGCCACCGTAAATATTTTCTTTCATAAGATAACATTGTGAACGACATAAAAATCCAAATATTTTGGAATTATTTTTGACAGTACTCTACAGTATCCTTCGAAAACTGGCTCTCCCTTCTCGTCCAGAATCGGTTTCCCGTTCTCGTCTAGTTTGACGTATGTCCACGGCATTGCCTGTGAAATATAATAATGTTAAAACTCGCAGAGAACGGTACGATACGAGAACGGGTCGTTTCTACGACTTGTTCTTGAGTTCAACAGCTCGGCTTTACAAGGATTTGCCGGTCTCGGTGTTTCTTCCTTCCTACAGCATGAGTCTATTCAAGACCCACGTTCACTCATTTCTCTCCTCCAAAGACCCTCCACACAGCGTCCCCAAATATGACATAGGCCCTGACGGAAATTATTTATTAATAAAAATCCTCAAGACCTCTTGAATGGAGGAAATATTAAAATATTTAAAAAAAATTGTGTTAAGTTAGTTACCGGTGCAGTCCCGACTCTCAGGAACCTCCTGGGTGAAGTGATGTTAGCACGAGGGAGGGGTTTCATCTTTTCACCGGTGAACCACCTCGCCGCGGTGGTCATACCGCGACTGCCACCGACCGATACCATCTGTTCCGCCTTGAAGTAAAGTCCTTGCCTGGAAATAACATTTCCTAATGTATGCAATTTTACATCACATCAGCATTTAGGTAAGTAACTCTTCAATAATTGTTTTAGGTCATTTGGAGAGCAGTAACTTACATCTAAATTCTTTGCTAGATCGTTCAAAAGCACCACTGCCCTCGTCATGCTATGCTTTGCCAGGACGTCGGTTTTGCCTTTTGGTACTCTGAATAGGTCATGGTATCGACTTCGGCTGTAGTGGTCTAGTACATATAAATCATAGCATCCCAAGAGGAAAGAGCTATCGATAAAATTGTTCCAAATTTCGAAAGTAAGTAGACTTGCTTTCCGCCTAGCTTCTAGACTCACAGAATTAGTTTCCTCAAATAAGTCGATATGGTGCATGTACCTGGGATAGGTTTCATGCGTCCGCATATAGACATACCTGAGGAATTTCTTCTGGATTTGCTCATCATTTCAATGTAATTCTGGTGGTACGGTGCCCAAAAATCGCTCGCATACTCCAGCTTGCTTCTCAGTATGCCATCGAACAATGCTAACATAGCATCTTGGTTATTGAACTGCTGGCATGTCCTAATGTTTGATCAGATAATTTCAGTTCGGGATCAAAGACGACACCGAGATCCTTTACGGAATTTACACGTGATAGTGTTTCGCCCTGTATCTTATAATCGTAAAGTATTTAGAGAACTTGTATTTAGAGAACGAGTGTAAGACATGGTGACACATTTTTTGTATTAAAATCTAATTTGTTTATCAACGACCATTCAGATAGTACATCCAGATCAGCTTGCATTTTAAGACAATCTTGTTGGGAGCTTATTTCCATCAGAATTTTAAAGTCATCTGCAAACAGTAGACATTTACTATTCACATGAAAGAAACATAGAAAGTACAATTTTTGAAAGTTATGCATACGTATTATTACAAACGTAACATGAATATTAATAAATAGTTTTGTCCGTACAAAAATTCCATTCTTTCAAGAATGGCAAACATATACAATATCATATCGGTGATTCGGTTTGACAAGATACGGCCGGTGACTTTGGCGGGATGATGGCCAGTTGAAAGAGATTCATTGACCTCTCCAGACGGCATGAATTCATATGGCCGTAAACATATTCCTACCAACCGTTTCCGATGTTTTTCCTTCCCAGAACTTTCTCTACTGCCCTTCTTAAAAAGGCCCGAAGGAAATTATTTTCATCGGAGCCTCCTAATTTCAAAAATGTAAACATTAGGAACCTGAAGAATGAAACAAAAAAACGTTTTCGAATTGATTTGTAAGTCTAAATTTAAACACAATAGAAGAATTTCGCAATGCACCCTGCATCTTTGTAAGAGGGGGGTGCGGGAGACCTTTTCTACTTTTTTGAAGTCACATAGTGTTATATAATAGATGGTAAAATTAAAATTGCGAACATACTTTTTCATGTCGCTGTAAAGCATCTTGTCTTCTTTCCCCGGTTTTGCTAAAAGTGTCATGAATTTTCTTCGCCTTGACGTCAAAGTTTCTGATTTAGCCTCCGAATGGTTGCCGCTGCAATCCGGTTTCGCCAAGAAGTCCTGCAGATTGGCAGCCAGTCCAACTTCCACGATCTTTCGAAGTATTTTTTCGATTATTATGGAGTTCATCTGGAAATTATTATTTTTTCAATAAGTTTAAGTCTTATATATTCTTCAAAGTTTGTATCTATGTCGTATTAGACGATGTATGAATGTGAACAAGGCGAGGAACGTGTAAATATAACCTGTATAAAAACATAAGCAAGCCCAGGAATATTCGAGATTGGCAGCGAGAACAAATCGACAGCGAGAACGAGAACGCATCATCTAGAACTCATCCTGGCGACGCCTTGCCAGAACTTGGAGAACCATTAAGTTCCGTGATCTTCACTACCAGCTGACCACAACATCACTGGGCACAGATTAACATCCGGGATGTGACCTAGCCGAAGTGATCAACATCCCATGTGATGCATACAACAATACTTACGGTTTACCTAACCTCACCTAACGTTACTCACGTATATATAAAAATATATATATAATATATTAAAATCAATAAATTAATAAGCGGACGATTTTTTACTCCTCGAGATGCTGAGTCGGCAGCCAGTCTGGCTGCTGACTCAGCTCTTTCTCGCACACCGGTGATATAATGCCTGATGTATGTATTCCTCGAGATGCTGATACGGTACCCAGCTTGGCTGCTGACTCAGCTCTGTCTCCCTCACCGATGATATAATGCCTGAAGTTTTTCTAATCACCGAAAGTTTAACGTTCCTTATAGGTAGTTACAAAGGGCTCATCTGTTTACTGTACAGTGCATATGCAAAGAGCTTCTAAGAGCATTGCAGCCTGCTTCACGCGCAATACCATATTGCCGACGCAGCTTAACTCTGAATTTAGTAAGATGATTGCCGGGTTCATTAGTTTGAAAGACTCACCTGTTTATTGTTCAGTTTGAATATTTCACTTGACAATTATTGTCCAGTTTATCAGTTTGAAAGACTCACCTGGTTATTGTCCAGTTCATCGACACAAGGCATATCGAGGCCCTGCAACCAGCAGTTGGTTTCTGGGACTAAACTGATAATTGTGGTGTTGTCCTTCAACACAGATATGTCCAGGGTGGCTGCCGTCAGGTCTGTACTAGCCAATATCCAGCGATCTGGTAAGGTCAACATCTTTGTACGATCCATCTATAAAAAAATCAATTACGACATATTTTTTTATCTTTCCGAGTAGTAAAGTCACCTCGGCTTGTTTTCGTCTAGTTTCCATATGGTTTGTCTTTTCGTTAGGATTCTAGATGGAATAAAAAAAACAACCGTTAAAAAAAAGGTTTTTTACCAAAATTTATATTTTCTTTTGAATGCCCATCTCCTGCATGACCCCACTGAGAGTCAGCCTAGAATCTCACTGTCTCGTAAACTCTGTTCCACCATCAATAGGGTTAGGTCCTCCCATAGACGCACTGCCCATATGTTGAATACAAGCACGATGATGGTATGGCCTTACATAGTTGGCTCGTTACCATTTATTCACAACTCCTGTGGCCCTAAACTGTCTCACTGACTTAAATGTTCCCCCCTGACCCCTAAACAATTTAGTGTTACGATGATTGATTTTTGTAGTAATAAGCCGACAGTCACATATGCCCTGAAAATAGATAGTACAAGGCTGTCCGAAACGTTGGCTAAAATAGTAGGAAGCGTTACAAGGCGCTTCAGCAACCACATGTATTCTAAAGATTGCGAACTTCAGTAGTTCCTGCCAATTTCACAATAGATTGATTATACGAACCCTGGTGCATGGCAGAGGGGCAAACTGGTAGGGGAAGGTTGAACGTTGACCCAATACTGTATTAATGAGCAAAATGAGATCCCTTAGGCGTATGAGTGGAAACCGAGTATGTGTGATGTAATATTATTATATAGTAACCATTTTGTATGTGTCCTTCAGGTACTGCGTGGTTCCAATGATGACGAAGTAATTGGGAATGGGTCGCATCTTCCTGAGTTGCTCCACCCTGCTGGAGACGTCGAACAGAGCAAGTATTCTCAGCACGCTGGATCCAAGGATGTTATACAGCGCGTGCTCCATTACTGGAAGGAAACTAACTTGTTGAATATTTTATTTTTCATAGTACACACATTTCACATAAATTGAACATTCATTATCTCATTGCTGTTTTTCTTACTGCAGATACCCTTCTCATTTCAGCTCAGATCAATTTTCTCATTACAAATTAACTTTTTTTTTGTTTTTATTATAGCGACTATTTATACATTTTACATACAAAATATGATATTGAATATATGTAGGTATATTAAATTGTATTTCTCAGTCATCTTCACTAGGGTGACCTGTGCTGAGGCGGACTAAAGTTATTCATTTCTGTTTCATTACTTTTCTATTTCGTTTTTAATGTTTTTTTCATTGACCTCTTTCAACCAGATTTTTATTATTGATTTGTAATCTTCCAAATGTTCTATTCGCTTTATATCAGGGGGGAAGGATTAATTTCTTTGTCCGAATGCGGTTTTATGAATATTGGAATATTTTTTATGTCATTGTGATTTGGATTTGTGGACATTGTGAATACCACGTATTCATCAAACTAGGAATAACTATTTATTACACGTTTTCAATTTAAACAAATCCACTATCCATATTATTAGTTATCGTTAGAAAACTACTAGACACTTTATTTTTATTTTTTATTTCTGTTCAGTATTGAAACAGTTTTGGATAATATCTACCATTTTTCCCATCATATACCTACTATCCATTTTTTTCCTTAAAAACAGCCTTACTAACACTTGAAAAGAAGAAGATGATTTGTTTCATTGTAAATTGTCGCAAGTACAACATTCGAATTCATGTCGTGTAGCAAGAAGGTGCGTAGTGTCGTCGTTGTATTATTTACATGCTTTGTGCTCGGTTTGCAAATATCAAAATCATATTAAAGATTATCTCGTTTCGGAGGAAATTTCACCTCGTGAACAGTGCAAGTTCGTCGAGAGCTCTGTTGCCGGGATTCTTGGGAATTCAAGGTAGGCTGTTCCTTCATTCCACTTTCCCTGTGATTTTTCAAAACCAATTGAATGAGCTTTACATTGTCGTTTTATTGTGGATTTGATTTAGAGTTCATTTACGTGTAATATAACACGTTACAGTTTCTAAAATAGATTTTTTTTCTCATTTATGAAATCTATAATCGTGTGTATATTTTTTGCCACTCTCATTTGGAATATGAAATAGTTGGATGGAGTTCGGCAGGATCAAATCATACAAAACGACTAAATGTAACTTAGAAATGTTTCATAAAGATCTTCACATTAAAGGTCCCCATAAGGAGGTCAGCAACAAAAATATTTAACCTCCAGCGTTTTTGGGTCATATATGACCGGGCGTCCATATTTTGTAAATATATTCTATTTTACTGAAATGTGTAATTTTTTTGACTTTAGAAAGAGAAAAATAAATTCTTTGCAGTTTGCCTCAAATATTTATACTGGTTACCGGGATATATAAAAATTTAAGAAAAGCCAAAATGATTAATTCATATTTCGCGTCGCTACTGTAACAAACCGATTATTTGTTTTTATTTTTTTAATATACGAACGAGATATAAGTTAAGTAACAATTTTCTTACGAATTCCCCCAAAACAACGAATGTGTTTTCTTACAAATTCCACCAAAACAACGAATGTGTTTTTTTACAAATTCCCCCAAAACAATGCATGAATTTTCTTACAAATTCCCCCAAAACAACAAAATTGTTTTTTACAAATTCCCCAAAACAGCGAACGTGTTTTCTTACAAATTTCTCCCAAACAACGAATGTGTTTTCTAACAAATTCCCCTAAAACAACGAAAGTCTTTTTGAAATATCGAATTTTCTCAATTTTTCTATTCCATATAACCATCGGAACCGCGGAACTGAAAACCCTCCACCCAAAACCTAGTTAACCTCAACACCTGGTAAGGAAGACTAAAGAAAACGTTCTATACATCCATTGCAATATTATCAGCCATTTCAAAGCTTTTAGTTATATTCAAAAGTCCCCATAATTAATATAAGTACTGCAGACATTCAATAAATTTCAAATAATTATAATATGTTCGACAAATTTACACAAAAACTATTTTAAATCATATCTACAAAACAAGTAAATTTTACTAAAATATACAAAACACACGGTTTAAAATCAAAGATATTTTACAAATACCAAAAACAAATTCAAAGTTCGATGAAAACATTTCAAGTAAATTGCTACTAAAATATACTGAAAAAAGACATTTAAAATATCTAAATTTGAAGCAAAGCTTAACGCTAAATAGTGATTTTCGATTAATCTTTATAACGAATTGATTTACATTATGAACACCAAAGAATATGCTTTGGATAAACTGAAGCCTTTCCTATTGTATCCTTTGAGTAGAATTCAAATAAAAAAATTATTTACTCAATATAAAATATAAAAAAATCATCTTTAATGACTATATCACTCTTTAAAGGTGTGTCGAATTGTCATTAAGTTATCATGGACCAATTTTTTTAGGACATGGTTTACTCGAAAACGAAACCTCAAATCAAAGTTAAACCACAAAATCAGATTCACCAGTTTTCCGCTTGTACTTTGAGTTTCCGAACACTGTGTAGAAGTTAAGTTTTAAAGTAACCACCAATGTGGACAGTAGCGGTCTCGAATAATGTTGGAAATAATAATTGATGTTTGTTCAACAAAAATCATTTTATCTCTACTATGGGTGATTAAATGCTGCATACCACAGTTCTTGTTAAGAATCTCTAAAAATACACAAAATGAAATGACGCGTGTTATATAATTTTCACAAAACATTATGGTCTGCAAATCCAACTAATAGAAGTGTAACAACCCATAAATGAAATAACTTAAAAAAAATACTTTATTATGGCTAAGATTATCTGTGACAGTTTTCCGTGATTAACTTTTTTGTTTTCTTATAAAATGGTTCACAAAATAAATAAAAACTACTTTTGAGCTCGAAAACGAGCTTTTCTTGACTTCATTTGCGAAGCAATTTTTCTCGTTCTACTTCGTTGGCGTTCAGAAGGATTCGGGCGAGATCGACAGCTGCCACACCCTGTAGACGCAAATCTAAATTAAAAGTTCTCAAATCCTTTTATGAATTGTCACCAAATACCAATACCAACATGAATTATTAAGTCAATTAAATATATTTGCTTCCAACTTAATACAATATTTTGTACTTTCAACGTTTCTATAAAATATGAAAAAAAAATATGGTAATTAAATGAAAAATATCATTTTTGTTCATACCACTCTCTTTCTCAAAGATGAGCACCGCGTCGGTGGCATTCTTGTTCGCCAGCAGTTGCAACAGTCCCTCCAGGATAGGCAGAGCTTCGCCCAGCTCCGAGTTGACCATGGGTATGTCCGCATTGTCCAACATCTCGACCATGTCGGCCCAAGGGGACCAGGTCAGGTCCAGTACCAGAGAAGTGCCCTAGGATATGGTGGAGCAAACTAAAAACTTTACAAGTATGAGTAAAGAATGGATCATCAACTTCAATACCGGTTAACTTCCCAAAAACTAAAGAAAACTTAAGAAAACTTGTGATAACTTATGAAAACATAATATGATACAATATAAAAACTTATGATATCGCAAAAAAGTTAAGAAAACTAAGAATTTTTGGGAAAATAAAATTTGGAATGTCGGTTAGAGTAACGCCGTCCTGGAACTATTTATTAGACAATCAACACCTATGCCATATATCTCCCCAAGTGCTTCGCCACGTTTAGTGATTTAGTAGGGGTGCCCGGGTTCATCGAGTGAGGTGTGTTTAGGATGCGCCTGCCCACCAGATCGGGAGAGGCTGGTTTGAGGAGACACTTTGACCTCTCCATCTGGTCTCTCGACCGATCGCATTTCGCCGCGGGATATATTCATTCGTCCGTAACTCCTGGACACATTGATCTTGTGTTGACTCGACCCCCTAATTGTCCTAACTCGCTTGAATGAGGTTTTTATACCTCCTTCTCTCCAGCGTTCAGTTTCGCTTTTGCAAAACGATATCGTGCTGGGCCTAGCTAACTCTGAATATTCCCCGCCCCTGTGGTATCGCACACAGTAAAATAAGGCCTACGCTTTGGGGTTGATCTACAATAAATCCCTTAACTTCACGTTGTGTGATTTGTTAATTCGAAGCCCCCCCCGCTATGAGGTGGTAGGTATTTAATGTCTCCTTTCTGTGGTAACTCCCGGTTCTTTTTAGCCAAAGCGTGGGGAAAACGTCCATCGACCCTCAGCGAGTTCTACAAGGAACGAGTACGTGTCTCACCTAACTTTCGAATACTGGACCCTATTACTAATCGACCTAACAGCTTATATCATATCTTTACAATTTCCTTGTATCCCCGCCCTTACCTAATGTCCCCGTGTTTATAAATTCTAGATTGTGACATAGAACCGAACCCCCCCCCCCCCCCCCCTCTTGTGTACGGGCTATTAAACCCTTCGTTGAATAGTGTGTTGTTTCCGCATAAGTACTGGGACTCTCTCGTCGACCTCCGTAACGATGTACTAAAACTAGATAAATGGATTTAGCTGTGGTTAGTAAACTTTGGGTGTTGCGGATGGAAGTGGAAACGAGAGAAAAGGAGATGGGAACGGATTAAATGACGAGAAAAAAAAGGTTTTTTTTTGCAAACTGGGTCGGCACCTCACTGCCCCAAATGAAATGGTCGCTATTCTTCCAAATGCAAAACCCCAAGAACCAATACGTGTCTGGCTTTCCCCGAGGTCTGGTCTAACTTCTTCTTATAGTCGCCTTGACACCTCCGGACCGCTCACGTCAGAGGGAGAGGTAATGCACCTGTTGGAATATCCCAAATCACCCCGCCCCGCTTCCTCCAACGGACTACTTTACTGACTGTAAAAGGGGAATTTTTCATTGCGTCCCTTGTCATGATGCTAAACGCGTGCATGTTTCAAATAGGTTTGTTCTGGTGAGGCTTTCAACGTCCACTAGCCGCCAGGCCTACTATCCACCTCACGAAGGATGCTGCAAAGGATCTCGAGGGTTTTCCAGTCGAGTTGCATCAACCTCCGGGTAAACCCCGCTTTAGTATGTGTTCGTCCTCCGATTTTGAACCCTCGTTCATCACGCCGACGTCCCCTCCACGCGATTTTGAAAGACTTGGAGCCCGTCCAATTAAACGCCTTCGCAGCGAACCAAGGCCCAAACATTCCAACTTGACATTAATTTTCATACTGCCTCTCGTGTCCTCTCATCCGACCCGGTTCCGCGAAAAGGGATGACCCTCCGAACTCTTCGTGATTCTCCATACAACGTTGACGCCCCGAAATCGCGTGATGAGGAAAGTAGAAAATCTTCTGAGCCGAGGAAGTTGTGTGCTTTCCCAAGACAGCTTACGGACAACATACTCCAACGGTGAGTTCTAAGCCGAGGCCAAAGGTATGTAGGAATTTGTTAGTGAACATATAAGGTTATACAAATATTATTAATTTTATTGTTTTATTTGTTTTGAGCATGAGTTGGTTGCAGCTAGTCGCTTCCATGTTGATTTGAGGTGCCTCTGCGCGGCCGCCAACTCGGTAGAGTGTACGACTTTTGTCGTCAGGCACGGACGTCGAGTGATTTATGGGGTCCCCTTTCTTCCTTTTGGTCGTGTGTCGCCACTAACTGCTTACAAATAAGTAGGTCATTGGCCTCGTGCTAAACACAGCTGTTAGAAGCAAGCAAACAGTTCTAAATGTGATACTATTTTATCAGTTGCAGCCCCATCTTCGTCGCAATTTTAACGTTCTGGAAATATATATTCATGCAAGATCACTCACCCAAAATCGTTATATTACCAGTCCAGTCGGGATATCGACGACATGTACATTAATCCACGTCCAGGGGCTGTAGGTAGGATGTAGAAGCCCCTAAGCCGTTAAGGGTTCGTATTAAATTCGAAATCGGTTCTCTATGTCACCCGTCTACTCGCCGGTAGAAACTATAACCATATTGTATCTAATTTTTCTAGCTAAAATTTCTACTTTCATACGCCGCTCCGTAGATAGCACATAAATTACCTGATACTGGAATTCGGAATGTTTAAGCGGATCATTTCTTTCAATAGAATGGTCTCTTCCTCCCTAACCGTAAATTGATAGTTGACATGCATCGGTATCTGTTGGCCTCCACTGTACCTAATCTAGATATCTCTCCCTATCGACTATTTTAGAGTATCTAAGTAAGTATTTGCCGAGATCTACCCAGAACCCCCTTCCCCTCCCTAGAACCTTTCATATATTATCTGCCACGTTCACTTCGATTTTTTCACTCAATTCTTATATCGTGTAGACCGTTAAAACCTTCCCGTGTTCGCAAGGAAAACACTGTCTATACCCCCAATTCAAATGAGCAATTTACCCTACGTTTTATATATTGGAAATTAATTATTATTAATTTTGACCAGAAGGTCCACATGTGATTTACGAATGATGTATTTAGCTCTTATTAAATTCTATTCTCCGAGTAAATTCATTCGCCGCGTTTCTACACGATTTTTATTATTATTTCTTTTTGATCAATGTACGCTGTCTCTTCAATTTCACAATAAATTTAGAACTTTGACTTAGCCGTTTTCGTCTGGTCATTTGATAATTATTATGGTTCTCTATTTTTTTCTCCTCTAATGGCACACGCGTTATTATTAAACATTACCGCAGTCGAGTTTCATCGTTTTATATTAGTCTGAACCAAGAGACTCCAACCCGTGAATTTAGTATCGTCTAATTATGAGTTTACCCCTTTTTTTGGTTGAATCTAATTAAATTTTAAAACACTTCAATTATTTCAATTAATATTAAAACCACAACTTCACTATATTTAAAACTCTATCAGTTTAGTTTAAAGATAGCACACCAAACTGTCGCGACGTTAAGTTATCGAAGCCCGACTCCAACCAAGTTAAAACGAAAAAGCCCCGATTTCCTCCGAACAACGCTATTTAATCATGTTTTTTCGAATAAATCGACTTAAAATTTGTGCGACTTTCGCCTTTATGAATCCAAGGTTTCACTTCCCGTTCAGTTTAGAATTGCATAACCCCGTTTCAGGATTTTTGGCCCCCGCCTGCCGAGTTGAGGTAGACACCTACCCCCCTGCCGAGACGGGTACAGGCGTGTACTCGGTGACCTGACTTCCGGGCGCCCTCCCGTAAATGATTTTCGGCGATGTAGATTATTGCGCAAAATTATTTGATTATTTTTTCTCGTACGCGTGTTGTGTCCGTAATATTGGTTGATTTCCGGCCTATAGACTAGGTGTAGCTCATTTCTATATCGTTGTTTTCGAAATCTTTCCGAGAAATTCGCTATTGATATCGATAATATAATCGATAAATTATCCCAACTAACGGAAGCTTTTCACCTATTATGTCCAGCGCTTGCGCAATCCAGTATCCTTCCTTGTGTGCTGCCTTCTAGCATTTGATTGGTGTCTACACGATCCGTGGGTGATCCCAGGACACATATACCTTCCTCTCGGTGATGACATACGTAGGCATTCGTTCCAAAATTTGATTCGACACGTTTTTTGTAATTTCGCCTACCTGTTTTGACTCTTTTCGTGATATCCGCCGCATATCTTCTGGTAATTTTTCGTAACCCATCGCTGTCCACTACCCGAGTCGGTGACACCTCTTCCATCATGAGCTAAACTACCTTTCGGGTTTCTTTTCGATTCCTGGTCCTTCCTTTTCGGTGATCTACGCCCAGTACATCCCTGTTTTTACAGTTTTTTTGCGTCTAGTTTTAGCCCAACCCATATACCCCTTTCTCGCTCCATCCAGGAATTTCAATATATTATCCTCGTAACTTTGTTTACGCGCAAAAAAAGGTCGTAAAATTTTGATCGTTAATCAAAGACTTCGTGACCCATTAACTTTTATGTCTTTTCTTAATTACCCAACTTGCATCTCCCCCGTGTTAATATAATTAGGCAATTTCGGCCAAACATCCCATCTTAAGTTAAAATTCGTGTCCATTGTCAACACTTGAAATAGCACTCAGAACCTCAGCGATCGTAAACAATTCTCTCTATGAGGATCACCTCGTAATATGTCTTCTGGACCAAAACATTCTAAAAAACCATCTTCTTTCGCCAAACCGTCACCCCCCTGTTTCGTTATCGCTGGTTGGGTATCGCTTCGTTTCTACCTTAGAATGCAAATTTATCGTCGTTCTCCAAGTGCCCTTACACGCATCGTGAGACCGGATCCCAAGGTTAGCTCAACAGTAAATCAACCTAGAGTGTTTCGTGTCTTTAGACCGCCCTTAGTCTCCGTGATTGGCGAAAAATTATTTAATTGATTTTGGGAATGATCTGATTCGTTGAGCTCCATCACGCCTCTTTTCAATTATTACGTGGTTAACACCTATTACCGACGTAGGTTTCTATAATAAAGCTTCTAGTATGTCCCAGAGATGTCCATAGTCTGTTCGTTTCTCCCTATTCTCTGAACGTATTTTAATTTATGAAAAAAAAAATTCTTTACGTTCCTTTACCCCAAACAGGTCCATTACAGCCTCCCTTTAGTAAGGATTACAGCGGATAAACACGTTTTGGTGTTTAGTTGGTGAAATCATTACTAACAATAGTTTTAGATTACTCATTTTCCTTCCTTTTCAAATTTTTTTTTTTCGTACTCCAAAGGTTGCGTACCCCTTACCTCCCTAAGAGGAGATGTTCCTATTTTCCCTAAATGCAAAATAAATTCTAGAATGGGTCTTTTCCTTTTTTTTTCTTTCCAATCTTCCGTTAATTTTTGGCTTATCTGCTTCCCACGAAGTTCGCCCCTGTACGTGTCTTAACTCAAATGCCTTTAAACAAAACGTAAGGCACAATGCCATTCATAAATCTGCCGCCTCCTACCACTCGTGATTTCATTAAGACGAAACACGGTTTCATTTGTCACAATACTCGTAACTTTGCTTTATATTCTAGGCGCTTCGTCAGTAGACGTGTTTCCTCTTAACTACACATTTATGGCTAAGTTTTTGTTGCACCCCCAAAGGGTCGAAGCAAAGTTCTATGGGTACCTGACTGAAGTCTCGGTTGTATGTTTTTTTTTTCCATGATGGTATGCACGCAACATGAATCTATTTAAAACGCGTAGCTATTTTGCATGTGGTTTTTTTTTTCCTGTTTTTTTTTTGAATTCTCGCGTGACTATAATTTTTTCGTTTTCTTTAATAAATAATAATCCGTATGCGTGGCCGGTTATCAATAAGCCTTGATAAGACTTGAATTGGATTAAATCTGGTTTATTGAATTGGACACGCAACCTCCCTAAAACTGCACTTACGTGTCCTAGATGTTCATCGAAATTTCCGCACAAATATATGACTAAGTCATCCAAGTAGTAGCTTTGCGAGACTACCTATCTTTTGTTTTAATATTCGTATTGTACCGAACGTGTTTTGTTTACTTGTTGAACTAATTGAAACGGATTTATTTATTCTTATTCACAGAATTTAGTCACTATTTCACGCTGTAGTTTTCTCATAATATCACTGTTTTCACTTTATTCAAATAATAAGTTAGATTATATCCAATGGTTGTAACTATTCACTTCACAAGAACACTGCATTTATTTCACCGAAAAACATGTAATAGTAATCACCGGTAATGTTCACTGTAGGTTCAATGAACTCGTCGTGGTACGCAAACGTATTGTATCCCTGCTTGTACTCACTACGTTTAATTTAAACCTTTTCGAAAACATAACAAAATAATTATTATCCCCCCTCTCTCACTATCCCGGCTGTCCCGATTCGTAACCAAGTCAAATCTCACTAGTCTTCGGTTTACCTTATTATTATTACCATCTCACACTTTCTCCCTCTTTATATTGCTTGCTAGGTATCGAAAAACCGTTATCTACCGACCATTTTGTAATATACACATTCCGAGACTACCGAAGTCTGCACGCATAACGTTTCCAAACTTCGTTCAACAAAAGCTCATACAATATCTGTTATCTGTTATCACCACCCATTGCGAAGTTTAACTCTAAATTAAGAGGATAGACGGATCCCTTTTGTATGAAAGCTTGTATTTTCGAAGCTGTTTCCTTCAAAATGTTCACCGGTTAGGTTTCCCCTTAATATCACGCTATCCAAAGATAACAAACCGTTTTTATGTACTACAAATCGTCTCGCAAATGCTCGGTGGATATTTTTTTCTTTCTAAGATTTATGACCCGACCGTTGTAAATCATGAAAAGGTCTATTAGTTCCTTTTAGCTTGCAATAATTTTCAAGTGACCATCGATAGGTCTCTTCGAAACGACAAACCGATATTAGTACGGTTTTTACCCACTTTCGTAAGGCATTTAAAATGTTTGAATAATATTCATTTCATATTATTTTTTTTTTCAAGCGGTCTACAAAATACTAGTCAGATGCTTTACGTTTCACCATCTAAATGCGAGCCCTTCTCAAATTATGATCATTTAACTGATTTGTATATTTTTTCCTTATCGAAGGTTGGCGTACATTTCGCAATATCAACTAATACAAATCTCCACTCAAATAAAGATTCCGTAATTAACTTGTCTATTTATTTATTTTCTCTTTTTTTTTCTCATGAAATGTTGATTAACATCAGCTTACGTTTTTTTTTTTTCCATTTAACTGTGTAACCTTTCCCTTTTATTATTAGTCTCGTGAAAGTACTCAATTTATATTATTCATTACTAACTACCGTATTGTGTATTAATTCTCTTTATTCATTTGTACGGCGCGCCTGAGGCGACTTTACCCAAAACGGCGCCACACGAGTCCCAACAAACAGCCGACCGACATCCCTGCCGTGTTCAGAGCGATAAATCTACCACCGGCTGTAGATACGTAAGAGTAGGTAACCTTTTTTTTTTCCACTATTGTCCGGCGCCTCGCCGTCTCCATCGTAAGTAATTAAATCACAAATGACACTAGAGTCTAACAGTGCGTCCAGCTTAATTTTTGTTCACCTGTCTAGACTATTTTACAACTGACCCACATTCGTTTCGACCTATTTTTTTTCTATTCGCTCCTGACATGTTTTTTTTTCTTGAGACACCATACTCGTACCTCTATCGCTTATAAGGTCAATGAAGCCACCCCAACTTGTAAAACTCTCGGCTCCTGGTTCTCAAGGCACCAAATGTGTTGACTCGACCCCCTAATTGTCCTAACTCGCTTGAATGAGGTTTTTATACCTCCTTCTCTCCAGCGTTCAGTTTCGCTTTTGCAAAACGATATCGTGCTGGGCCTAGCTAACTCTGAATATTCCCCGCCCCTGTGGTATCGCACACAGTAAAATAAGGCCTACGCTTTGGGGTTGATCTACAATAAATCCCTTAACTTCACGTTGTGTGATTTGTTAATTCGAAGCCCCCCCCGCTATGAGGTGGTAGGTATTTAATGTCTCCTTTCTGTGGTAACTCCCGGTTCTTTTTAGCCAAAGCGTGGGGAAAACGTCCATCGACCCTCAGCGAGTTCTACAAGGAACGAGTACGTGTCTCACCTAACTTTCGAATACTGGACCCTATTACTAATCGACCTAACAGCTTATATCATATCTTTACAATTTCCTTGTATCCCCGCCCTTACCTAATGTCCCCGTGTTTATAAATTCTAGATTGTGACATAGAACCGAACCCCCCCCCCCCCCCCCTCTTGTGTACGGGCTATTAAACCCTTCGTTGAATAGTGTGTTGTTTCCGCATAAGTACTGGGACTCTCTCGTCGACCTCCGTAACGATGTACTAAAACTAGATAAATGGATTTAGCTGTGGTTAGTAAACTTTGGGTGTTGCGGATGGAAGTGGAAACGAGAGAAAAGGAGATGGGAACGGATTAAATGACGAGAAAAAAAAGGTTTTTTTTTGCAAACTGGGTCGGCACCTCACTGCCCCAAATGAAATGGTCGCTATTCTTCCAAATGCAAAACCCCAAGAACCAATACGTGTCTGGCTTTCCCCGAGGTCTGGTCTAACTTCTTCTTATAGTCGCCTTGACACCTCCGGACCGCTCACGTCAGAGGGAGAGGTAATGCACCTGTTGGAATATCCCAAATCACCCCGCCCCGCTTCCTCCAACGGACTACTTTACTGACTGTAAAAGGGGAATTTTTCATTGCGTCCCTTGTCATGATGCTAAACGCGTGCATGTTTCAAATAGGTTTGTTCTGGTGAGGCTTTCAACGTCCACTAGCCGCCAGGCCTACTATCCACCTCACGAAGGATGCTGCAAAGGATCTCGAGGGTTTTCCAGTCGAGTTGCATCAACCTCCGGGTAAACCCCGCTTTAGTATGTGTTCGTCCTCCGATTTTGAACCCTCGTTCATCACGCCGACGTCCCCTCCACGCGATTTTGAAAGACTTGGAGCCCGTCCAATTAAACGCCTTCGCAGCGAACCAAGGCCCAAACATTCCAACTTGACATTAATTTTCATACTGCCTCTCGTGTCCTCTCATCCGACCCGGTTCCGCGAAAAGGGATGACCCTCCGAACTCTTCGTGATTCTCCATACAACGTTGACGCCCCGAAATCGCGTGATGAGGAAAGTAGAAAATCTTCTGAGCCGAGGAAGTTGTGTGCTTTCCCAAGACAGCTTACGGACAACATACTCCAACGGTGAGTTCTAAGCCGAGGCCAAAGGTATGTAGGAATTTGTTAGTGAACATATAAGGTTATACAAATATTATTAATTTTATTGTTTTATTTGTTTTGAGCATGAGTTGGTTGCAGCTAGTCGCTTCCATGTTGATTTGAGGTGCCTCTGCGCGGCCGCCAACTCGGTAGAGTGTACGACTTTTGTCGTCAGGCACGGACGTCGAGTGATTTATGGGGTCCCCTTTCTTCCTTTTGGTCGTGTGTCGCCACTAACTGCTTACAAATAAGTAGGTCATTGGCCTCGTGCTAAACACAGCTGTTAGAAGCAAGCAAACAGTTCTAAATGTGATACTATTTTATCAGTTGCAGCCCCATCTTCGTCGCAATTTTAACGTTCTGGAAATATATATTCATGCAAGATCACTCACCCAAAATCGTTATATTACCAGTCCAGTCGGGATATCGACGACATGTACATTAATCCACGTCCAGGGGCTGTAGGTAGGATGTAGAAGCCCCTAAGCCGTTAAGGGTTCGTATTAAATTCGAAATCGGTTCTCTATGTCACCCGTCTACTCGCCGGTAGAAACTATAACCATATTGTATCTAATTTTTCTAGCTAAAATTTCTACTTTCATACGCCGCTCCGTAGATAGCACATAAATTACCTGATACTGGAATTCGGAATGTTTAAGCGGATCATTTCTTTCAATAGAATGGTCTCTTCCTCCCTAACCGTAAATTGATAGTTGACATGCATCGGTATCTGTTGGCCTCCACTGTACCTAATCTAGATATCTCTCCCTATCGACTATTTTAGAGTATCTAAGTAAGTATTTGCCGAGATCTACCCAGAACCCCCTTCCCCTCCCTAGAACCTTTCATATATTATCTGCCACGTTCACTTCGATTTTTTCACTCAATTCTTATATCGTGTAGACCGTTAAAACCTTCCCGTGTTCGCAAGGAAAACACTGTCTATACCCCCAATTCAAATGAGCAATTTACCCTACGTTTTATATATTGGAAATTAATTATTATTAATTTTGACCAGAAGGTCCACATGTGATTTACGAATGATGTATTTAGCTCTTATTAAATTCTATTCTCCGAGTAAATTCATTCGCCGCGTTTCTACACGATTTTTATTATTATTTCTTTTTGATCAATGTACGCTGTCTCTTCAATTTCACAATAAATTTAGAACTTTGACTTAGCCGTTTTCGTCTGGTCATTTGATAATTATTATGGTTCTCTATTTTTTTCTCCTCTAATGGCACACGCGTTATTATTAAACATTACCGCAGTCGAGTTTCATCGTTTTATATTAGTCTGAACCAAGAGACTCCAACCCGTGAATTTAGTATCGTCTAATTATGAGTTTACCCCTTTTTTTGGTTGAATCTAATTAAATTTTAAAACACTTCAATTATTTCAATTAATATTAAAACCACAACTTCACTATATTTAAAACTCTATCAGTTTAGTTTAAAGATAGCACACCAAACTGTCGCGACGTTAAGTTATCGAAGCCCGACTCCAACCAAGTTAAAACGAAAAAGCCCCGATTTCCTCCGAACAACGCTATTTAATCATGTTTTTTCGAATAAATCGACTTAAAATTTGTGCGACTTTCGCCTTTATGAATCCAAGGTTTCACTTCCCGTTCAGTTTAGAATTGCATAACCCCGTTTCAGGATTTTTGGCCCCCGCCTGCCGAGTTGAGGTAGACACCTACCCCCCTGCCGAGACGGGTACAGGCGTGTACTCGGTGACCTGACTTCCGGGCGCCCTCCCGTAAATGATTTTCGGCGATGTAGATTATTGCGCAAAATTATTTGATTATTTTTTCTCGTACGCGTGTTGTGTCCGTAATATTGGTTGATTTCCGGCCTATAGACTAGGTGTAGCTCATTTCTATATCGTTGTTTTCGAAATCTTTCCGAGAAATTCGCTATTGATATCGATAATATAATCGATAAATTATCCCAACTAACGGAAGCTTTTCACCTATTATGTCCAGCGCTTGCGCAATCCAGTATCCTTCCTTGTGTGCTGCCTTCTAGCATTTGATTGGTGTCTACACGATCCGTGGGTGATCCCAGGACACATATACCTTCCTCTCGGTGATGACATACGTAGGCATTCGTTCCAAAATTTGATTCGACACGTTTTTTGTAATTTCGCCTACCTGTTTTGACTCTTTTCGTGATATCCGCCGCATATCTTCTGGTAATTTTTCGTAACCCATCGCTGTCCACTACCCGAGTCGGTGACACCTCTTCCATCATGAGCTAAACTACCTTTCGGGTTTCTTTTCGATTCCTGGTCCTTCCTTTTCGGTGATCTACGCCCAGTACATCCCTGTTTTTACAGTTTTTTTGCGTCTAGTTTTAGCCCAACCCATATACCCCTTTCTCGCTCCATCCAGGAATTTCAATATATTATCCTCGTAACTTTGTTTACGCGCAAAAAAAGGTCGTAAAATTTTGATCGTTAATCAAAGACTTCGTGACCCATTAACTTTTATGTCTTTTCTTAATTACCCAACTTGCATCTCCCCCGTGTTAATATAATTAGGCAATTTCGGCCAAACATCCCATCTTAAGTTAAAATTCGTGTCCATTGTCAACACTTGAAATAGCACTCAGAACCTCAGCGATCGTAAACAATTCTCTCTATGAGGATCACCTCGTAATATGTCTTCTGGACCAAAACATTCTAAAAAACCATCTTCTTTCGCCAAACCGTCACCCCCCTGTTTCGTTATCGCTGGTTGGGTATCGCTTCGTTTCTACCTTAGAATGCAAATTTATCGTCGTTCTCCAAGTGCCCTTACACGCATCGTGAGACCGGATCCCAAGGTTAGCTCAACAGTAAATCAACCTAGAGTGTTTCGTGTCTTTAGACCGCCCTTAGTCTCCGTGATTGGCGAAAAATTATTTAATTGATTTTGGGAATGATCTGATTCGTTGAGCTCCATCACGCCTCTTTTCAATTATTACGTGGTTAACACCTATTACCGACGTAGGTTTCTATAATAAAGCTTCTAGTATGTCCCAGAGATGTCCATAGTCTGTTCGTTTCTCCCTATTCTCTGAACGTATTTTAATTTATGAAAAAAAAAATTCTTTACGTTCCTTTACCCCAAACAGGTCCATTACAATCTCTAGATTCCTACCTACCACCCCTCAAAACTTGTTCCTTCCCAGAACACCCTCTCCTTCATTTCATTAAAAATACCCATCTCACAGCATCCCCAAGGATGACTATATGGTGTTGATGTAAAAAAAAAAACAAATAAATGAAAACTTAAAAAAAGTGAATGAAACAGAAAATTTAAGAATATATAAGAAAAGTTAATAAAATTAAAGAAAACTTTAGAACAGTTTTAAATATCAGAAGAACTAAGAAAAATACCCATTCTATTATTTTCTTTTGTGTCGCTGTTCTGTTTTATTCCCGGTATTTCTTCGCTCCAATAACAGCGTTCAAGAACTTTAAATAAACACACCAACGCACCTAATCTGGCCTTATTTTAACTAACCCAACCTTACCTCTCCTAACCTAAACTAACCTAACCTAATCTTACTGATTATCATGTTCTGTTTAATCTAGTTGACCTTCGTTCATCTCGTACTGTACAAAGTGAACCAGTGAAACCACACCACGTAGAGAGAAATAAACTTATTTTTGACGAATTTGTCGAAACTCGATGCACTCTAGCAGAACATCCTATTGGCTTCGTGAGAACGAGTCGTTTCTTCGATTCGTTTTTGTGTAGGTACATAAATCGGCTCGCATGTGTAACAAACTAATTTATTCTCTTTCATATAATCCAGGCCTCTTCAAGACCCATATTATTAAATGCGTTTCTACAGACCCTACCCAATCCCGCCTCACAACGCTGCCCAACCTAGTGGCGATAGAAAAAATATAAAATTATCTGCATGCGACTATTTAAACAATTTTTAATCTATATAATAATAATAATAATAATAAGTTTTAAAAATAATTCACCTAAGTTTGGTAATTAAACATAACTTGATTGACTGCCGTAATATAATACCATATTATGAATACGAACCAAATTCATTTTTAGAAAACGAATTTTATAAAATATATTATGATAAAACTATACTAACAGACCGAACAATAAGTCATAATAGACCCGATATAGTTTTACATGACAAAATTAAAAAAATAACTTATGTCATTTGTCGCTATTCCAAATACCTGTTATATTCAAAAATTTGTTAATGAAAAAATAAGAAAATACACACATTTAGGAAATGAGATAAAAATAATTTGGCCTTCTCAGACTATACAAATATTACCATTTGTTATTTCGGCTACTGGCATTATACCTAGCTCTCTCATAAAAAAAATTGGCGTATTAGATCTATCAAAAAATTTATGCATAAACATGCAAAAATCAGTCATATCATAGATACATTTCATAAATACATGTAGGATAACGAAAGATTTTTTAAATATTTATGTTGAGGGATCAGTAGGATTTATAGGTCCAGTTAGGAGCTCTACCGAGCCGAACCCTCTGATATGAAAATATCTGGAGTCGGTGAATTATTTTTTCATTTGATCTTTGGTGAGTTGGCGTGTTGTTCTTGTATTGTTTTGTATTTATTTTGCTTATCTAATGCACTTGCATAGTGTTGATTGACTAGATGATCATTTGTGGAAAAGTGTGTGGAAGGGTTTAGTTTTTCCTATTGGGAAGATTTAATCCGGACATAAAGTCGGAAAAATATATTTCACAAAAAATAATACAATAAAACATATACGGAAACTTTGACTAGCCAACGAGGAATGGGTCCTGTTTTAGGTCAGTCAAATTAACAAATTTAGTTCATATCCTAATTTCATATTACATTGTTTAATTATAGAACATATAATTTTATAGAAGGAAAAAAGTGTTCCTAAATAATTGAAAAAATTGAATTCCGGCTAGAAGCTTTAGTTAAATATACAATTTTGTACTTAATATTAAAAAATAATGTCTTAAAATACAAAAATTACAATAGATGTATGTTTGGGTATTTAAATCGCTAACAAAAATCGAAAAACAAAACATTCTTCAGGCGTGATAGCAAAACATAATATTTAACGTGAATGAAGTGTCCTCCAGCTTTAGGAGCCGGCAAAGAAACTCAAAAAGATGCGACTCGAAAAGGATGCAACAAATGATTAAAAACAAAATTGAATATTTATCTTAATAAAGTGTATAAAAAGCGACATATATATATATACAGGGTGTATCGGAACGTACCCGACAAACTTTAACCAGCTATTCCTTAGCACATTTGAGTAAAAAATGTTATGGGCACTTTGCTGTCCGGTAACATTTTTTTTTCAATAAAAAAAAAAAATAAATAAAAAATCCACACTCCGTCACTGTCATTGGCATTGTTTCTCGTGTTCAACAGCTGTTATTAGCAAGTGTCTCAAAAAGCGTCTTCGCTCTTTCCAACACACTAAATAATAATAGTAAAAAATGAGACGAATGCCATTTCGTTGTGATTGTAAAAGCGCGCCAATGTAGGTACGTACGTACATTATTTAATGGAACTCGAATAAAATATTGCCAGATGGGTTTTCAAACTTTGACAAATGTGAAAATGTGAAAATATTAATAAAAAAAATGTATTTAAAAAAAATGTTACCGGACAGCAAAGTGCCCATAACATTTTTTACTCCAAATATGCCAAGAAATAGCTGGTTAAAGTTTGTCGGGTACGTGCCGATACACCCTGTATAGATAACAAAACAAAATGAATGTTTTCTTTTGTGTACCACTGTTAGTATCGACCAATATCGATGAAAGTTTCAAAGATTGTTCTTATTAGTGCCAGGAGTGTTTAGAGAGTAGTTTTTATAGTAGAACAAGTCGGGGACGCCCAAAGAAGACTTATCGAATTATCTCTGCAATGTAATGAGATTCGTAGGAGAATTAAATTCTATCTAAAAGGCTTTTAATGGGGTTGTTATGGAGAATTTTAACGTTCATTTTCGGGTTCTGTAAAAGTTCTATTCAAGTTCTGTTACTATAGAATTATAGGCCAGTTGCTTGACAGAACTGAAATAAGAACAGAACTTGATAAAATCTTTCACAGAACTTGAAAATTAACTTTTATTCTCTGAAGCAACCCGTCCTTAGTGAAGCAACCGCGAACGAAAATATATGATGAACGGTCTTGGTGTATTGGACAGACCTGCGGTTGAATTTTCCCTAGCAAATATCTAAAATGAAATCTTAACGACATAAGTGATGAAGCCGTGTAAAAACAATATTCGACACGTGGCCCGGCGTAATGGACGGACCTAAGGTCTACTTTGCCCTAACAGGCCTTGAAAATCAATCTTTTCGTGGGGTTTATTTGAACTATTTCTGATGAACGTATTACTAAAATCTCAAATGTTTCTGAAGGGATCCTTCGAGAAGTTACTTAATAATGGTCTATAAAAATAAAATCTGGTGGTTTTATGGTAGAATTTTTTTTTATAAATTTGTCAAACCGTTTTACATAAAATATTTAAATGCTGAGGTCCTGTTTTTATTAATATTAAATAAAAATAACTTACATCTTTAGGGATTCCTCTTGAAACATTTGAGATTTTAGTAATACCTTCATCAGAAATAGTTAAAATGTGAGCGTCGAGCAAATCCCGTCATTAGAGTGTTATGTTGCCTTCATTGTAACAAAGTGGATATCATGATACTATCTGATGTGGATGGTAAAAAAATTCTGAGACGCCCGAGGCTCACATGGCACGATCAAATTTATCAAATACTTATTTATTTATTAATTAACGCCCTTTTTCGGGGCTTTTACATAGGAATATTAAGAAATATACATTATTTATTATACATAACTGAATTGCTTCATTAACAACATTTTATATTTGTTTAAAACTAAATTGAATATGTCCACTGACTTTATATAATTGTTTCCCTCCATTAGAGGAAATCATATGGTAGTTAGTCCCAGAATTTCTGCACTGAAATAAATCCAGACGTCTAATATAACGTTGTGGAATCCGGAAGCTTATCAATTCTAGCAATACCGGACTATCAACTAAATCATTTAGAATTTTATATAGAAATACCAAATCAGTAAAAATTCTTCTGTCTGATAATTTGAGCATATTCATATAATTTAACAGAGTGTTGTAGTTCAACATGATTGCTGGAATACCCATTTTAAAATTTATAAAACGTAAGATTTTTTTTTGTATTCTTTCAACAGCTTGTACATGTATATTATAATGTGGGTTCCAGACAGGAGAATTGTACTCTAGTTGACTTCTTACCTAGGCAAAATAAAACAATTTTGTTAAAAATATACGAACTATTAGCAAAGTTCACCACCAGTTACTTTACAGGTTCCTGCCTAGCATCTAGCGGTCATAGGTAAAACTAGGGCAAACAGATAAAACAGATGTTTTGTTTATCAATTTGGCTTTCTTTGACAGTGTTTGTTTTGATAATTAGCTTGTCAGTGTGTGTTACTTGATTAGATTATAAAAAGCCTCGCTGAGTAGATTTTTCACTTCTTCTCTCCTATAAAATAGCAACAAGCAGTCATTATGGTCAACTAACCACTTGTAAAAGTGTTTTGTCCGGGTCGGGAATAATTTTAACTCGTTGTAACATTAAATAAAGTAAAAATGCAGTTATGTGCAGTAAAAACAAAAACCATGCGTCTGTTATTGAAAACTTCATCAAGCCCAAACAATTCTTAACATGGTCTTTCGAGCCGGATAGTTTGAGTAATTTAATAATTAAAATTTCTGGTTAGCCTACTTATGTGATGACAATGAACGAAGAAAGTAAACTTATTCAACTCATTAGAATAATATTATGTCCACCATTAAACTACACCCAGTTTTCAGGTACTCTAGAATTCTCAACCACAAAACCTTACTAATAACAGTAATAACCATTGATAACCCCGAGCTAACTCCGGTACACGTCAGCTGGTGATGTAATAAATATGGATAGGAATCCGGAGGCTACAATTTTTACTTACAAGTTTTGAGGCTCTCTTCAGGGTTTTCCCTGTCCAGCTGTACTGCAGATCCTTCCAGGTGAAGCCAGTCAGGACCCCTCGAGGACACGTCCTTGATGGTATCAAGGAACCATCCCGATGCTTCCGGCTGCAACAATTCTGTCACCACCACTGCAACAAACACTTAATACTTTTATACACTTGATAACAACCGTGTACGTAAAAATCGTTTATGTGATACCGCACTCTTTGTGTGTCAATGCTCTCAACCATTTGGAGCCAGTGAGACTATAGCATCCTCAATTAGGGTATGTTGTGAGGTTAAAGGTAGTGGAAAGTGGAAAGAGATGGGGAAGTAGCTGGCTATTTAGATCTGGTCACCAAACATGGCTAAAGCCATTGAAATTAAATTTTTAATGGTGGTCTTACATCAGGGCTATACTAAGAGTATCTTCCACTTTGGAACGTACGCAAATATACCATTATGTTAAAGAATAATTTGTGAAATAGCACAATGTAATCAAATTAATTTAACTTTTGCGCGCCAGGTTTGAACCCGCGACCTTCGGATTGCTAGTAGACAGCATTACCCCTTGACCACGGAGGCCGTCAACTAATAATAGAAACTGACTTTTTACAGCCATTAAACAGTTCATGGAAAGATTGAACATTGTTTGTACAGCCATAGAGGGTCGTATATCAATTGAAATTCATAAGATTTATTAATTTCAGAATGGGTATTACAAGGGAATGCGTGATTATCTACTATCTCAACCCAATTTATTAAAATTATCGGAACGTAGAATAGTTAATGACCTAAAATGTTTATATAAAATCATAAATTCAATAATTGACAGCCCTTAACTATTATACTTGATTTCTTTACATTTACCTCGCAAACCAACATCGAGGCATTATCTACCGTTCTATTGTGATAACTCCAATTCAGAATCTCAATTCTATCCCTTCGTTCGCCGTATACTAAATTTAGGTAATGACTATAAAGATGTTGTTGATATATTCAACAGATCATTCACCAAATATAAACAAGTCATTACCCAATTTATTTCAAAAAGAAGAATATCTATAATACAATTTAACTATAGAAACTAAGTAGCTCTGTTTATCTTACCAAAGTTTTGTAATTTTCCTATTACCTATTATATTTTTTCATCTTGCATAGTGGAGTGTCTAGTTTCCACTTTATTTCGTTTTGACATTGTTTTTGTTTAAGAGGTTGTGTTTTATTATGTCTTCTATTTTCTTTTTGACTTTTTTGTGTTTATTTAGATGTTCATTGTAAAAAAATAAGAAAATAACTTTTAAAAACCCAGCCGGGCGTGAATTTAGAAATAAATAAATTTCCCACCGAATTTCGGAATATTTCCAAGGTACGAGTATTTTAAATATACCATATTACTTCTATTAGAAACTAGATACAATTACATTTTGATTAGAATTATGATTTAATGTTAATAAAATTGAATATTTTAATTTGAAACATGAAAAAAATTGAAAAAACAAACACACATTTTTAATACAAAAGTCAACAAAAACACGTCTCTTTAATTTAGGGAATTTGATAAAATAATTTTGGATTTATTGTTTGCGCAATATAAACTTTGATTTCTTAGATGTATATTTACCTGCACACGCATAAAGCATTTATGTTATTGAAAAACACCACTTTCATGGAATTTTTATATAATTAACGCCTGAACGGTCAATTAAAAAATCACATTTATTTTAATTTTTATAAAATTATAAAAACCGCTTAATGTAATATTTAATTATTGAAGATGGTATTAGCGATTTTTAAACGAAAATTTGCAACAGAAAAGATACGGTCACATCTAGGACTTGAACCCAGGACTTGAACACCTACCGGGGCACTACTCTATCAATTGAGCTAATGGAACATACTCGTATATCCTCTGGGGATATTTAACTGTATCATACTTAAAAAGGACCATCAACTATTTTCATTTTTCACCAATAGGCCAATAAAATGTGAGAAAATTACGATAATGTTTTTAGTTCTTGTAAAAAAACCGTAACTGTTGCTCCAGCCTCATTTTAGAAAAAGTAAGGTCCAATGACTCCGCCGGACCATAAACCGCACCCAATAGTCACACGTTGAGGATAGAGAGGCTTTTCAATAATAACTTTTGGGTTTCGAAGCGTGTATCGTTCCGTTTTTATTAATGACATAGCTTTTACTTGTCAAATGTCAAAAAATGACAGCTTCAAAAGTAACATCTACCGAAATAGCGGGCTATTCAAAATAACACCTCTTATTGGAAAACCCTCTACTAAATAGTATAAAACAAAAACACTATTTGCGTCTGTCTGTTTGTGCGCTTAGGTCTTCTAAACTGCGCAGCGGATTTTGACACGGATTTCACTATCATTTAGAGAATTTCTTTCGGGAGGTTTACATATATAATTCATGAACAGTATATTTTTAGAAAGTAGAGAAAAGTCGAAGTTTTATAATCGAGTCGTATAATAGGTTTTCGGGCACTACATTGTTAGCGCTGGCTAAACCTTATGAGATACATCAAAAAATGCACTAAAGAATTGTATGTCTTATAAAGGCCTACAGAATGCGATTGTGTATTTCTATCTCAAGAGGATAACCCCCATCAACGCCGGGACACGTCATCTAGTTTCCAAATATTTAATTTAAAACGGTTAATTCAACATACTTTCCACACTGTTCAATTTATTTGCATATATAATTTGTCACGCCAAATTGTAAAATGGTGGACGCCTCAGCATAAGATTTTTTTAAATACACTTTTAATGTATCGATAAAATAATAAATTATTAGAATTCGTAATGGTTTTACCTATTTTTAAATTGGTGGCCGTAACGTCAATTTCCGATCTGTTTTGATGTATCAAAAAAATAATTAAAACGTTACAATAAACATGTTTCATGTTGGTCAGAAAAGTTTTCCAAGTTGTGATAATGAAAACGTATCTTCTTAATATTGGACAGAATTTTATCTAACGTTTGGTTAACTCGATCAGAACAAGTTGTGGATCGTAATGATAATCTGATTTATTTTACAAAAGATGAACTGCTTCAAACACCATTGAATTAATAATGATAATGTACGGTTTCGAATTCATTAAATATGATGTGACTGATTCCGGTTTGTTGGTCGGTTATCAGATTTGTATGTGGTTCTAAAACTATGTGTTTTTTTTCTATAGTTTTCAATCTCTCCCTTTTTGTAATTTGTATACCGCACAGGAGTTTCAACTGCTCCCAGCTGTCTGGAGCCAGTAAGACTATGACATTCCAAATGTGGGTATATTGTGAGGCTGAAGGTAATTTGGGTATATTGTGAGGCTGAAGGAAGTTTGGGTATATTGTGAGGCTGAAGGTAGTTTGGGTATATTGTGAGGCTGAAGGTAGTTTGGGTATATTGTGAGGCTGAAGGTAGTTTGGGTATATTGTGAGGTTTAAGGTAGTTTGGGTATATTGTGAGGCTGAAGGTAGTTTGGGTATATTGTGAGGCTGAAGGTAGTTTGGGTATATTGTGAGGCTGAAGGTAGTTTGGATATATTGTGAGGTTTAAGGTAGTTTGGGTATATTGTGAGGCTGAAGGTAGTTTGGGTATATTGTGAGGCTGAAGGTAGTTTGGGTATATTGTGAGGCTGAAGGTAGTTTGGGTATATTGTGAGGCTGAAGGTAGTTTGGAGGAAAATGAAGGTGAAGGAGTACCTGGTTATTTTGATCTGGGCACTAAATACGCGATTTCAAGCAAAGTTTCAATTCTGAATGGTGGTCTAACACCAGGGCAGCACTGAAAGTATCTTCCCTCTCTTTCCCTCTCTCTCTCACTATCTTTCTCGCGTTCTATTTCACGTTCTCTTTTCTTTTTTTCTTTGTCTTCTTTTTCTTTTCAATGAGTTTAATAAAACTCCTTTCTGGAAAGACAACATTATACAAATAAAATGAAATTACTTTGACATAAGTGTGCGAGTTTAAAAGGAAGTTTAAAGAAGAGTCTAAATGGATTTAGAAACAAACTTATCCCTTCAGGTTTTAAAATAATTTTATCAACGAGTCCCAACAACATGGTGAAATTTCATGGAATTTCGGATTACCCCGAGGTATCGAAAATGTGCTACATATTTCTTATGTTTGAAGTTGTCGTTAAAATAAATACCGCTTTAGAAACTGGATAAAATTATGTTTGCAATATTTGTATTAGAAATAATCATTGATAGTTATAAAATATAATTTTTTGATATCAAACATGAAAATGTTAACAAAACTGAGACATTTTGATTCGGAACGTCCATAATTGTGTAAGAATTCTAAATTTATAAAACACATTCCTTTTGTGAGGGTAATTTGTAAGAAAACTGGCACTTCACTTTTTATGCCGTTCATACAAAAAAAATAATAATATTTTAACTTTCAACTGACCATGAAAAAATTTCGCCTATTCGAAATCATGCACTTAAACATTTTTTTATTTATTTTATTTTAGTTTATTTAGGAAACAGACAGTTGTACATACAAATTTTACATTTTAGTTGAATATAAGATAAACCAGTTAAGTTCCATTTACAATCTTTTTATAGTTACAGGTTAGGAAGAAAATAGATATTTAAAGACATTGGTAAAAAAAAAAAATAAAAAAAAAGAATAGGCGAACATTAAAAAATAATCTTTGTGATTAAGGTACATTGTAAGGTTAATTTGTTTTTAAAAGTTTTTAGGGTACAGTGGAAAATATCTTAAAGAACCCATATTGTAAAACATAAATAAGATATCACCGAAATTTCATTTTAATAAAAATAAAAATAAAGGTATGGTAAAGTAGTAATGCGAGTACGATTAATGTAGACAAAAAGTGTGCGATGTAAATTTAACCTCTTAGGAGACGTATGATATGCCATAACTTGATTAAAAGTTATTTGTTTAGTGGAAGTTATAAGGTTAAAGAATAGTTTTAAATTGTGTATGCTACATAAAAATGCCAAATGCGAATAGAAATGAAAAGAAAAATCATTGGAGAATTTGAAAGGAGTCATACTGTTTTGTTTATATCTGCCTTAGAGGAAATTCGAATAACCGGAAAACCGTCATTTTTTCTCATAAATATATAACAGTTTTTTGTAACTAAGAATAATAATTGTTTATTTTTTCAATGACGAACAAATCACCTATCTACGCATTATACAAAAAAGAGATTAATATATTTTAATAATGTATTGACTTGCCGGTCAGATCTGTCCTTCAGAGACTATAATGGAATATGATGTTTGTGGCCAGTTATGTCCTTCCGAGGTCAGAAGGGTTAGAAGGTAGAGAGTTTCAAAGAAAGATTATGTCACAGGTTAGTAAAGAGCTTTTGCCAATGTGTTTTTGTTCGTTACTGGAAGTTTGAGGTAACTTTGTAACGCGTTGTATTGCACAGTATTTTCCTTAAGGATTTAATTTCAATTTTAGTCGTGTTAGTATTTGTGGTTGTGATGGTGTGTGTAGGATTTAAAGGCTAGTTTTTACAATGGCAGCTGTGATGTTATATTTTGGCAAGTATGTGTGTCTGTGAGTATGATGTTTCTTTGACAAGTGTATCCCATGGTAGTATATATATATATAGGTATTCTATTAAGGCTCTATTTTGGATAACTAGTTATTTTTTAGTCTCCAGTTTTTTTCTTTTGACATATTCATTTTTTAAAATATATTTGGACAGTTGAAAAATATGCAATTAATATGACATAATTTTTTTTGATTAGTTATTTAGTTTCAAGGTTAAAAACTGAATAAACTTACCCCATTTACGAACTTGTTTCCTTCTTGCTCATTACAAAAATCCGACGAAATCAATACAGCTGTATATCAGCGACGTTTGGCAAGAATCAAAGTATACATTTATGAGGGGTCAGTGGCTGAGTTGGCATCGCGTTTGGGTCCCTACCAGGCGTCGTGCGTTCAATTCTTCGGCTGGCTAAGTCCTTCAACACGACACGGTGGTCGTGGTAAATTTTTTAAAATTTTCAGGTTATTCGTAACCCGTCAATGTTTTTCTTTCGTTAAAACCAAATAAATTAACACACAGGCAATGTATGTTTTTTTGGGTCAAAACTCCAATTGGGCCACCTATAAAATGATGTTTGGGAACCAGTGAGAGGCTTGCATAATTGATAGGAAGAACTCAGTGATTTTTGTTTCCTTTAGTAAACCTGTCATTATCAAATATTCATATTTACTGAAACAGTTGCTTCCAGGGGCGCTCAATATCATTTGTTTTTTTACAACAACTCCACACAGGAGAATAAAGGAAAATAATTTATCGCAGGTCCAATTTCGGGGATGTCATCTTTGGGGATACTGTGAACTATACTTGTGAGAGGACGGAGAGAACATGATGTTAAATAGAGTTGAACTCAAGAACGAGTGGTACAAATGACCCATTTTGTTCTATTATTTCTGGCTTTCACCCTTCAAGGGTGTTCTTGGCCATTATTTAAAATTATGGAGAAAGGAAAGGTGAATTTAAATATTGATTTTATTTAAATAGGCAAATTTCAAAATTATAATGAAAATTGTAGTCGAGTTCAGACTTAGAAGAGATGAGATGTTGAATGGAGGGGAGGCAATTTTAGATAAGGCTTGATAGAAGAGAGGATATTTGTTTAGAGAGGGACAATAAAAAAATATGTGATCTACATTTTTCATGTGACAAATTTCTCCCGTATTCGCATTTGGCGTGTTTCCCGAAATTGTATCGGTGCCGAAGAGACGGTGCAAGTTCCTCGGAGCAACTCCCATTGAAATACCGGTAGAACAAGACAGCATTGCCGCTTGACGCCCGTGCTCTAAATATTGCATTTCGTTTGCTAAGATTTGGGAATGTATCAAACGAATCAATGATTTTTTCAAGTATTTAGGCGCTCCAGACCAGAGGTGGCTGCCGAATTCAACAGTGGTGCGCACTTGCGTTTGTACAGGGACAGCAGTTGCGTACTATCTGCAGTATCTGCGGACTCTGTACAGAGCGATCAGGTTCTGATGGGCTAACTTGACTCCGGCATTGACGGAGTCCCCTTGTAATTATAAACTAATGTTTATAAGACAAGGTTTCTTATGCAAAGCACAAAGGATAACAAATTATTATTAGCAATGAGTAGTCGCCTGAAATATCCATACAAATTGAAAATATCTCCCGATTAAAAATAAATGCCGCCGACGGGAATTCAACCCGCATCTTCAGATGTCCGGTCAAGTGCTCAAAGATTTCCGACAAGTCAAAATATTTCATCAACAAATGTAGATATAATATGTCTCGACGCCATCTAGTGGGAAATTAAGGACTAACAAAGCCTTTCCTACAAACATAAAGTCGGTGTTTACAGGTGGAAAAATATAATAAGCAGTAATTGTTGATTGAAGTACTAGTACATATTGAATTATTTGGCGTCTTGGAAATAAGCCAACGTAGTTCAGTAGTCCATAGCACCTGAGCGGACATCAGAAGGTGCAGGTTCAATTCCCGTCGGCGGCATTTATTTTTAATCGGGAGATATTTTCAATTTGTATGGATATTTTAGGCGACTAATCATTTCTTATAATAATTCTGAAAGTATCTAGAAATAAAATGATTGATTCAGGATTATTGCCTTTCAAAAACACAATTCCGTATGAATTCCCCGCTGCCCAGATGGGGGAAAATAATTATACAGAGTCACTAAACATCTTTAATTTATAACTTAGCAAAGACGAAAGATTGTTACTGAGGCAGTTTAGTTATGTTATGTAATTTTTTTATTACACATAAGTAAAATTTCCTAAAAATGATGTTAGCAAATCTATATATATAAAAATTAATTGTTGTTTGTTTTTCTTTCCCCGAGAAAGAAGCGAAGTTAGCAGTCCACAATAGAGTGCTGGTACCTACCTTGATGTATGGAAGTGAGGCATGGAACTGGCAAAGAAAGGATAAAAGTAGATTAAATGCTGTTGAAATGAGATCCCTGAGGCGTATGTGTGGTAAAACCATGTTTGATCGTGTGAGGAATGTGGAGATCTGCAAAGAGTGCAAGGCTGATGTAAGCGTAATGAGTAAGATTAAGAAAGGGACGCTTAAATGGTTTGGGCATGTAGAGCGAATGAGCGAAGATAGGAGTGTAAGGAGATATATGATGCAAAAAAAGGACGCCCGAAGAAGACATGGCACAACCAAGTGAATCAGATACTCGAGTCGGGCCATGTCAAGAGTCAAAATAATGGAAGAGTATGTATGAGACGATGTATGAATGTGAATGAGGCAAGAAATGTGTGCCAAGACCGAGTTGTTTGGCGGTCCGTCCTCTCTACCTACCCCTGCGGGGAAACGGCGTGATGGTTAGTTAGTTAGTAGTTTTTTCTAGCAGTAACAATGTGGTATAAAGTAGAGAATTGTGGAAGTCGGGGTCCCCAGAGAAAGACGTGGCACAATCAAGTGAAACAAAACTTTATTAATAGTAAACATTTGCAATTATTTAGAATAATATTATTTTCACCTTAAAACTACATCCAGTTTTAAGCTACACTAGAATTAGAACCTCAAAACCTTAGTCCAAACCATTCACAAAAAGTAAAAATGAATAAGTGCGGGAACTACCTCCTAGGCAATCCACTAGATTTTTGTTTTTTTATTTATTTATTTATTCAAAAAACAGTTTTTAACATTAAAAACATACTCTGCACATCTCACTAGGGCATTCCTGTATCAAAATGTTCCGCTTTACAATTACATCATTTAAGAAATACATATTTGTAAACTTGATATAATAATAACATTAAATTTAAACCCAAAAAAGAAAAGTTTATGACACGGTCGTTTCGAGACCTGTAGACAAAAATAAACAAAATTTTAGTAACAAATGTTCGAAAAATAAAAACAAAAATGTCAACAAAAGAAGCATTGGTAAGTAAGTTGGCAACAATAATATTCTTCTGTTAACTAAAGTACAAGGAACCTGTGCTGGCTTATCAGACACAAGCATAGGGTAACCATACTAGCAGTTACAATGCATCTGATTCGTCGGCACACTAGGAGTACAAACATCAGAAAGCCACAGTTCTATTCAAGTTCTGTTAGTATCAGAATACTACAATTGGGCATGCACAGGGCCAGCCAGGTTGTTTTACAGTACTTGGAGAGTTAGAGAACTTGTATAGGACCTACATAGAACTAGAATATTTAACTTATTTTAGTATTTGACAGAGATTAGATGCGACTGGAGTCAACTTCTCTAACAACTGAGCCAAATCCTGATTGGGTAAGACTGAAATTGATTTCATCATAATTTAACTGCTGCAATATCATACAATTTCTAAAAAATGCGTTTGTGTTCACGTGTATATGCGTGATTGCTAATAAAAGTTGACAGAATGCATTGTCATCGAAAACGAGCCTATTTTTGTCGAGTTTCAGCTTTCAAGATTTCAGCATTAATTCGACGTATATATTTAAAAATAAATAAAAACTAATATTTGGATTGCGTACTGCAATTCACTCCCCTGCCTTATTAAAAATTCATGATAGAAGTGTTGCCAGGTGTATCTCTTTATGGAATTGTTTCTATTATGTATCTCCTAATAGGAACAAAGTTAACATGCTTTACATCGTTGATTGAAGTTCTCTTTGTTACCTACTTTACACGCAAATTTACTGTTATAAACATATACAGAAAAGATTATTTCAAATCTATTTACCCTTGCAAAGGGTGAAACAATAATAATAATAATAACTGTTTATTATGTTATTTTTTCATTACATATAATGATATCCCCACTGGGATCTGCCGTTCGGAGGATTTAATTTAAATATATTTAAAATTTAGTAGTATGGACAGAGGCGAAACTATGCCATCGGGGGCCTGTGGCAAAATGAATGCCCCCCCCCCAGTAAAAATCGCAGTCTCGTTGTAATTGATTTTTTATAAATAACTTTATTACTAATATTGTGTGCCTTTTTATTTTCAAAAGCAAAGGTATTACATATGTAGGTGTAATGAAAAAACAATGTAGTCTTTACAAAATATTTATGAATAAAATTCTTTTCTGCGAGCTTTCTGTTCCGCAAAAGTATCAATAACGTCATCCAAGTTTAATGATCGGGCCATTGAATTTTCAATAGACAAAATAGTCAAGTTACGTAGCCTGTCTTGTCCCATTGACTTTCTTAAATATTTTATTTATTTATTTTATCTTTCGGCACTAGCTGTAGTCACAGAAATTGCAACAAACAACATTAATGAAGTACTTCAGGAAATTTGCACGACAAAAAATGATTCTTTATTATTAATAAAACAGCAAGTTCTCTAATACGCAAAGCCTTTTCTATTTTTTCTCTGAAGGTGGACTGAAAACTGAGAATTTCCCTGACAAATGATTCAGATATGTCTTTTTAAGAGATGAGTGTCATTTAAATTTTTTGAAGTGGCAAGTTGCAAAAGACTGAAATTGGAAACAATTTCATTCATTGGAAGGAAACGCGATTTCAGTTGATTAATAATGATGTCAAATACTCGATAAAATATGTTCTTTAATAATAATAATAATACTTGGATGACTTGTATAGCGCCGTTTTTGTGCAAAAACACCTCAAGGGCGCTTTTATGGCCTTTAGTTGTGTCTAACTTTAGTTGATTTTATGTACTTATATAAAATTTATAATTTTTTCTAAATTTGGTTTAAAATGTTAGGTTACTTATGATTTTTGAGCTCGCGGCCCCGCGGTAGCCGGGGCCCCGGCCCCCGCGGGGCCCCTTTGCATTTTGCCAGCCCTGCCACCCTATAGTTTCGCCACAGAGTATATGGATAATATAAAGTAATTGTAAATATATTAAATAGTGTTTTTTCTTAATATTTATTAATATATTTCATAGTGTTTTTTATTCTGTTAAGAATTTTCAGTTTTGGTCTTTAGGTATTTCGTGTTAGTATATTGTTTATTTTTAATCTCCCTACGTTTTGTATCAGATTTTTATTTGAGATTTAAATGTTGCAATACTGTTGTGAGTTTTGAATGAGAGTGGGATTTTATTGTAGAGTTTAGTACCATAATATAGGAAGTTTTTAAGAAAATATTTATTTTAAATAATACAAAATAACCTTATTTTAAACGGGCATCTCAAAAATTTATTTTCACCATTTTTTTTAAGGAGAGTAAGTTCTGGAAAGGAAAAATGTATGAGGGATGGGTGGAAATCTAGGCATCAGTGTATTCAAGAGTGACGCATAAATATATGCATCCCGCTTCGGCGCAAAACGATGGGTTGAGAAACCAGTAGGAGAGTCAAGTGTGGCGCACAGAATATCTGGCAGAGCTTCAAAGAAGAATGAAGAGGATCGACGGGGGCAAAGGCAGCTGGAATAAGACAACATCCTTCCTTGGTTCTGGAAGCTTGGACGAGTAGCAGTTGTTCCTGGCACCGAGTGAAGGGTTCTCGTGGCTACGGTCATCACATCTCAAGGGAATCTCCAAAGACTGCCCGTAGAAAAAGAAGCTGACTGAAAGGTGTCTCCCTTTCCGCTACAATGGACCGATCAACCAAGGTCGTCCCAGATAACATAGACATAACATTTTAGTGACGACAAAAAACAATTATTGTTTCATTGTCCATTGAAAACAGTCTCATTAAAAAATGATACTGTGAACTTGAAATGATACAGTAAAACATTTGAAAGGAATGAAAACTAAGTAATCCATTCTAATATTAATAATAACCGTTTGCGAAACTTGTGATTTTTTTTACAGCCTATTATTGCCTACGTAGGCTGGAACTTCTCCAGTACCATCCACAGAAGATGGACGTTTTGGACCAGCCTTCTGATTGCCCATCTAATGTTAACCTATTTAATTTCTTTGGTAACCCGGAAATTATTGTATTTGTTAAAAAAAAGTGATTAAAAATAAAACAAAACCATTGATATTTTCCAGCGCGTTCGCCAGTAGAAAGAAAAAAAAACAGCTTAGTGTTAATAATTTCGCGAGTTTCAAAAGGCAACTAATTTCAGACCTATTTGCTGGTTATTAACTTGTATTATTTAATAGCTTTAAAAAAAAGTCTTCGCTGTATATTTTCCAACGTTACACACATCATACCACATACTCCTTAGTTTATTTGTTTTTTTACACGCATATTAATGACTGTACGCATGTACGGAAATACTTGATATGTATATTATACTTTGGTTTATTTTATCATTTATAGTACTATTATTTAAATTCGATATTAATTACAGCGTTGGTATTTTGCCATTACTAATTAGTTTTTTATATTCCTTAAGAGTAAATTATTTTCCTGTTATCAGTCTTACTTTTTTGAAACAAACATGAATAATTGTATGCATATACGTATATACAATTTAGGTACATACTTACTTTATATTTGAAACTTTTCTTTATTAATAATATCAGGTGTTATTATTTGGATTTGATGATTATTGATTTGATTATCTTAGTATTAGAATTAGATTTGTTTTTGTATATATTTATACTATTATCCATGTATTATGTTACACTACATACATAAATTCCAATGTAAAAGCCAGATAATTAATAGTTAATGAATAATAAATAAATAAAGATTATTTTTTTAATTCTTTAGTGTCTAATAATAATAAACGTATTCCGACTTCCGGGTGCTTTCTGATATGGTTTTGTTGATAATTACCATAGACATATGAATATTAGTAGACCTGCCCTAAGTGATTAAAAGCGTATTATCCCCACTCCCCATACCGGTTCCATTGGAGCCGGCTGTGCTCGCGTATGGCCTCAAGTGAAATTTGAAAACGTGACGTCATCATTCTTGTGCGAACTATGGTCGAGGCATCATCGGTTCATTTTACGAAATAACACGGCAAAATGTTGACTTGTGCTATGAAAACTTGTAAAAATAGATGTGAAAAAGAGAATAAACCCAATTGTCGTATTACATTCCATATATAAGCATTATTTTACTTTATTTTAAGCATATTCACATCATACAATATGAATCAGTTGTAGAAACATGTCTGGACGCGAAACACAAAGCTGGTTGGTTGCTGGGAAGTAAATTATGAACATTTATAAAAGTGTCTTAACTAAATACTTAAACGAAATATTCAACTCTGAAAATAGAACCGAATTTTTTTGCCGAATTTGGACTTCGCAAATTTGTTCATAACGTGGCGAGTAATTTGCGCTCCCATGTAAAAATGTCTATTCATTCAAAAGCAGATTTTACTTTTAAGAAGTAAATGGTGATATTATAATGCGAGATGCCTATTTACTGTCAGATTGATTTATTGACGAATCACAGTCAGCTTCACCCCCTTCGTTCTTCAACAGTTGATTTTACCCCTCGACATTATCTTCTCGTCTATTAATTCCTATGTCTGTGATAATTACATATTATTTTTGTTTTATTTTCCAATGTACATTTGTTACCTCAATTTTGTTTACTTTTTTATTTATTTTTTTTATTTAGTAAAAGATTATACATTTATATACATTATTTAAGAAATGTTTTGACTGCCCAACTAGGAGGATTCCCGTTTTAGGACAGTCAAATTAGGATGAGTATTAACATTTTGATAAGTATAGTATTAAAATAATAATGAAATAAAAGGTATATGTACTTTTAACTGGTGTCTAAGCCTACTAACATATTTTGTATAAATATGAATAACAAAGAGAAGAAATAGAATAAAATAAAATATCCAATTAAACATAAGATTAAATGCTGCTTGGGTAGCATTCTAATTTAAAAGTGCTAGGTAGGTACATATATACACATAATGATAAAGATAAGAACATAAAGTTATCTTTTACATGGTTTATTTTTTGTTGGAGTTTTTGTTGTGGTTTTTGGTTTGTGTTTGATTTCATTTTTTGTGTAGTAAAAGTTCACTCTCCTTTCTACCTCATTGGTGAAACCAATTAGTGGTCAATTTATGAAAAATATCTGTGTTTTCCTTTTTCCAAGCATCTACCGGTTTACTTTGCTACCAGTTTTGACCCAACCGTGTAAATAACTAGCGATCTAAAAACTAACTTAAAAAATTATACAAGTACAGAAAGATTAGATTTTATTAGGTATGGGTAGTGTGTGGGGTGATTTGGTGGGAGGGGAAAGGGGGCGAGAAAGTTGGGAGAAGTCAACAAAACAGGGAAACATTGTCAATAAAGATGACTTACAAGTTGCTATTATTCTGTTAACTAAATTATTTTTGTGTTAATTGCTAAGGTTTCTAAACCGTAGGTACTAATTGAAATATGTTTTATGTATTTAGTTTTTTTGTTTGTTGAAGCTATGGCCTGTCTCTATTAAATGCTTAGCAAACTTGTAATAGTTATTAGTTCTTAAACAGAGTTCATGCTCTCTGATTCTGGTTTTAAAATACCTAGTAGTCATACCTACATACTGTGCATCACATCATTACATTCTAAAGTGTATTTCCCATTATTTTACGAATTTATTGGAAACATCCTTTGTAAATCCTTGAATTAGTGTAAAAAACTGGAGAAATAGGATTTGGTAAAATGGGAGATATTTTTAAGGATAAGTCGTCTGTATAAATAAGTTTTCTCTATTTATTGGGTTGTTTCTAGATTGGATGTTATTTTTATTTTTTTTTATTACCACAGTAAGCTGAAAATGTTGCTTGTGTTGTGATGGAGGACTTAGCCAGCCGAGGAATTGAACACACTACGCCTGAGTGGGACCCAAGCGCGATGTTAACTCGGCCACCGACCGGTCAAATATTATTTCCACTATGTGTTATACCATCCACTTCACTCAACAAAGGTACAGCACAAGTCAAAAGGGCTGAATGAACTGTATGCAACCAAGGGTGACTAATAATGTATATGTTTATCGAGCCCATTCAGTCGTTATTACATTGCTTATATTCGTGGTCTGGCCCGCCTATGTGCGGTCCAGGCAGCTAAAGGCGTGAGACGATTGAGCTGGACTAGGAATGTTACCTTCTGATTACAAAATCAGAAGGCACGTACAGACATAGTAATAATTTCACATAATTTTATATATTTCAAGTAGGTACCAACCTAATATAAATAGGTATGTGTGTATTGGGGTATCTAAATAATGTAAGATTATTCAGTTTATATTTTAAGAATGTAAGATTAAATATATATGCATAAATTTAAAAACAAATCAAATGTTTCTGGCCTTCAGCAAAGTTGTTCTAGGCCATCATTTAAAATTATGGAGAGAAGGGAGGTGAATTTATATATATTCATTAAGCTTAAATTGGCAAAATTCAAAATAATGCAGAAGATTGGAGCAAAAATCAGACTAATTATATCTAAGACGTTAAATGTAGCGGAGACAAATTTAGATAAGGCTTGATAGAAGAGAATATATTTTAAACCAAAAATATGTCATCTAAATTTCCCACTTCTAGACCACAGGATGTACATTGTACAATCGGAGATATCTAGCACGTTCATTTTATAATAATAATAATAATAATAATTGGATACTTTTTAGAGCGCCGTTTTTGTGAAAAATCACCTAAAGGGCGCTGTACAATTTATTTCCTAGGATCTACATTTGTTATTTAGAAAAGATACCAAAACATACTTACCTGGCAAGTCACTTCCAACAAACACACTTATATTAAAAAGTTTATGCTTATAAAAGATAAAACTGCACGCAGAGGACACAATATCAAAAAACACTAGTCATCGCATGACCTTAAGTCTGCTATAGTTTTTATTTTAGTTTAACTGTATTTTAACTGTCTTAAAAAGCCTACAAATTGTTAGTTGTTATCATTTTTATTTATTTATTTTTAATTATTATTTCTATTAATTTTATTTTATTTGTAGTATTTTTTACATTTTGTTAATTTAAATTGCCGTCGACTGTGAAAGTGGAGGTTTCTGAAATTATGGATACGACTGTCTGAAAAGGTGCGTTTTAAGTTTAGACCTAAATTCTGTCGAGTCTGCAATCATTCTCAAATCACGCGGCAGTCCATTCCAGGCTTTAAGTCCTGACACGTCGAAAGCACGCTCACCGAACTTAGTATCTGGTGTGCGCTTTGGTTCCTTCAACCTTCCGATAGCTGATGACGTTGCTGACCTAAGGATTAACTGTCGGGAATTGGAATCTTCTGGAATACACAATTCTGATAAGTAAGCCGGAGCCAATCCTTTAAGTGACTTAAATACCATCCAGCATACCTTGAACTGGATTCTTTCAGGACATTTGAGCCAGTGCAGATTTTTGAGATGCTCTGAAATGTGGGAGTATTTAAATACTCCGGTGATAAGCCTTGCCGCGGCGTTGAAAACGGATTGTAATTTGTTGATTTGACATTTGGGGAGACTTGCATATTTTCTGTTGCAATAATCTAGACGTGAAACAACATAGGAATTGACTAGCAATTTAGTCGCCCCTATAATGTTGATAAATTTGTGGCTGTTACTACTAAATCCACTGGGAATGGTTCTACCATTTTCTGGAAACAGTTATTTTGTTCAGAATGATTTTATTATCGTTTCGAAATCTTCAGCAGATAATTTCGTTTCACGCATCATTGTAAAATTTGTGTCCTGTATCATAAATGTGTGTATTTATCATCTATCAGGAATTCTGCTTCGTTTCTCCAATACTTGAGGGTATTAATACTGTTTAACATTTATTCATTTGGAGAAATCAAAAATATTATTTCTTCTGGCGAATTTGATTGACCATCAAAATCATCATCTTTACATTGTTAATTTCGTTGGCCTGTCTGGTTCCTAGGCGCCGAAAGATCTATTTATATACTGGCGAATTCTTCTTTCTAATTATTCCTTCAAATCGGTAAAGATTGTAAAAAGCATAGTTTGGGATTAAACATTTTATTGATATTTTAACATAAACTCAACACAGGAGACTCTGAACATTCCTTGGTTGGAAGACCAGTTGCGTTCGTGACCTCTTTTTATTTTCAGTGTCTTGATGTGTTTCATGTTTAGTTTAGATTTGTTAGCATTTTTTTCTTCTTCAATACTTAACATAATAGTACTTTGTTCATTAAATTTAATAAAATTATCTGATCGCAGAATTATTTCCGATTTAACCTGTTTGTATAAAATCATTAATTCAATGTTTAATACCCCTGATTTATTATATGAAATCTCTTTTCATACTCCAAGCAGGTCGGTTACAAGACAGTACCTACCATATTATTGCAGGAATTCTATATCAACGTCCCAATATCACACTTCTATGCGACGGATTCAACAGCTAGGAAACAAATACTACGATGTTGTTGATATATTTAGTGCATCAATTTCAATATATAAGAATATTGAAGTTTTTTTCATCAAGTAGTGGAATATTTTAATAAAGGTATTTAATTTGATTTGACTAACACATAATAATTTTGTCAACTGAAACAGGAAAAAATATTTTGGATTTTTTGTGTATTGTGCCTGCATGCTGTGTAGATCAAGTTCAGTGATATTTTGACTTAATATTTATTTTTCTGCAATTGTTTTAAATAGTCGTTTCCTGCACTATTTTTATATATAATTTTCGTAAATATTGTTTATATATTGTTAGCAATAATAAAACGCTAAGTAAATGGTTATGATGAAATATTATATTGTCTTCACGGTCTATTACAATAATAACATCCAATATTCAGTAAGGTTATATCGCGCATTGCGCAGTTCCAAGTCTCAGCCGCTTGCCATCCTTGCTCGTCCCCGGGTGGCCGGTAGGTGGCGGAGGAGTCGCTTCCGCCTTCAACCAGCAGCGCCTCTGCCGACCATACTGAGAACCACTCGCGAAGTGTAGATGCCTGATTGGCTGACAGTGATGAGAGTAGCGCCTCTGGCGGCCAATTGGTGAACTAAACACTGTGGCGGCAGTATTTGAATGCGCTGCTAACAATATATGTATGTAAAAGCCTTAATAGGCGTGAAATAAATAAATAAAATTAAATAAAAATTAAATAATTTTCTGTTTAGAATGTATGTATTAGTGATTAATTTATGTTGCTTCATTTAGTTATTAATTGTTAACCGCGATATAGGCTTAGTCCTAGTGAGATATTTTACAAAATATTACTGGATCACTATCGTAGGAAACAGAAAAGAGGAACTCTTGTCCTTGATTAGGCAGAAATAAATCAAAATAAAAAATCATACAGCATTTCAATTTTTATTTCTACAAATATAAAATTCTACATTCTAGCTTACATTAAGTAGGTTCATAAGAAAACTAAATCATAATCACCATACGTTCATTACACAAAATTCAAAATTTTGGAAAATAATATATAAGCAAATTAAAACACAAATAGTTTTGTGTACATAAGTTTTGTTTTTATTATAAAAAATAATGACACCACAAAGTGATAAGCTTTTATAAGAAATTTTCTTCGTAATTCTTTTCTTAAGTTATTTTAAAACCGTTATCGACAAAGCTCATTTGTATTATTCAAATAGATTATTTTATAATGCAAAAGTACTTGAGTGAATAAACGGAGTGAATAAATTAAATAAAATCCCATAAAAATGGCAGAAATTGCCATTAAAATTGCAGATTGGACAAGCGAGCTGGCGGTTAAATTTGGAATACTAATAGTTCGGAATTCTTACAGTCGGAGCATTTGAATGGTTTTTCTTTTGAATGAGTGCGAATGTGAAATATTAAGCTGAATTTCCGAGAACATGAAAAGTTATAGTAAGATCATGAGAACGGTTTTTCTTTGGTATGAGTGCGCTGGTGTGCAGTTAATTGTGACTTCTGTGCATATGTGTGGTTACAGTGAGAGCACGTGAACGGGTTTTCTTGCAGTGCGCTTGGGTGCGCATGTGTGCAATCAAGTATGGCTTCAGTGAACACGAATAGTTACAATAGAAGCATGAGAACGGTTTTTCTTTTGTATGAGTGCGAATGTGACAAATTAAGCTGAATTTCCGTGAAAATGAAAAGTTACAGTAAGAGCATGAGAACGGTTTTTCTTTAGTGTGAGTGCGCTCGTGTGCATTTAATTGTGACTTCTGAGAACATGCATAGTTACAGTAGGAGCATGTGAACGGTTTTTCCATTGTGTGAGTGCGAATGTGGCGAATCAAGCTGGATTTCCGTGAACATGGAAAGTTACAGTAAGAGCATGAGAATGGTCTTTGGTATGAGTGCGCTCGTGTGCAGTTAATTGTGTCTTCTGTGAACATGAATAGTTACAGTGAGAGCATGTGAACGGTTTTTCTTTAGTATGAGTACGAATATGTACAATCAAGGATTGCTTTATTGAACATGAATAATTACAGTAGGAGCATGTGAACGGTTTCTCTTTAGTATGAGTACGAATATGTACAATCAAGGATTGTTTTAGTGAAAATGAATAATTACAGTAGGAGCATGTGAAGGGTTTTTCTTTAGTATGAGTACGAATATGTACAATCAAGGAATGCTTTAGTGAACATGAATAATTACAGTAAGAGCATGTGAACGGTTTCTCTTTGGTATGAGTGCGCTCGTGTGCAATTAATTGTGACTTCTGTGCACATGAGAGGTTACAGTAAAAGCATGTGAACGGTTTTTCTTTGGTATGAGTGCGCTCGTGTATAATTAATTGTGACTTTTGTGCACATGAATGCTTACAGTAAGAGCAAAAGAACGGTTTTTCTTTGGTATGAGTGCGCTCGTGTGCAGTTAATTGTGAATTATGTAAACATGAATGGTTACAGTAAGAGCATGAAAATGGTTTTTCTTTAGTATGAGTGCGAATGTGTTTGATTAAGTTTGACTTCGATGAACATAAATAGTTACAGTAAGAACATGCGAATGGTTTTTCTTTAGTTCGGGTGACCGTAATTTATTTATTTATTTTTATTTATTTATATATAATTTGTACATTTATTTATAACAATTACAGGTAATAAAGCCTAAGACGTTATAATTGTACCATTTATGCAGTGTATATGCAATGCCAAAAATCTCGCAAATGCGCTATAGGACACAAAAAATAAATCTAATTTCTTATCTACCGCATTCAAAAAGCACGTAGCTCTCCCCACAGGTGAGTTCATTAATAAATTAGTGCGGCTTGCTCTACTATATAGAAGATAGTGATGACGTCCTCGAGAGTGAGACTCTGGTACAAAAAAATTTAATTGGGCCAGTATCTCATTATTAGATAAGTGACCGTTTATTAGTTGGAAAAAATATTTAAGCAAAGCAATACCTCTACGTGTCTCTAGGGAGTGGTAATTGGTCATGCCTAATATATAAATCGATGGGTAAAGCCAAGGGTAACGTCCATAGAGCCGCGAGAATAAAAACCTTAAAAAATTTTTATGGACTCTTTCAATGCGTGAAGTGTATGTTAATTCATGTGGAGCCCAGATGATCGAGTTTGATTCTAGTACACTTAGGACTAGTGTGTTATATAATAACGTCAGTGTTTTTGTGTTACGAAACGGATATGAGTTTCTAATTACGAAGCCGAGAAGCTTGTATCCTCTGCTTATTAAATCATCGATGTGTTGGTGAAAGGTTAGTTTGCTGTCGTAAATAACTCCTAGATCTTTGATTTGATTTAGGTGTTGGAGAATAATTTCATTGATTGTATATTCAAATACATGCGGTTTCTTTGATCTTGTATACGATACGATATTGCACTTGGGTGTACTGAAGTTCAAGCCATTTATTTTGGCCCAGTTTGAGACGCAGTCAATGTCACGTTGATGATGTCCGTAACAATGAATGATTCGCCTGGAAGAGAAAACAATTATAAAACTCTCATTATAATCAGGGTATGTTGTGACGCTAAAGGTAGAGGATAGGTTGAAAGAGAGAGGGAAGAGGAATGTGATAAGTACCTTTCTATTTAGATCTCCTCGCCAAACACGGCTAAAGACATCAAGTCATCAGGCGATGCAGAGTATATTCAACTCTACTGCCTTGATGTAAACAGTAATAGATTTTCTAAACAAGAAAACCTTGACGATAAAGTTAAAAAGATAATGAAATAAGGAATTATTACTTTAACCCTTATAATAAGTGTTGTGGCTAGAAGCGAGACGATATGATAAAAAAAGTAATATTCTACAAATTTTTAACATTTATAAATCTATCACGCCCATTTCATCATGCTATAGCTTGTTCCATAATAGAATCGCAACGACACTTCTAGTAGTTTACAACACTTGGCAATACTTCTTTGTATTTTAAAATTTACATTAAAATCTTAATGTCACTCACTGGTCATACGAATGACCTGCCATGTAGTCACGTGTCAGGTCAATCCGAAAATGTTGACACAGCGCTTTAAATGCCCGTCTCGAAATTAAGCAACTTCATAAGGTTCAGTTTTAGTAAGCCTTTTTTAACAATGCTTTATTTCAGCCTGTAGTTTTAATTTTTATGTGTGAGTTTATAAAAAAATATATTTAAACATTGTTTTACCGGCGGTTTTGTGAATTCTTTCAGAGTGTTCCAGGCATTCCTTCTTAATATCTAAGAGTTCAATGTCAATTTCTGTATAAGAAATATCACTTTCTTCTTTAGTCCCTGGTTCAGCTTTGACTCCCTGCAGATTAGAATTCTTCGTCGTACTAGTTTCACCTGAAAACAGAAAAATTACATTAAAATGTATACATACCTACTTAGTTTTTGTGTGACTAAACGATATGCACAATATGCACATGATCGAATTTTAACGCCCGGTTCTATTAACAATATGTATTCGGAGGTCAGCTCAATGAAGTAAACCTAAACAACATATGAATAATTTTATCGGTTTGCTAGAATATCGCATATCTGAAATAAAACAATGAAAGACAACACTGTTGCAAAATTATTGTTTCAAGTGCAGCAAACATTCATTATTTTCAACATCGTTGACGATCCATCACAAATTCCTAACTTTTAACTTTCACCAAAGCAATTCACTGACATAAGACCCAACTTTAATTTATTAATGAGCTGCTATTAATGGTGCAATTTAATAGAAAATTAATAGTTTCACGAAAATCACCAATCTCGCAGCAATATATCTTACCAGTCGTGTATTCAGTTCCCACGGAATGTTCCAAACATTTATACTTCATGTCCGGCAGGTCTACATCAACTTCTGTATTCGGCATGTCTCTTGACGGTTATACTCTGCAGATTAGGAAGGTACATGGCACAGCTTTGAGAGCGTTCAACTACAACGAAATACTCTGCAAACTAATTAACAAATAAGTAACACCATTTCACCAGGTTTAATATATAGTTTTATGAGTTTACTAATAATAAGGATGCGACCTATATTCGAAATCGAAACCTTCGTCTGGCAGGGAGGACGCTGTGGTCAACATTATTGTTTGTTTGATTTTGGTTTAAAACATTAAAAAACTAAAGGTTTTGTAGAAAATTTGCAAGTGCAACGATCAATATTATCACAAAGATCTAAAATTATATAAAAAATGTATTTCTTTAAGTCAGAAAATGAGTAACTAAGTGAAACATACATCCGTAAACTTATAGAATTCCGATGCATGCAAAGGCTTTTTAATAAAACCACACTTGATTTTAACTTAAATATCTAATGGAGACAACCTCTCTCTATTTAAGTCGAGGGTTTGGGTTAACATGTACAAAATATGTTGTTAAGGTTTAGTTCGGGTTATTTCAATAATTTATGCGTATTTCCTAACCTTCAACATAACTTTGATCGAGAAAAAATGGAACTTTAATGCATTTTAACCATCTCCCACAACATCATTAGTTGTTTTTCTGAAAATTAAGTTGAAACCAGGTGCTATTAAATATGTGTTGCCTACTAAGCGTGCAGTGAAAATCTACAAGTTTATCATAAATGTACTCACGTTTTCAAAGTGTTTCAATGACGAGGAACATAACCTAATATAAGAAATAGTTGAGGAGACGTCCCTGAAAAGGTTAATTCAACATTCAGATATAAATGCGATGATTTAGACTCTTATTCCAAACATTCAAATAACAATTCAATTCGATAATAACACAAAGAACGGAGCCCAACAGCCGTCGTTATCAGTGACCGTCAGATTGGGGTGCGCCTGTTCTCACATTGCTGGAGGATTGGGGGCGGAGCTACGAAGTTTGCCGAGTGAACACGAAGGCTCAAAGCGGCTCGGAACTACGAAGTTTGCCGAGTGTACACGAAGGCTGGCAACAATCAACTTGATTTTAAATAATTTGTTTGAAGTCTTGAAGTTTGACTGTGGTTTGACGTTCGAAAATCTCTCAAGTATGAGGGAGATTTTGAGTTGAAAGAAACGAAACATGGAGGTCGTTATTAGTAAACATTTACAAGACATAATCAACCCTACGGACGAAAATAAGTATTATTCTGGATACTTCGACAGCCAGGAGAAATACGCTGCATTCAATACTGACTTGAAGGCTTCAGGGTTTTCATTCTCAACCAGAACCAGTTATGGTAGAAAAGGTATGTAGCCCTACCCTACTACAATCACAGAGCGTGCAGCGTCTAGCCCTGCCCTTTTGGCCAACATAAACTAATTTGTATTCCTTTTTTTTTTTAACCTAACCTAACCTAACCTTCTACTTCCTGGTTACGAAACCATTACTAGGATAGGTTATTGTACTTTTTATTACTAACCTCCAACTTACCTAGCTCTGGTAGTTTGTATTGATATTTGAAGGTTATGTTTGTATTATTTAAGCTTTCTGCCAGAAGCCTGACCTCACAATTGTTATTTAATCTTATATATTCTAGGTTTTCCGAATAAAATCACAAAGTAGAAGAAATTTGTGTTTAATCCGTGACCTATCCTGATATTCCTTTACGATAGGCCTACTTCACTAGTAACTCTTAAGATCATTTAAACTTGAATGCACTACTTGTATTTTTATGACAAAGTGCCTTCTTCGATGTAATTGTTATGCAGTCTTATGGAGAAATAACAACCAACCAAGAAAGCCAAGTTCTCATTGTCACAGGTTTAAATTTGCCGGGCAGATATGAAGTGAAGTTCGGATTTCGTAGCTCCGCCCCCAATCCTCCAGCAATGTGAGAACAGGCGCACCCGTCAGATTGAATTAACCATAGAAAAATTATAACTGCAGATAGATAACCGGAAGAACTATCGAGGGTACCAACTTAACCGACCTGTCGGTAACCTAGTTGGCATCGTGTGTTTAATTCCTCGGCTGAATAATATACAGCTTCACACAGGGCCATTTTCGTAGATCAAGTCGGAGTAGAATGACACTTGAAAGCTAATGTGAAGTGTGAACAGCGTTTTAACAGAGTTGATAAAGTTTTTAGTTGAACGACGAAAGTTTACAACATTTAAAAGAGCTATTACGCCTTGACATATTAACTAAGAAACACAAAAAATATTAAAATTAATCAACAAAACGGAAGCAAATAACCATTTTACACCGGTAAAGTACGGATTTTCCAAATAAATACAAGCATTACCACTTTCTGGCGCGGATAAAGATTATTCTTATTTATAGTGACAAATGGAAAATAAAATTTAAAAAACTCCGAAAGGTTATGTAGGTTGTAGACAGACGTTCTATTCAGTGATATCGCAAAGAGCAATAAGCTAATAGTTAAGTCAGTAATTAGTCAGAAAGTTGATAGATAATAAAACATTAATCTACTCACGTAAAAGACGAAGAGCAGTTTCAATGTCCATGTGTTTGAATGACGAGGAACATAACCTTATATCCGAAGTAGTTGAGTAGACGAGTAATGTTAATTCTACATCTTCAAATATAATTTATGGACTAATTCAAAACACTCATATTGCAATTATGCAATGACACAGAAAACGAAGCAGGTAGCGAAGGACAACTCAACTCTCTCGGCAACAGTCAGGTAGATTTAATCATAGACAAAGGTCAACTGTAGATAGTTCACTAGGAGAGGATAGGTACCAATACAACCAACAAAACTGTAAACATTTTGTTTTTATGGCGGTATTGGATTTCATAAAATATGATATTTTCTTCATTGTTTTGTTGATTTTACATGCATATTGTTAATAGTAGAATTTTCCTTAGTATAGTAATAACAAAATCTCATTGCGTTGGTGTTATTTCTAGTTTATTCGAAAGCTAGATCTGAAAAAAACAACAATACTGCCAGCTTTTTTGTGCATAAGTTGGTAGCATTGCTATCTGCAATTGTTCTTTGTCTATGGTAAAATCCTACTGACGGCTGGTGGTTGAGCTGTGCGTAGTTAAGTGCTCCGTTTTCTATATTGATATCGCATTAATTACTTGTTTTGAATAATTGTCTTCATCGCTACATTTTTTCCGAAGATGATCAGTCTTTTTCCGGGACGTTTGCTCAACTACTTCCAATATTAGGTTATGTTCCTCGTCATTGAAACACATTGACATTGAAACTTTGCGCTTCGCCTTGTACGTGAGTTGATATATGTTTTACTAGTTTTCTGACTTACGGAAATACATTTTTACTACTAACTTATTGTTCTTTGTGGTAGCACTGAACGTCTATCTACATAACTTTTGGTGTTTGAGTTGTGTTAATCTTATATATTTAGAAAAGTCAAGCAATTGACTTCTTATTACATTTTTTTTATGTTCCATACCGAAAATTTTACTTTTATATTGAGAAATGATAACAGTGTATAGGTACAAATTACGTTAATTTAATCTACACGATAAAGTACGGTAACATGTTACAGTTGCTTCATATGTAATCCAAGATCTATCTAACTATCGACAAACATGAAATTTTAATCTTGATTGACAGTAAATGTAATTTTTTGCATATTTAACCAAAAAAATATTTTTGTTGTTTGTTTTTGGGGTGTTATGCCGTGTTGCGCTAACTCCTTCTTTAGCCGACGTTTCGGACAGCGTTGCAGTGTCCATCATCAGGGCAGATCCGGTAGATCCGAAGATGTGATACCGGATCTGCCCTGATGATGGACACTGCAACGCTGTCCGAAACGTCGGCTAAAGAAGGAGTTAGCGCAACACGGCATAACACCCCAAAAACAAACAACAAAAATGCTTTTGGCCGTGAGAATCTAAAAACTTACCAAAAAAATATTTGTTTTAAGCTTATCCAGCTACTCTAAAAGATTACCGAAAGTAGTAAAGCAGGTATTTAATTATTTGTAAAACCTCTAATTCGTGGTGTAAAATGTTGATAGGATAGATTTAAACTGAAAAAACAAAAATTTGTTGAACGCCAAACGAAGGTTTCGAGTATGAATATCAGTTGAATCCTTATGTTTTGTCTGTTCTGTTTGTTTTCCTTATTTTTAATGTGACTAATTGCTAATTTTGTTTAGTTGAGCTATGGAAAGAAGTAAAATAATATTTTGCAGTGAAATAAAACATTCACTTTGTTGGTATGTTTTTGGTGTGTAAGGCCATATTGCACTTCCGTGTTCTTTTTGAGCTAATGTTTTGAAAAACCCTGCTTTGTCTTAGTTCCTAGCAAATAGGATATATTTTTAAATTTAAAAAAAACTTAAATAATTCTTTCGTACACTCAAATGTTGAAATGCTTCAACATGATTCATATATTATTTGCAGAGTACTCTGTTGTTAGTTAAACGCTCTCACAGCTGTGTCATGGACCTTTCTAACCCGGAGAGTGTCACCATCAAGATTGAGCCAGCGACTGAAGTTGAAGTAGATCTGTCTGGTATGAAGAAGGAATGTTTAGAACATCCCATGAGAATTGATCAGACGACTGGTAAGAAAATTAACGTGAGATTTATATTTATTCTAAAACTGTCAATTTTATATTAAATTGCATCGGGATACCTGTTTTCAGCAGTGCATTTAAAAACTCAGTCTTTGGAATTAAGGGAATTACATCATACTTGGGGTCGCGAAAATGACACTCCATTCTATTAGTTGGTGTTGGCTGGAATAATCCCTACGCAACCCACAGGAAGAACCAGTCCCAGAACTGTGCTAATTGCAATGTTATATAAGGCTATTTATTTTTAATGCATCCGCTTGTAATGATAAGAAGAGTATTGCTAATATTAAAGACGCGATGGTGCGCCATAGTAATAATTAAAGCCACGTTTAGGCCATTGTAATGAGATGAATTTTACTAATAGAAAATTACAAGTTGGGGCCATTGTAATAATTAAATGAACACACTGTAAAAAGATTATAATACTAAACACGCTAGACGCCATTGTATTTTATTAGGTTTTCTATAAGAATAGTTTGCATTGTTAAAATAATAAAAGGAATGTTAAAGTTAACAAATATTTACAAATTAGCAATTAGAACATGAGACTCTATAATTTTAATAAATTGTCATAATAACTTAGAGCCATGTGCCAGATCGAAGAGCTCTAGCACCAAGGAATTTAAGATGTAACAATATGAATTCGCTAAAGTGACATAAAAACCAAGACATAAACTAACCTGTGATAAAGTGTAGCTCGCCATGTAGAGATGTTAATCTCTACAGAAATAAAAGTAATTTAAGAAGACAGTGTCCAGTAAAATAAAGGTTAAACTAACTAGCGTGGCCATTTCGTCAGAAATCACACGCTCAGAGAATTCCAGAATGTCCAGTACAGCCGCTTGCCCGCTCGGTACTGACTCCCACGTTTGCCGGACAAAAGCATCTCCGTCTCGTTCAAATGTTCTTCCTTTAATTTAAACGATACTTGATAGGCGCAAACAGCCCAGCGTGTGTGTTATCAGCCAGCCGAGATTCAGTAACAGTTATTTCTTGCAGGTGGGGCAAATATAACTATTACACCCTTAGCTTGATAAACACTATTCCTCAATGTTTAAACCTGGACTTCTGGAATATAAAAAAAGCCCAGTTGCGGCCAGTCTGTCAGATTCTGGATGCACTCGAAATATGAATATTAAGTAATTTTCACAATAATTTATTTCACCGTTGTGTTTATTTTATAGATCAATCCTCCTTGTCTGAGATACTATTTTATACAGTATGTAATAATCCGTGGTCTCCATTAATTCAAACATCCTTTCTTTCCGTCTGAGGTGTCAATTTACACCATCCGAGCACTGAGCTGCATTGAGCACTGAGCTGCATTGAGCACTGAGCTGTACTCTGAGCAGACTGTTTTATACTTTTATTGACATCTTGCAACATCAACTGGTCATGGTGACATTTTTGGGATGGGTACATTTGGTAGGTAGGACAATTGCAGGATTTGAGATTTCCTATCCACCAAGTCTGCGAACGGATACCCACCAATCTCATATATATTGCGTAAACAATACCGTTTTATTTTTATTATTTTTTTTTAATGTTACACTACTGGGGTACCCTATTCAAATGTCATATTTTTTATGTTATTGTGTGTGGTTTGTAAACTATTTAAATTTTTTCTTAAAGTGCTTTACTTATTTTAAAGTAAGTTTTTGAGCGTGCTAAAATATTATAAGAGGAAAATTATAAAGCACTATCTATTAGATAAATATAACACAACCTTAATCTTTGTTAGGTTGTAACATTATATCTATATTCTTCCTTCCCGTGCCCATGATCCATATCTTCATACTACTTTTGAAGTCAATTAATTTCTAATTGTTTTTATTGCAATTGGGCAGTTAGTGAATAATTTTACTGAGAAACATTGTTAATTTCTATGTCCAAAAATCATATTAGTTGTAGGCTGGTGGATGTGTATTGTAATGAATATATTTTGAATTGACCTGAGTTTGTGTGTGTAAAGTCATCCTGGATTTTTAATGCGTAAATTAAAATATATTTTTGATGTTATTGTTTTCGAGATATTACATTCAGGGAATTAAACACATGGTATGTGGGGGTTCTAAAGGGTTGCAATGGGTTCAATATTTTCGTACTGCTCAAAGAGTCGACTCAATTGAATTACGGCTCAATGGAACGGGAGCCGTGCACTTAAAACGTATGAGAAATAAGAATACTCCATTCGCCCGATGCGGCTCTCCTCGGTACGGCAATCCCAAGTTCCCAGCTCCCAGCGTAAGCATGTAAATGATCTCTTGGTACCGAATAATATGATAAGATGTTAGGTGGTTAGTAGGTCTAGGTACATATATCAAAGTCCTGATGTGGAACTGTCACACGCCGTTCACGTTTCTGAGTATGTAAAAACAAGTAATATATACTAAGGATAATTTTAATGGAGCTATTTTTTATAAAATATCTTCTGCCAAAACGGAGTAATCCTTAAACTAAGACTTTCCACGAAGGATAAGGACTGTGTCATCTGCGAAACTAATGATGGAGCCGTGACAGTTAAAACTTCAAAGACCAGGAATAAAATCAGGCCTAAGGCACTGCCTTGTGGAACACCTTATTGGATTTGAATTGGTTAACTTGTTTCATTTTGAAGCCTTAAAAACACGAAACAATGCCTTTACCTATTTTTGACTCCATAATTTCTTTTGGCCGTCCTTGTGTGTGCGGTGGTTCGTTAGCCGATACTTTAATTCGGTATCCTCTACAGACTATTTGTTCTGATTCTTTGCTTTTTAATTTTTTTTATTTTCAAAGTCCTCTATAATTTTGTTGGTATTTTTTCGGTAAATCGAGAATTTTATATAATTTTTCATTGACTTCAACTTATCTTTTGCTTAAAATTTGGCTTGATTTTTTTAAATCGGCTAATTCCGTCTCGAATTTCGAAAACATTTGTGATTTCAACTCATCAGTTTACTATCAATGTAGTCTGTGAGCGATTCCATGATTTTTGTTCCATGGGAAATCTTGTTGAACTATTATTAATTATGATTTTCATTAATTATTAACCTAGTAAAACGATAAAATTGTCGATGTGCTACAAACAGAATTGCTTATCAACCTAACCCTAACCTAACAGCGTTCCCGTTATTTTTTTTGCTCCTTCCTACAATATATCTGTTGGTTTACATACAGTTAAGAGAGGATGCGCAATGCTCATTGCGATCGTGAGCATGGTGATAGCCCCACAAAACTTTTCACATAGTTAATAATGTCTGTCGATTGTTTTTTGCTAATGCATATAATTGTCGACTACCAATATTTAGTTTTTCCAATTTTAATGAAGTTTTTCGATCATCAGGTGAAATTAGCACAACGGAAAATTCTAATCTACAGGGAGTCACCATCAAAACAGAAACAGTGAAGAAAGAAAAAAAACGAAGTGATATTTCGTATACAGAACGTGAAATCGAACTCCCAGATATTAAAAATGAATGCTCCGAGCACTCTGGAAGAATTCAACAAACGGCAGGTAAAACCTTTTTTTTTAATCTGATTTTCTCACTTATTTAGCACATTCCACACTATTCAAAGAAAATTGTATCAAAAAAAGTTTAAAGTAAAAAGTAATTTAAAGTGAAAAAAAATATTAATTGGAACATTACACCTTTTATAATATGTACACTGCACTCACGCTAACTATCTCCGCAAAATCAGTAGAGTTTAAAGCACTCTCATTATCGAGCTGATCACCACCTGAAGACCACCATTCAGAATTGATGGATTACCTGAATAGCTAGGTACGTTCCCGTCTTCCCCCCCCCCCGTCTTTATCTCTCCAAGCCCCTACCAACAGCCTCACAACAAACCGCAATTCTAATTTTATTTTCTCTTCTAGGTGCAGCAATCATAGTTAGGAACTGTTCTTTTCAACAACAAGGCGACGGGAAGATATCTAATAATACTAAATATTTCCCTTGTTCTAAATGTGACAGAAAACTTACTTCGGAGCCTGGCCTATTTGCTCATTTACTAACTCATACTAAAGAAAAACCGTTCTCATGCTCTTACTGTAACTTTTCATGTTATGCGAATTCAAGCTTAATGAGACACGAGCTTATTCACACAAAAGAAAAACCATTTTCTTGCTGTTACTGTGACTATTCATGTTCAGTGAAGTCAAACTTAACTTCACACGTGCGCATTCATACTAAAGAAAAGCCATACTCATGCTCTAATTGTACCTATTCAACTTCCAATAGTTCTTCCTTAACTAGACACAAGCTTACGCATACTCAAGAAAAACCCTTTTCATGCACTTACTGTAAATATTCATGTTCAGAAAAGTCAGGCTTGACTATACATATTCGCACTCATACTAAAGAAAAACCATACGCATGCTCTTACTGCAACTACGTATGTTCACAGAAGTCCAACCTAATGAAGCATGTTCGTACCCATACTCATAAAAAACAATTCTCATGCCCTTACTGTAACTATTCATCTTCCCGTAAGTCAAACTTACTTATCCACGTTCGCGATCACTCTAAAGAAAAAATATTTTCATGCTCCTTCTGCAACTATTCTTGCTTGAAAAGAGGACGCTTAGTTGTACACATTCGTATACATACTAAGGAAAAACCATTCTCATGTTCTTACTGTAACTATGCAAGTTCACAGAAATCAAACTTAATTTCACACTTGCGCACTCATACTAAAGAAAAACCATTCTCATGCTCTTACTGTAAATATTCATGTTCAGAGAAGTCAAATTTCACGAGACACATTCGCATTCACACTTAAGAAAAACCATTATCGTGCTTTTACTGTAACTTTTCGTGTCTACGGAAGTACCGCCTTTCATAAACGAGGTTTATTAAAGTTGTTGTGGGAGATCCCATACACTTTTGTATGATCCTAAAGCGAGGAATTCTATCTATCAGAAAGCGCCAATCAACAGAGAGACTCAACTGCTTAACGATTCTGAATTGACCTTTGACATTTTCAACGTCACGTTCAACAACTATCTTTTGACGCATGTCACAAAATAGTAGAACTGCCCTCATAACCTTTTTTTACTTATATTTACCTCAAATTTGTAATCTTCTCAGTGATATGTGTATATCACGATCATCGCCGTTTTATGGAGAACGTGAATAAATAAACAAATTAGTTAGGTTCAATCGCACTTCTACTAAAGAAAATCGTTTTCTAGTTCTGGTATTGTGGGCGGAAATAGGACGTATAATTGTACACATCCTAAATCATATTTAAGAAAAACCATTTTCATGCTCTTACTGCAACTATCCCGGTTCGTGGAAGTCAGACTTAACAAGACGCACGAGCGCTCATACTCAAACAAAATCCATCCCCACGCCCTATACACAGACAGCATATTTTATAAGATACATGCAAACCCATACTTAATTTAAAAAAAATCAAAAACCTCACCAAGACACATACAAGTGTAGCTATTTGCTGATACAAGTCTTAAATTACTGTGTATATAAGCTTGCTTTCGTATTGTATATTTTTACCAGTAACCTTCCTTTAAGTAACTTGCACAAATAGTGCGACAGTATATAGTCTACTGACACTCTGTTATTATCAAGTCTACCCGTACTGAATATTACTCAAAGATCATCCACTAAATGTCGACCTGAAGAACCACACTAATGTACTACAAACTGGAACTAGTTTACAACAATTACCAGCTATTTCTTTGATCTCCTTTATTATTATTCAAAATTTATGTTTAAAAATGATACCTTGAAAACACAGTTATATGCTTCTACACGATAAGCTCGTTTTATGTTATTTACAAGTAGTTCGGGCGCATAAAGAAGTACAGTCTTTTACTTGTTATTTAAAAACACTGATAAATTATATATACATATTAAGTTAACCTTCATTTAAATAGGTTTGTAGGATTTCGGGTGTATTATTTTAAGCATTGCTTATTATATTAAAATAATATGTCTCATGCTAAGAAACCCCACAGTGGATTCACAGTTTTCGTAAAGTTTAAAATTTATTTCGCAGAATATTTTGCGAATCAAATTGCAACTCTGTTAATTTCAATCGACTACATTATAGCCTCACAGCTTTTGGTGCATACAAAACTGCTTCCGAATTTCAGCTTACGGTGAACATGAATTGTGGGCTGTAAATGAAAACGATACGAAATGAAATAGTATTTGTTGAAATTGGTCATAGTATGTGTAGGAATGAAACGTGTTTCATTCCTACACATATTGGTCATCTTTCTTTCCATACCGTGATGGAAAGAAAGATGACCAATCACTTACCAAGAATGAACACACAGTGACAACATAATGATGTAACTACCGCCACAACAAAACAAAATTCATAATTATACTTAGACGATTTTAAGCACTTTCAATATTTATTTATTTATTTTATTGATACATGATTTAGAGAGTACACGTGGTTTTTGTGATATTTCACCCTCCATGCTAGGGATGACCCTGTGTTATGGCGGGTGAATTTTACAGTTTGTGGACATAGAATCTATACATTTCTATAATATAAAAAAACAGTAATAAGAAAAATGATGTGTAGCTAGTTTGGGTAGCAAGAAGAGGATGGAGAAGTTAGAGAATTATAAGAAGATCAAAAATTTGAGAAATTATTATTATATAGATCACACTAATTAATTATGTACATACTATACCGCTAAGTTAGGGAATAAGGATTTATTATGTTTTGTCTGAAAGGTGATTACATTGATAGAGTTTAGAATGAATGGGTATTGTAGTTGTAATGTATTCCGTGTGTAAGGATCAATTTCGTAATTTGTTTTTTAAAGGAATGGGGTTGACTTACGGTTTTTAGGTTTTCAGGGATAAGGTTAAAGATTTTGTCATTATTTTCAAAGATTTAGTACAAAAAAGACCCCTACAGCCTGCATCCAATAGTTCAATTCTTCTTCTGCTTTTTCCAAACAAATGAACTCAAATTTGCACTGTGTTCTTGCCATTGTTCCGAATTTCAAATATTTCCAGTAAGGTGATGTTTAGGGATTGGTAGGAACTGGATAAATGACATTCCAGTAGGAATTATGCCTATTCTCATTTCAAAGCCAAAAAGCGTTCCTACAACAATCCTCTAAGGATAGGTTTTTTCACAGAATTTGAACAATTTATCATATTTCGAATCTTATTTTCAGGTTCTGTATATTAATAGTCTTTAAAGTTCTGCTATTTTCAACTGGCCCATACTGAAATGATAATTTCACATAACTTGAAATTCAACTTCGAAAATTGATGAATTGTTCAAATTCTAACAACCCGTCCTTCAGATTGGTTGTTTCATAGATTGAGAACAATTCATCAAAATTCAACGTTCATTTGTGTGTTCTGTGAATTTCCTATACAGGTTCTGTTATTATATCATTATAGGCCAGTTACTTGACAGAACTGAAATACTAATATTAACTTTGAAATTTGAAGAATTGCTCAAATTCTCTGAAACAATCTGTTCTAAGTATCCTAAGTTTAACCAAAATAACATAAAATAAGTTCTTTTTACAAAGCTCACTAATACAAGTTAGTGAACTTTGTAGAAAACTGATTTTGTGTGACAAATAATTACTCGTACAATTAAAAATAAAATAAAAAAAATCGTAAATTCTTTAAAATTTTTCGAATATTATCTAATAATGAATGGATGTGTTTTTTGTATGTTTTTATTTACTTATAAAAAAACAAATTTTTATATCTAGTATAAACCTTAAATAACTTATTTCTACGACATTAAGGACACTTAACAATACATGTAAAACTTATGTTTTATAGTATTTACTTATAACCCACGAAAAGCCGCAAGGCTTTTAGCTTCTTTAACATCTGTCGGTAATTCATTAAACATCTTAAATCCTTTAAGGAGAAGTTTTGCTAAATCATTGTTTTTATTAATTTTTATAACGAATTGGTGTACATTATGAATACCAAAAAATATGCTTTAGATAAATTAAAGGTTTTCCTATCGTTAATTTTTCAATAGAAATGTGTGAACGCGTAAAGCAAAAAAACTTTTTAAAAATAAAGTATAATAGCTAAGATTATCTGTGACAGTTTTCCGTGATTAACTCTTTTGCTTTCTTATAAAAGTATTTACAAAATAAATAAAAACCAGTTTTGTGCTTGAAATCGAACGTTTCTAGACTCCGTTTGTCAAGCGATTTTAATGCCTATTACCTACAATATAAGGTATACCAAGAATATGCACATTTTTGGCTTGTAGCTTCCTCTTAAACTAGAGCTTATTTTGGGTTCCCGACAAATTTGTTTTTGGAAATTTAAAATCTCCACAGTTTCTCGTGGAGTAATGTATTGCGAAAATAAAATTTACATTCCTAAAAATGTATTTCGGGAACATCTTATTTTTTAGCTTAAATATAAACATCAGGGTATTGTAAATTATTCGCTGTCTCACTCTTAACATTCCTAGTTTCTTTCTGCATAATAATTACCTTAGAATACCTACTACAATTCAATACTGCTCGCATGCCCTTGTGATTTGTTTTTTTCAATGTCACTAATATTTAATGTTTTAATGTTGTAATCAGCTGCATACAAAACAAATCTACTCCCTGCTGAAATTGTACAGCGACTAATTATAAAAATAATATTGAAAAAACCAACAGATTATCTAACAAACCTAATTTTTGAAGAATTTAAAGCATTAAAATTTAATGATCTTGCCCAAAAAAAAATATGAAAAAAAACAAAATCACATCTTTTCAACTGAAAGTCGTACTCGTCAAAAACATATATTTCCAAAACAAAAATGTAACACCACTTTTGCTCAACATCATTACATATATCTAGGGAAAAAATACTTCAACAGCCTACCTGATAATATCAGAACAATAGATAACGATAAACACTTATTAAAAGCAATTAAAGAGAAGTTTAATGTAAAAATACCAAAATGATGTAACTATCTTTAAATTAATTATAAATTTTAATATTAAAATTTCCTTAACTCATAATTACAAACACTAAATATTCTTCATCTTGATGCTCACCATTCTTCTAGACACAAGCGCCAGCTTCTATAGAAGAGGAACATTAAAAAATCAAAAGCAGTGAAAACTAATTTTTATGAATTATTTTAGTTAATATTAATGATTATATTCTGTAAATTGATTAATTACTTAATAAAGAAAAAAATGTAGAATAATTAATTGAAATGTTTTATTACATCAGAAGTAAGGACAGAATTAACCTTTATATACCAACTAGAAGCGCAGCGATCTGACAAACAGTAACATCAAGAATTAAGGCAGTGCACTACGTCGTGTAATATTTTAAATCGAGCCGTTATCAATAACACCCTTACGTAGATGGCGATAAGGTTTAAATTCCCGATTAACACCATCCGCCTGTTTTGATTTATGCAAGAAAAAAACATGGCCTAAAAGTGCCTTTTATTTTATTTTGTGGATCTTCAGGCATAAATATTTATTTTTTTTCCGATCATTTTATAAATAACTTAATTTGCCACATTATAAAATAAAATGACAACCGAAAATGGGTTCGTAAGAAGGAGATTTTGAACTTTAAAGCAGTTTGTGCAATGTTGAAAATTGCTCCGAGTTTCAAACCAATTATAATTAAAAAGAGTTACTGATTTAGAATATAGATGTCGATAGTTTGCACCTTTTTTAAAGGCAGCGAAAACTAGGTTATTAAAGTTCCAATTTTGATTAGGGAACTCACTTCTCTTCGATAGTTTCTAGCTAAAGGAACCCAAAGTGACAATTATATTTCGCTCTCCGTTGGTGGAGTGATCTCCACAGAGTGTCGGTAGCAGTATAAGCTTTGGAAAAAACAACAATAAAATCGGTGTAATTTCAACTTCAAAGTGTTTTATTTTAAAAGAGGAATCTACCCTTCTGTTCTCTCCCATATTTAAACAATAGGCCTTATACATTATTTTTTTCTGGGCTTATAAAAAGACTTATCTAAAAAATACTCGATTATTTCAAAGGTCAAGATGTATTCTACTCGCAGCATTTAATTAAAGCATCTGAAACATTTCTAGTTTTTCTATTTTTTATTTCTATTTTCTAGACGGGTTTGATTACCGTCACCCCGGGTTGAACTCAATGCATAACAAACACCTATTTCACAGGTCACCCCAAGTGGCTACGTTTGGTGGTTTCTTCGTTTACATAATAACTTTTCTTTGGTGCTCTGGTTCATGCGATGAAGTTTGTCCACGTCTTGGTAGCAAATACGCTTGCAGACACTAAGGACAGTCACAGACATAGCAAAAAAACGTGCAATGAAATTAGGCCACCAAAAAGGACCAATCCGATACATAAAACAGTTAAATTAAACCCATTACAACATAATGCAATATTCTAATTCACTGCCGGAAACTGTAAGGTCTGCACCAATTGATAGATTCCAGCTGGATTGTAGGAGCCAAATTAGGTAATCAAAAGAAAGTGTAATTAATTATAAAAATGTAATGTATGCCTTTAAGTAATTATAAATCAGACATTTGTAAGCTTTGATGTACAGATAACTAAAATAAAATGTACAAATAAAAAATATATACAGGAAGTTAAAAGACTTTCCTTGTTTATTTGGGAGGCTGGTTTGTGTACCGCTGCCCCGGGAAACGTTCATTGGATAATTAACACCTCTGTCATAGGTCACACCAAGTGATTCGCTACTTTTGGGATTTAGCAAGTGTGCGCGGGTTTATCGGATGAAGTTTGTTCAGGATGCGCCTGCCCACTAGCTGCGTGGCGTGCCAGATCGGGAGAGGCTGGTTTGGGGAGACTCTTTGACCTCTTCAACTGGTCTCTCGATCTATAGCCGTGCGCAGTGGCGAAACTATAGGGTGGCAGGGCTGGCAAAATGCGATGGGCCCCACGGAGGCCGGGGCCCCGGCTACCACGGGGCCGCCAGCTCAGAAGTCATAAGTAACCTTACATTTTTAACCAAATTTAGTAAAAATCAGAAATTTTATACAAGTTAAGCGTCGAAGAGAACAATCCAGAATTGTCTCATTAGTAATAAACAGCTCGACCTACTTAGTACCTACTTGCGAGTTACTACTAACAGTTAAATTGTAAACAAAGCAACCTACATGCTACAAGCATATACTTGCCTACCTGCGACAATACGATTGCAAGTCGGTCTGGCACATTACGACAACTCGCCAGAAGGTTCAAGCCTATCGCCTATGCGTTAACGCAGCGCAACCGAAAGTTCCCGAAAGACCCAGACTGAGCGAGTGTCTCCGATTTAGTTGCAATATCACCTACCTACTGTCGCCACCGGCCGTACAGTATAAATAAGCCCGACGCAGCGAGCTGTCAGTCAGTCATCAATCTGCCGTCAGTTGACAAATCTCGCGAGTGACAACCGGTGCGCCCCGCGCCCCCGCGAAGGACAATACACCCGGCTTCGCACGTACACATCATGGACTCAATCGGGACATCATCTTAGCGCCTTGGTCGCCGCCGGCCCTGGCCAGCGCTACATTGGATCTCAGCGCCCTGGTTCCAGCGCCTCTGACCAGCGCTTCATCCACGCACAATGACCACCACGAGGACATGCAGCATCATCACTGGTCTACGCAGCTCCCACTAAGCCGCCTATAAGGTCCACCGCACCTTCAGCCTTCCCGTCAGCACTGGAGTGCCTAAAGACCCACGTTCTTCGCCAGTGTCTGACCATCATCGAGTCCCGGTCACCAGCGCCCGGCGTCGACTCACTAACCCGCGCTTGACCAGCCATCACAGCCAGCGTCCGGTGAATACATCAACTATATCAACTCTCATCACGGCAAACTGACTCAATAAACACTGTGACTTTAACGACACGTCTTTTATTTCGTGCCTCTCACCTGATCGCCAAACAAGTACCTACATAAAATCAGCTAAAGTTAGACACAACTAAAGGCCATAAAGAACATATTTTATCGAGTATTGGACATCATTATTAATCAACTGAATTGTCGTTTCATTCCAATGAATGAAATCGTTTCCAATGTCAGTGTTTTGCAACCTGCCACTTCACAAAATTTAAATGACGCTAATCTCTTTAAAAAAGCTATAGATTTTTTTGGTATGTATAAAAATACATATCTGAATCATTTGCCAGGGAAATTGTCAGTTTTCGGTCCACCTTCAGAGAACAAATAGAAAAGGCTTTGTGTATTAGAGATCTTGCTGATTTATTAATAATAAAGAATCATTTTATGTCGTGCAGCTTTCCTGAAGTATGTACTGCATTAATGTTATTTGTTACAATTCCTGTGACTACAGCTAGTGCCGAAAGATCATTTTCGAAACTAAAATAACAACATATAAAAGAAAGTCAATGGGACAAGACAGGCTACGTAACTTGGCTATTCTGTCTTTTGAAAATTCAATGGCCCAATCTTAAAACTTTGATGACGTTATTGATACTTTTGCGGAACAGAAAGCTTGGAGTTAAGAATTTTATTCGTAAATATCGTAAAGACTTAATTGTTTTTTCCATTATACCTACATATGTAATACCTATGCTTTTGAAAATAAAAATGCACACAATATAAGTAATAAAGTTATTTTTAAAAAATCAATTACAACGCGACTGCGATTTTTACTGGGGGGGGGGGGGCATCCAATTCGCCACGGGCCCCCGATTGTATAGTTTCGCCACTGGCCGTGCGCTGCAGCGGGAGGGATCATATTTGGATACCAAAGATATAGAAGCGCGTCGACAATTTTCACGGAATTAGGACTAAATGGATTATCCGGCCTGGTGAGACACCGGGTCACTGGAGCCAGGAGGCGGCTAATGGCCTCAAGTGTGGTGACCGCAGCCTACCAGCACCAAGCGCCACTCCCGAGTGAGCGCTGGGCCCGAGCTCACTTAAGACCACGCCCTGCATAGTTTTCCTTAATTGTTAATTTATTATTTTTTACCTTTTTTTGAATTTTTCAAATATATATATTTTTCAAATTAATAAAATCCTTAAAATCCTTATACGTCAAAAACATATCCTCCTACCTACTATAAATTCAAACATACGAAAAAAAATATTTTTGAATCGACCCATAATACAAGATATTCCAACAAATCCAACTATACTATTCCCCCAATAAAAACCTCAATGGCACAAAGACAATTTAACTTTCTTGCTCCAAAAATATTCAATAATTTAACGTTAGAAATAAAATCAATAGCCAAATTCGACAGTTTCAGGAAAGCGCTCGGGGATTTTTTGGTATGTGATTGTTATAGTGTTAGTAGCCTATTCCAAGTACTCAGATAGAGGTGTATATATTGTTTATATGCGTGAGGATGCGTCATATAGGTGTATGTATACATGTGTTGTTATATGTATATATGTATGTCTGCTGCTATATACACATGTGTACTTGCATGCACACATATTATAAATGATATATATATATATATATATATATATATATATAATTATGTACATTTTTACAATCTAATGATAATTTACTTTTTTCTCCTTTCTAATTTCTATCTTCTACTTTTTATTACAATTTTTCCAAAATTTTAGCTTCATCTATAGTTACTAATTTCATATGTTTAGACTAGATTTAATATTTCATACAAAGTAATTACACTCAATTGGTCACCATGAAACAGGCAGCCGCCTAGTATGTAGCAGTCATTTCCTGCCCGCTACAGAGCATTAGCATTTTTCACTGCCCATCTCTATTAACAACTGCGCATCTATGGCAACACTGGACAACGAGGGACGGAGCTCGCGATCGAGACACGCAGCTCGACATTTTAGTATTTATTTGGCCGCGGTTCCGGGACGTCGTGAACACCGGGAAGACAAGAACCTCTCCATGAGCAAACACGATTACGTACAAGGATGACGACACCGTTTTGTGGATTTACCTTTGGTCATCCTTGTCTCTTCATTTAAATAACAGCAATGCATAAACGCATCGCTTGGCGCCCGTTATGATATTCTTCAGGTTAGTTCATTATAAATGCCACCCAATTGTCGCTTTCAATGCAATATTTAAAATTAGCAATCGTGCTTTCAACCTTCGGTTGTAGCACACGCCTGAGTTTAATGTCACTAAATAAAGAGTTCTCATGTTATTTAAAGGTTAATCAAGTGATGTAGAAATAAATGTTGTATCATGGAATTCATTTCCCTTTTCTTTTATTTAATACACTTTGCTACATCCATCACACCTTTATAATTTTGTTTCAACACCGCCCTATGTGGCAATAACCTCCGTTTCAATGGCGCACCACGTGGTTTACCCGATTGGCATTTAATTTTATATATTTCGGTCTCGTTGGCATTGAGAGTTGACAATAATTTTTGCGGGTGGCATTTTTTTCAACTGGCTTGATGAAGGTTATTATTATGTCGGCTCATGGGGGTCTCTCTGTTTCGCGACGTTCCGGCCGCATTTCTTATAATATTTGCTTTCTGAATATTTTGATATAACCATAATTATACAATAATTATTTTAAAATTAATTTTTGGCCGTGAATACTCTGCGGGACTGGTGGGTGTCCCGTATATTTTATTTTAGTATTGTTGTAATGTTGTTCCAGATTCCCACATCTGAATTTATAGTATTGGTGTATGTCCATTTCTGAACTTTTGTCCATTAGATGTGTAGGTACAAATAATTTTACACCCATTTTTCCTCTTTTGGGAATTTTACTTTTTATTATTGCCGTCTTCGGACGTGATTAATGTTACCTTGTTGATTGGGAGTGATGGTTTTCTTTTCCCTGAAAGAATCCCATTCCTCTTTTCAACCTGCTTTGTATGTTACTATGTCGTCATTTCTAATGATTATTACGTATCTATTGTTAATTGTGTTTTGTCTGGAAATTGTCATACACATCTATTTCTCTTAAGAGGATCCGCTCTCATCGTTATGATTATTGTTTACCGCTGTTTTCTCAGTATCATTGATTAAGATGTGCTTATTTTGCGCTCTACCTTACTTATTAAGTTGTCATGTCTTGGTGAATGACCTTATCATAAGCTTATGAGCTTCGAGCTTTTGTTTTCACACATTAGCTTACCAGCTCTTCTGTTGTGTTTCAGTATGTTGAAGGAAATAGACCTTCTATCTAGATGCTGTCATTTCAGCACTTATGTTAGAGAGTTGTTGTGGGGTTATAATGGCTTAGGCTCTTTAGCACATGATAGCCCTCATCAGGCTTACAATTAAGATATTTTTGTTGATTTTTTTATGAAAATTTCAATATCAATAGTCGGTAAGCCATTATCACATTCACAGGTTTATGGTGGTTGGTTCTGTAATGGGTTTTATGTTTTACATATTTAATCATAGTGCATTTCCTTACATTTTCTTCGTAATTTGATTCCTTCCCTGCTTTTCCAGAGCTCGGAAAAGTATGGAATGAATCAGGTGTTCTGTCAATTGCTCATCGGTATTCTTCAGCCACCAACTGGTTCACTTGGTGACGGAAGAATATGTGTATGAAAATGAAATTATTTATTAAATTAATTTTCGAGATAATTTCTACATACTATCGGTACACTGTCCTATAATAATCCCAAGAAGATTTATTATTGTTCATTAAATACATTACTGCCATCTATATCGTGATGAGCTAACTATTACCTACTGATCTTCAGTTTGGTTTAATTTCTGGATGCTTTTATCAATTTTTCACTGGAATGTTGTTCCGTCATTTTTCGTGGAGTTTTAATTACAAATAAAATTACTTCATAGGGAATTTTAAAATAATTTTCTAGCTGTCACGTAGACACTTTGGGTGATTTTGACTTGTCATATAGTTAGGCATTGTTCATTTTAGCTATTCTCAACTCTGTTGCAAGTGTTACTCAACTTTTTTAAGATTGTTTTTAAGCTATTACTATCAAATCTTTGTGTTTAGAACAATGATTCTTTTTATACACTATTTCTTCGATAAGGGCCTGCCATTTTACTCAATATTTCTTTTTATTTATTTCAACGGTGACCAAGGGTTGATGAGGTGTAGACTTTTTCAATCTTCAAGGAAACTTCGCCATACCACGTCGACTGAAGACATCTGGACTACACTCTTCTCTCGCCATCTCCAGAATACGTCAACCAAAGACATCCGGACCGCTCTCTTCGCTCGTCATCTCCATGCGGGGTTTCAACCGCTCCAGACCTTACCGAACCTCAGGAAATATTTGGATTCGGAACTCTGCAATGCCGAAGCCGCTACTACCCGCCTAATCCGCACCATACATTTCTGTTGCTGGAGGGTGCATCAAACTTGTCAGGAGGTGTCAGGCGAACCTCAGACTTATAGCCATAAGTCCTTTGGCTGAGGGGGCATTGTAGCAGTCATTTCCTGCCCGCTACAGAGCATTAGCATTTTCACTGCCCATCTCTATTAACAACTGCGCATCTATGGCAACACTGGACAACGAGGGACGGAGCTCGCGATCGAGACACGCAGCTCGACATTTTAGTATTTATTTGGCCGCGGTTCCGGGACGTCGTGAACACCGGGAAGACAAGAACCTCTCCATGAGCAAACACGATTACGTACAAGGATGACGACACCGTTTTGTGGATTTACCTTTGGTCATCCTTGTCTCTTCATTTAAATAACAGCAATGCATAAACGCATCGCTTGGCGCCCGTTATGATATTCTTCAGGTTAGTTCATTATAAATGCCACCCAATTGTCGCTTTCAATGCAATATTTAAAATTAGCAATCGTGCTTTCAACCTTCGGTTGTAGCACACGCCTGAGTTTAATGTCACTAAATAAAGAGTTCTCATGTTATTTAAAGGTTAATCAAGTGATGTAGAAATAAATGTTGTATCATGGAATTCATTTCCCTTTTCTTTTATTTAATACACTTTGTTACATCCATTCCACCTTTATAATATTGTTTCAAGACCGCCCAATGTGGCAATAACCTCCGTTTCAAAATAAAAATGTATAATAGACACCTTTTTAACATGAAATTGTCATTTATTGCACACATCAAACATATAACTAATAAGGCTTTAAAGATGCTTGGTTTCCTTTGCAGAAGTTTAACTGATTTTAAGTCCATAGATTCAGCAATAATTTCTTAGGTACGTAAATTTTAATCTTAGAATTCCAATTTTGTAAGTTTGATGAATCAATTGCATCTAATAACACTGTCGGACAGGAGAATTATTTCAGACCTGATTGTGTTACACAGAGTCATTAACAACTTAATTGATAGTCCTGCCATCGTTCATTATTAAACTCCATGTGCCGACTAGGAATACAAGACAAAAAATAACATTCTTCTGCAATACATACACGACCAATTATCAGACACACTCACTGACCAATAGGATGCATGATCTGGGCATCAAGTATGGGGGTTCTATTGATTTATTTATTGACTCCTTTTATAGAACTAAGCATAATCTATACCAACACTTTTTCGAATTCTAAAAATTAGAGTAGCGTTGTAAATGATGTTTTAATGATTTGTCTTATTTGTAGTGTTTTTGTAATTTCTTTTTTACTTTATGTTACTCTTACGTTTTACTAATATTGATTCATATTTAGTTTTTTATTTTACTTATTTTTCGTTTTTTTTTTAAATCATTTGTTAATATTTTCTCATTATACTTGTAATCAAAATTTTACAACTGTGTATTTTTTACCTACTTTACAATGGATTAAATCTATTTACTGTCAGTATCTCCTGTATAATACAGATATTCTCCTATGTACACTGTATCGTGTATCAGTTTTATGTAAAAACCTTTTTAGGCGTATATATATAAATAAATTAACTTGAAATAAAAACTCCCAATTTTTTTTAAATAAAGAGAAAAAAGTTACAAGAATTATAACAGAAATATTAAGATGACATTGAGAATTGACTTAAGCAGCCAAGTTGCAGTCAATTGTACAAGTTCAGGACAATGATATAGCCCCACCACTGCATCGGCCGCATTTGTCACGTGTAAACCAGCTTGAAGAACACGTAGGAACAATACGTACAACAACAAGACGTAGGACAGTCGCTCCTGCCCCGTTCTGACAGAGCGATTATATTTGAACGATAAAAATTGAACAAGATGTCGTTCAGACGTTTCAATTTAACTCGAACCGATTTTGTTAATCAAGATGGCGTCAAGTGAAGTTATCGCTGCGTGCGTCCCTATGATTTCTGACCTTTTACGGAACGAACTTTAGAATATGAAAAATAATAGAATATGAGAATATGAAAAAAATTCGTATGTGGACTAAAACAACGATAATAAGGATATAATTAAAAGGCGTTAGAAGATACCGAAGGCTATCGCAATCATTTGCGAATTTCGGAAGAACAATTTGATGTACTGTTGTCTAAGATTCAAGAAAAATCCAAAACAAGGACACAGTTATACGCGCGGCTGTCCGCTAAAACTAAGTTACAAATTACGCTAAGATACCTGGCAACGGGGGATCTTTTTCAAGTCTGGCTTATGTATATGCAGAGAGTTCCAAAAAATACGATTTAATTGTTTATAAAATAAGTATTCGTTGCAATAGTTGATGCCCTAAAATTTGTTATGGAGATAAAAAATAATATTTTTTTGAAACATCCAGAGACGTGTTATTTAATAAAATTAAATGCTAAGTTAGAGTAACATTCCAAAAATAATATTATTAATTACAGTGTCAAGGGCATTCTTATTTTTGTAAACTTCTTGCTTTTGATCCCAAAGATAAGGATGGCTTTGGTATAGATCCATAAAACTAAACATCATAATATCATCCAATCAGTAAATAATCACGTCCTGCTTGACAACAATGAACTTAAACCCTTACATATAGAAAGAAAGGGCATTAGATTAAATTTACTTGAACAATTCTAAATCAATAAAAGGACCAATGACCCTAATATTACATATAGTAATACAAATTATTTATTCCCCGCTTCTAAGAATGTTCACAAAACCGGAACAATATAACACACTGCTACATCATTATTAAGCAATTAAGATAACATAAAACAGACTTCAAATAGCCCCAAAGAATATGAAATCTATTGTCACAATTATTTTATCAGTACGGTTATAAATCATTTTGAATTGGGAGGGGGTAAAATAGAATCATATAAATAAGTCGTCTAAACGTGGCTAAAACCACAGTTTGAAAATGGAATTGAAACCCGAAACAGCTGTAACAATAACAAAAACCAAAAAATAATTGCAGAACTTAATAATTGTATTATTAAATTAGATTTTAATTACACTCAGTAGAGAGGTCTAACGTCTACTTTCAACCTCAAGGAACTAAAAGTCGCCTGCAACTTGAAACATATGTTCACAAGTTTCGATTCGGTGGGAAAATCGAACGATGACTTATACTTGAACAACAAAAGTAGACGGGCTTTCAACTTTCGTCGTTCAACTAAAAACTTGATCAACTCTTTTGAACATTTGTCGATAAGCTTTCAAGTATCATTCAACTCCGACTTGATCAACTAAAATCGCTCTGTGTGAAGGGGTATCTCGGAGCAATTAAAATGCCGCGAAAACGAAACTCGGAGAAAAAATATCAAATTGATAACCGTATTTAATTATGTTTTATTTATTACATTTAATTACAATAATGACGTATTGCCCATCTCTCTAGGTGTGATACGCCTGTGTTGAGATGGCAATTTTCACATTTATTGTTATTAGAATAATACACAAATAACTTTGTTTACATCACTTGTGTATATACTTGATCCTGATGATGTGAACAGTTTTTTTAATTATTTTTATTTTTTTATTAGTGTCTATTTAATTACAGGTTTGATGAGAGTTACAATATATGATAATCTATAATATTTCATCTGTTTGTTCTTAGTCCTCCTCACTAGGTAGTCCTGTGCTGAGGCGGACTGGTAGATTTCTTTGATTTTCTGTTATTAAGGATTGGTTGTTTCGGAGTATTTGAACAATTCATCAAATTTCAACGTTCATTTCTGGGATCTGTGAAAGTCCAATTCAAGTTCTGTTATTATATCATTGTAGGCTAGTTGCTTGAAAGAACTGAAATAAAAACAGAACTTGAAAAAATCTTTCACAGAACTTGAAAATTAACGTTGAAATCTGATGAATTGTTCAAATACTCCGAAACAGCCCGTCCTTAGTTTCTATGATGATTCATTGTTCATGAAACATGTAGAGGTTATATATATATATTAAAGTGATGTAAGCAAAGTTATTTGTGTATTATTCTAATAAATAATGACATCACAAAGTGATAAGCTTTCAGAAGGAATTTTCTTCGAAAAATTAATAGTTATTGTTAGCTAGGTTTTTGTTCACAAAATATTATCAAAATTACAGATAAAATAAAAGAATTGTTTTTTTTTTTAAATTATACAATGTAAGTATGGATGTAGAAGATTACGACAAAGCGAGAATAATTTTAAGCAATTAAGTCATCGCATACTCAATTTATACCAATTGATAACATTTATGACTCTCTACGTTTTCGGTTAAAAAAAAGGGTATTTTTATAATATTATAGAAAAAAATCGCAATGTAGGCCACGCAAATTATTTAAAACACTTTTTGTAGTATTATTTAATATGTTATAGGTTATAGGTATGAAAAAATTCACAGTGTATCTTTAAATGCAACTAAAGCATTTGATGAGAGATTTTTGCTCTATTTCAAATGATTCGTGTTTTATTAAATATTTTCACAATTTTCGCTTAATTATTATTGTTTAAAAATATTAGCGCACTCCTTCAAGATTTACATTTACATATTTCCCTTTCAAACCATTTGTGAACGCTTACTACGAGGCTTAAGTAATTAAATTTCAGTTTGACAGAAAGGCATGATAAGAAAAAGCAGGTGAAACTTTAATCGAATGTACATGTCGAGTACATAGTTACATATATAATGTTTATTTATTCATTTTCGGGAAATCGACAGTTTACATTTCGTCGCATTAATTAGTAGAATGCGTATTGCGTAACCACCAAATGTAAAATTTTACAGGAGGCACAAAATAGCTCGTAGTGAAAAAAAATGAAAGACGGCTCATTGTTTTTATTTATGTTTCGAACATATAATATATTTCTAAATATATTTTTAATCATTAAACTTTTGTAAGTTAGAGTAGAATAAATTTAAAAATGATTGGTTTATTATCCTTTATTAATACGACGGAGTTCCAAATGATACTATTAATTATGTATTTTATCAAAGCGCAAAAGGCGAAGGCACATCCCTGATTCTTGTGCACGGCTTTGTGTTTCGCGTCCATCGCGTGATAGTATATGTTTCTAAAACTGATCCATATTATACGATGTGAATAAGCTTAAAATAAAGTAAAATAATGCTTATATATATGGAATGTAATACGACAATTGGGTTTATTCTCTTTTTCACATCTATTTTTACAAGTTTTCATAGCACAAGCCACCATTTTGCCGTGTTATTTCGTAAAATGAACCGATGATGCCTCGACCATAGGTCGCACAAGAATGATGACGTCGCGTTTTCTAAATTCACGGGAGGCCATACGCGAGCACAGCCGGCTCCAATGGAACCGGTATGGGGAGTGGGGAATAATACGCTTTTAATCACTTAGGGCAGGTCTACTAATATTCATATGTCTATGATCAATAGGGTGTATCGATTTTTAACTTTTTTTTGTTTTCAAATTCCAAGTTGAAATAAAGTTGCTACTAGGTACCACAACTTACCACAAAAAGTTTTGGATTTTTAAAAAAATGTTTACGTCTCCCGCACAAGGCCTAAAGTTTTAATTTTTTTCAAAAAATATCAAATTTTTTTAAAATTTAAAAAAATAAAATCGTAACTTTTGTGTTAATTCCAAGTTAAAAAACAGTAATATTAGGGCATAAAAATAAGTAAGAAACGATTTTTATTTTATAAAATATGGATTTTAGGTCTCTCGCACAAGCCCTCTAGTTTGTTAATTTTGATGAAATTTTGTAATTTTGTGTACATATATGAACCATGTTTTTTTAAAGTTTAAACCACCGGAATTATTTGTACTTTTCTTACAGAAGGCATAAAATGAGACAATATATTAATTATGTATATATATATATATATATGCGGGGAGCATTGAATGAGAACATTTTTTCGAGCGCGCCAATACTTCGAGGTCATTTGTATAGATTGAGGTCAGCCTCAATGTATCTGACCCGAAAGTAACATTTTATCGTTATAACATAATATATGAAAGGCGTCGAATGAAGCCAATTTGAAAAATATACAGAAGGGATACATTGGGCCACATTTTACAAAAATATCTAACAGATGTCACTATCATCTCGTTTTAAGATTTTGGAATATTCGATTGGAATAATATCTTTGTTTTGAACCCATTTACCTACTCTATCTTTATTATTCTTTTTCGTTTACTTATGTCGCGATGTCGGAGAAAGTCGCAATTTTTATTTAATTGTAAATAATTTTTATTTAATTGTGTGAGTTTTTCTCATCAGATAATATTTAATAAACTGACAGTTAAAAACCCGCTTTGCGTATTTTTGCTACTAGACCCTCTGGGAGGCTTTTGGTTCTGCTTCGCCCAGTTTAAGTGTTGGTGACCATTTTTAAAGCTTCGCACTTTTTTCAAAACTAACAACTAAGACCGCTAATATTATATTTATATTTATATTGTATTATATTTATATTAAAAAATATTATATTACATTAAAAACGCAAAAATTGTTATTTTAAAAATACTTATAATTCTTTCAACTTTTCGGGGGGTTAACTATCGAGGGATTAACTGTCGGGGGATCAACTATCGAGTGTCAACTGTTGAGGTATCTACTGTCGAGGTATCTACTGTCGAGGGATCAACTGTGGAGGGTCAACTGTTGAGCAATAAACTATGAAGGGATCATCTGTCAGGGGTCAACTGTAAGCGATCAACTATTGAGTGATCAACTGCATGGATCAACTATCGAGGTATTAATTCTCGAGGGATCAATGGTCGGGGTCAACTGTTAACGATCAACTATCGAGGAATCAACTGTCGGGGGTCAACTTTTGGCGAACAACTATCGCGGGATCAACTATCGAGGAACAACTGTCGGGGGTCAACTTTTGGCGATCAACTATCAAGGGATCAACTATCGGGGGTTAACTATCAAGGGATCATCTGTAAAGGTTCAACTATCGAGGGATCAACTATTGAAGGGTCAACTGTCGGTGGTCTGTTGGCGATCGACTATCGAGGGTACAAAATGTCGGGGGTCAACTGTTACCCATCAACTATCGAGAGATAAAATGTCAGATATCAACTATCGAGGGATCAACTGTCGAGTGATAAACTGTCGAGGGTCAACTGTTAAGCGATCAACTATCGGGGGACCAACTATCGGGGGATAAACTGTCTGTTCACCGCCTATTATTATGCGACAGATCTTCCATATTTTGAAACGGATCTTCGGTCCTTGTCGCGCTAGATTGGACTCTCGAGCCAGTTATCTATGTGTGCGTGCATGTGTAGAACTTCCAATTTCTCCCCGACACGACTTGGACAAGTCCGTTCATGAAGGTTGCCTCTTTTTGTTACGGGAGCGGTTCGTGCAGTTTTTAGCACACAAAAAATAATACGGTATTGCAGATATTTTGCTCAAGTGATTTGCGAATGAATATTACTTATTTCTTTGCTGTTATTTATTTATTTCAAAAATGAATTAGGTACACATTCATAATAAAATAACGAAGTCTACATTAATAAAAAATTGTTTTGCACTTACTATACCTACCAAAATATGTAGGTAGGTAGGTACATTTATACTGCCTAATCCTGAGGTCGCAGGTTCAAACCCCGGCGTTCGCAAGTATTTTTTTGTTCTTTTTCAATCTTCGTAAATTCACTTTGTGGGCTCATTTAAAAAAAATAAAAGAAATCATTTTGTAAAACACCACTTATTTAAGAAAAATCAAGATGTTTCAAAAACAATGGTTTAACAAGAGTCCCAACCGCCTGGAGCCATTAAAACTGACATAACCGATTTGGGTATGTTGTGAGTTTTGTTTTAACTAACTAACTACTTGACTGGCCATCACGCCGTTTCCGTAGGCAGAGAGGACGGACCGCCAAACAACACTCCTTGCCTCATTCACATTCATTCATCTTCTCATACATACTCATTACAGCGCCCTTGAGATGATTTATCTGAATAACAAGAGTCCCAACCGCCTGGAGCCATTAAAACTGACATAACCGATTTGGGTATGTTGTGAGTTTTGTTTTAACTAACTAACTACTTGACTGGCCATCACGCCGTTTCCGTAGGCAGAGAGGACGGACCGCCAAACAACACTCCTTGCCTCATTCACATTCATTCATCTTCTCATACATACTCATTACAGCGCCCTTGAGATGATTTATCTGAATAACAAGAGTCCCAACCGCCTGGAGCCATTAAAACTGACATAACCGATTTGGGTATGTTGTGAGTTTTGTTTTAACTAACTAACTACTTGACTGGCCATCACGCCGTTTCCGTAGGCAGAGAGGACGGACCGCCAAACAACACTCCTTGCCTCATTCACATTCATTCATCTTCTCATACATACTCATTACAGCGCCCTTGAGATGATTTTTCACAAAAACGGCGCTATACAAGTCATCCAAACATTATTATTATTTATACTCTTCTATTATTCTGACTCTTGACATGGCCCCACTCAAGTATCTGATTCACTTGATCGTGCCATGTATTCCTCGGGCGTTCTCGACTTCTGCTACCATTCACATTTGCGTCATATATTCTCTTTACACTCCTTTCTTCATTCATACGCTCTACAAGTCAAAACCATAATACAAGTTATTTTTTTTACATATTTCCAAGAGGCCCCGAGGGAAAAAAATCCCTCAGCGCCTATTTTATCTTTGAAGATGCTGTATTAAAGGTCTTATTATGGAAATGAAGGAAAGAAAGTTATGGGAAGGAAAATGGTATGAGGAGTGGGTATTAGAACTCAATGTGTCCAGGAGTGACGGACGTATGAATCCAACCTTCCCACTGCGGTGAAAGGAGATTGGTCAAGAGCGTTCGGCTGGAGAGGTCAAAAGGTCTCACTAAACCGCAACCAGTATCTCCCGATCTGGCCCGCCACGCAGTAGGTGGGCAAACGCATTCGCCGCCAAGACAAAATAGATAAACCTCTTCCCATGAACCCAGCCACCCCTGCTAAGTAAGTCACCAAACGTAGTGTACCACTCGGAACGAACTATGGCAGGGGTGTTGATTATCCAATAAATGGTTCTCGGGGCGGCGGTACCGATGCCGGTCTCAAAAGTCGCAACTGCTACCAACCATCTGAAGCCAGTGAGACTATGGCACCTTGAATTCGGGTATGTTGTGAGGTGCACATATAGGGGAGTAAGATAGGGAAGAACCTATCTATTCAGATTTGGTCACTAAAAACGGCTAAAGTCATTTCAATTTGGCTGGTAGGTTTAGGTACCGCCATCGCGGGAACCATTTATTTTATAACGAACACCTCTACCAAAGGTCACTTCAAGTGGTTCACTACGTTTTGTGACTTAGCAGGGGTGCCCGGGTTCATGAAGTGAGGTTTGTCCGGGTCTTGGCGGCAGGTGCATTTGCAATTCCAGTATTTCAAACATAAATGCACGTAACTGGGTTAAAAATATATCTAGTTTAGTTAAAAAGAAGCATGACAACCTTTAAAAAAATTGTATATTTACAAAAGTACTTAATAAGTTAATAATTAATAACATAATCATCCTTTAGGAGTTTTCCGCAAAAGTGGCGTTACAAAAATAACAACAACAATCAACGGAACAACAACAACAATCATAAACGTCAGACGATTATTTAAATGCTCCAACATTAATCTAATCAAAAGTGTAGTAAAAAGTTAAGTGGATCACTTCAGTTTATGAAATACAGTGTAGTTTTTCGCGCACTATCATCGCGTGATCTTAGATACTGAACTGTAACACCCGAAAGTATCAAAATAGTGTTTTGAAATTAAAACAATAAACTTCCTACTAGATTGCACAGTTTAATCTCATTAAAAATTAAAATCATATAGACTGTATTTCGACAAGAAGCTATACAAAACAAAGAGAACAACAGTAAATAATCCACAGTTTTTCGGTGAAGATAAAAAGTGAAATAACAAAATAAAAAAGTGCTAAAAACGTTACAAGTGCAACAATAAATACATGTTTTTACCCAAGAGCATAAACAAAATTTAAACAAGTACTAAATGAACTTTACACAAGTATATTTAAACGTATCCCACAACTCTCACCCAAGGCTCCATAGCTCAGTGGTCTAAAACGTCAGCACCGCGCTATTCTGTCGATACAAGTTCAATCCTCAGACCGGCGAACATAAAAAAAAAAAAATCTTTTTTTTAATACATATTAATAATAAATATTAAAATTAATAAATAATACTCAACCCAGAATATAAAACTCTCACTTGGATTTTAAAAACAGCTTCACAATCAGCTACCATCACGGATTCAAACCAAAACACAACCTGTGTAACTGGTTTTGCCTGCCTATAGGCGCTAGAGAGTGTGCCAGTGTGTTTGCCCACCAACAGGCGCAACCCTCAAAATACATAACCGGTGTTATTGATTTTGCCTGCCTTTAGGCGCTAGAGAGTGCCATTGTTTTTGCCCACCAACAGGAGCAATCCTAAAAAAAAAAAGGACAACACAACATGTCTAAATCTCGCAGTAAATTCTCCAGCGCGAAGAAAACCACATTTTCACCACAAACTAGCACTATGGACTCACCGTCGGCGACACATCAATCTATGATTAATATAGACAGTGAATCAATATTTGAATTCATCAATACGAAATTCGAGGAAATGAAGACAGTAATGCTCAATAAAATTGAAACAGAGCTGCAAGAAATAAAAAACTTCACGAACTTCATCAATGACAAATATGATGACATTTTACAAAAACTTCAACAAATCATGGACATTCCAAACACCGTCAACAAAATCAAGGAGGAACTAACGGATAAAGAAATCAGATTATCTACGGTAGAAATCCACCTGGCGGATATAGAACAAGCAGCCCTGCTGAACTCCATAGAGATAAACGGCCTAAAATTACAGGACAACATATCCCCAGTCCACGCTGTTACACGGATCGCTGAACTCGCAGGCGTTACGATGTCCCCAGAGGATACATACAAAGTCACAACAAACAAAACAAATGATCAAACAAAAATAACAATTAATTTTTAGGATACCACAAAAGCACAAACCATGTTAGCATCCAAACACAATGACCCGATAAAAAAATTCAACGGAGAAGGAGCCAAATATGTTTATCTTAATGCGGCATTAACCCAATATTACAAAAATCTGCACTGGAACACCAGAAAAAGAGCCCAAGAAAAAGACTACAAATATGTTTGGGTAAAATCAGGAAAAATTCTCGTCAGAAAATCCAAAGACTCAAAGGTTATGGAAATAAAACACCTAAACGATATATCTAATAAACTGACATAAACACGACTGTACATCTAACACAACCTCACATCACATACTTACACAAATACACACCAACATGGCAGATTACATGGAATATATAGATTCGGACAATCAACACTACTGTGAAAGTACAAATGATATTAACCTCTGGACCAAATTCACAAAAGAAAAACATAGAATCAATATATTACACCAAAACATTAGATCGATCAATAAAAATTTTGATGAATTTTTTATATACCTCCAACAGCTTGAAAATAATTTTGATGTCATTGTACTGACAGAATGCTGGTTGAATGACAACTACATACCAAAAACAATCAAAAACTATAATACACACCATACAAAAATACACAAAAACCAAAATGATGGTATAGTTATATACGTCAGTGATAAAAATAACACAACCATTCAAGAAATAAACATAATCGACTCCAACTGCATACAAATTACATATAGAAAAGAAACATGTATCCTAGCTATGTACAGATCTCCATCCAAAAACAACATCACACATTTCTTAACTGATCTTAACAATACATTAAATGATCTCAACAAATACAAAAATATCATCATCATAGGAGATCTTAATATAAACATCCTACAAAACGGACACCCACAAAACATAGAATACCTAGCAATACTAGCACAACACGGACTGGAGCCAATAATAAAGGTCCCAACACGGGTCACACAAAACACTAAAAGCTGCATAGACCATATAATGATCAAGACAAAACTAAAAACCAAAACAGTAGTACTTGAAAGCACAATCACTGATCACTACATGAATATGATAGCAATAGACACCGAAAACACTACTTTGAAACAACATAAAATATTTACAAAAAAAATAATTGACTACTCAAACTTAAAAGAAAAACTCCAAAAAATAAACTGGAATACATTATACCAAATAGATAATGTCGAGGAAGCCTGGAATACATTTACAAATACGCTAACGCAAGAAATAAATAATTACACTACAATAAAACATATAAAACTTACACACAAAGCAAAAAAAATTAAACTATGGATAACACAAGGAATATTAAACTGTATTCGTAAACGAGACAAAATTCACAAACAAATTAAACAAACACCGTATGACATGGAACAACTTAATTACTATAAAAGATATAGAAACATATGCACGAAAATTATTAGAGTAGCTAAGGAGATGTACTACAAAGAAAAACTTAAAAAAGCAAACAATTACCCAAAGGAAATATGGAAAATATTAAAGGAAGTTACATACACACAAAAATACAAACAAAAAAATACTATCGAACATCTAAATATTAACTCGAAAAAAATAGATGCCAAAACAAATATAGAAATGATGGCAAACCACGCAAATAACTTTTTTGCAACTATAGGGAAAGTTTTAGCGAATCGTAAAAAACACAGCACAAACACACTAACACAAACAAACAGATCAAACATCGATACCCAACCAACACAACACAGATTTATATTAAAAACAAGTTCGGAAATGGAAATTAACAAAATAATAAATACATTAAAAAACCAGATTGCTCCTGGATTAGATGAAATAACAACGGATTGCATTAAAATAATAAAAAATGAAATATTAAAACCTATAACACACCTAATCAACCTTAGCATAACACATGCCTGCTTTCCTAATACTCTTAAAAAAGGACTGGTAATCCCTATGTATAAATCCGGAGATAAAATGGAAATAACTAACTATAGACCAATTACTTTGTTAAACTCTCTATCAAAGATTTTCGAAAGACTATTAAAAAACCAAATAATAAAATACCTGGAAGAAAACAAATTAATCTCGGACAAACAATATGGATTTAGAGAAAAAAGAAGCACAAAAGAAGCTTTAGCAAGTACAATAGATTATATACATAGCAACTTAGATCAAGGGTTTAAATGCATAGCGATATATTTAGATTTGGCTAAAGCCTTTGATTCAATATGCCACAAAACACTTTTTAAAAAATTAGAAAATATGGGTATCAAAGACAAAGAACTACAACTATTAAAAAGCTACATGAGCGACAGAACACAACAAGTCAAAATTAATAACTATACTAGCAAACCACTGCCGATTACACACGGAGTTCCACAAGAAAGCATACTAGGGCCCGTTCTTTTCATAATTTACATAAATGAACTTTGCAGCATGAAAATAGATGGAGAAATAATTAGTTACGCAGACGACACAGTTTTATTATTTAAATCTAAGGATTGGAATAAGGTTTATAACATAGCGAATCTAGGAATCACGCAAGTGAAAAAATGGTTGGACTCAAATACACTCACACTAAACATATCGAAAACAAAATTCACAACGTACAGCATAACTAACACAGGACAGCCAAAAAACAATACAAACACCATAAAAATACACGAATGCATAAACACCAACATCTGCGATTGCCCCCCTCTAGAAAAAACAGAACAAATAAAGTATCTAGGAATCCTAATTGACCATAATCTTAGATGGACACATCACATCAAACAAATCACAAATAGACTCCTCAGAACAATACACATTTTCCTAAACATAAGAAACATATATAAAATAAAACAATTGAAAACAATATATTATGCACTATGCCAATCAATAATAGAATATGGAATAATTGCTTGGGGAGGAGCAACAAACGCAGCTATCGCTCAAATAGAAATCGCACAGAAAACGATATTAAAAGTAATACTCAAAAAACATAAACTAACCGACACAGACCAAATATTTAAAAGCTGTGACGTACTTGATATACGCCAATTATATGTTAAAACACTACTAAACTACATTTTCGACCAAAAAAACAAACCCCAACAAACACAAAATATCACTAATAGACCGGTCAGACAAGCGTACAAGGAAAACATAAAAACTCCGACGGTAAACACTACCTTTGGACAAAGACACCATAAATACCACGCTATTAAAGCATTCAACAGTCTTCCACTTGAAACAAAAATTGAGGAAAATAAAAATAAATTCAAACACAAAATAAAAAAATGGATTAAAGAACAAAAAGACAATATTACCAAAATACTATAACATAAAAGAATAAAACATATACACGCAACACAAAAAAAAAATATATAAAACACGCAACACGCACAAACACATATATCATTATAAATGCCGATTTACATTCTCTTTTGATATTTTTCTTTTAGTGTTATAATTATATTTTAATTTTTAATCTTTATTTTTTATTTTAAATTTATCTTTATTTTAATGTTGTTTTTCTTTTATTTTTTTTAAATGTATAAATTCTTAAATTATAAAATGGGGGCCTCAGCACGGGTAAACAACCCAGTGAGGCCAACATTACTAAATTGAAATATGAAATATTGTAAAAAAAATGTATCAACAATAAAAAAAAAAAAAAAAAAAAAATAGTCACTTTAACGATACTATTCACAAGAAATGTAGGAGAACGGAAAAAGAAAAAAAATACACTAGCAGATTTCGTAGCGAAACTACGAAAGCGAATGTTTGGAACTTTCTAAATGGAAATATGAGAACGCAAAAAACTGTCAAATAATATTGTGATCACGTGAAGCTAGTTGGGCGAACACGCAAGATGAGCGTGTGGCGTGTGCCGCGATTTCGCAGTTTCTAAGGGCTGTCGTTAATTTAAAAAATACATTTGAAAAAATTTATTTACTTATGTAATAGCAAATTCAAGGTTTTTTTACAGTTTGTAGATTATAGTACAAACAGTGGTATCTAATACGAAGAAACAACGGTAATTTTTGGAGATCGTCGGCATCGGTTAATACGCACTTTTTTTTGAAAAAATCTTTTGATTCACTAAATGTAATTAAGGTAGATCAAAGGATTAAAAAAAAGCGTATTAATCGATGCCAGCGATCTCCAAAATTTACCGAAAAAAATATAGCTGTCGTCTCAATGTAAAACTAGTATTTTTATTATTCTCTAGATTTTATGGCCGGGTTAAATTTTCCCTAATGGAAAACTAAACCCTGCCATACACTTTTCCACAAATAACAATCTAGTCAATCCACAATATGCAAGTGCATTATATGAGCATAACAAATTCAAGACAATACAAGAACAACACGTCAACTCACCAGAGCTCAAATGGGAAAATAATTCACCGACTGCAGATATTTTCATATCAGAGGGTTCGTCTCGATAGAACTCCTAACAGGGCCTATAAATCCTACTGATCCCTCCATATAAATATTTAAAAAATCTTTCGTAATCCTACATGTATTTAAAATGACTGTCTTTTGCATTTTGATATATAAATTTTTTGGCAGATCTAATACGCCTAAATTTTTTATGAGACAGCTAGGTATAATATATTATTATTAGTATATTATAGTAAAGATATTCTTTTATGTAGATACACTGTATACTTATGATTTCGTGAATCATAATTAATGTTAAAGTTTTAAAGCCAAAAACATTAACAGCAAAGTAATTAACAATCAACTAAATCTAAATAAAGTCCTATACTTAGGTTGTTCCCCATTGACAAAGAACATTTACTTCGCAATCCTCAGTGTAACCTTCCTTCAATTACTTGGGCGCAGTCAAAAGCTCTAGCTGTATTGATAACTAACTAACTAACTAACTAACCATCACGCCGTTTCCCCGCAGGGGTAGGCAGAGAGGACGGACCGCCAAACAACTCGGTCTTGGCACACACTCCTTGCCTCATTCACATGCATACATCGTCTCATACATACTAACTAGCCATCACGCCGTTTCCCCGCAGGGGTAGGCAGAGAGGACGGACCGCCAAACAACTCGGTCTTGGCACACACTCCTTGCCTCATTCACATGCATACATCGTCTCATACATACTAACTAGCCATCACGCCGTTTCCCCGCAGGGGTAGGCAGAGAGGACGGACCGCCAAACAACTCGGTCTTGGCACACACTCCTTGCCTCATTCACATGCATACATCGTCTCATACATACTAACTAGCCATCACGCCGTTTCCCCGCAGGGGTAGGCAGAGAGGACGGACCGCCAAACAACTCGGTCTTGGTACACACTCCTTGCCTCATTCACATGCATACATCGTCTCATACATACTAACTAGCCATCACGCCGTTTCCCCGCAGGGGTAGGCAGAGAGGACGGACCGCCAAACAACTCGGTCTTGGTACACACTCCTTGCCTCATTCACATGCATACATCGTCTCATACATACTAACTAGCCATCACGCCGTTTCCCCGCAGGGGTAGGCAGAGAGGACGGACCGCCAAACAACTCGGTCTTGGCACACACTCCTTGCCTCATTCACATTCATACAACGTCTCACACATACTCTTCTATTGTTCTGACTCTTGACATGGCCCGACTCAAGTATCTGATTCACTTGGTCGTGCCATGTCAAGAGTCAGAACAATAGAAGAAGAAGTAACTCTTCTATTGTTCTGACTCTTGACATGGCCCGACTCAAGTATCTGATTCACTTGGTCGTGCCATGTCAAGAGTCAGAACAATAGAAGAAGAAGTAACTCTTCTATTGTTCTGACTCTTGACATGGCCCGACTCAAGTATCTGATTCACTTGGTCGTGCCATGTCTTCCTCGGGCGTCCCCGACTTCTGCTACCATTCACATTTGCATAATAAATTATATATACGAATTGTTTATAATTCGTAATTTCATCTCTAGATTAAAAAAAACACAGCCCTGAATTTTGAATGTAATTTGATACTCGCTTTTAAATAATAAAAAAAACTGCTCGGTTTCCGGTCTAACGGTTTAATACATATTTTCTAAGATTGTTAAACTTTTGTGAGATTTCTATTGACTATTGATACAATACGAGGGTCATTATTTTTTTTAAATCCGGTAGGTACCTACCAATGGTACTATGTTACCAAACGTAGCGAACCACTTGGTACGAACTATGGCAAGGATGTTAATTAATCAATCATTGGTTCCTGGGGTGGCGGTGCCCACGCCGTCTCCCAATTTGAAGGAGATGGGGAAGAGTTACATAAGGAAGAACTTGGCTATTCAGATCTGATAACCAAAAACGTTTAAAGTCATTTCAATTTGTCTGGCGGGTTTGGGTAGCGCCGTCCCGAGAACCATTTATTAACGAACACCTCTGCTAAAAGTCACTCCAAAGGCCAGGTTCACGCTTCGACACAACCCATTGGCCTCCGAATTGTTAGTCTAAAAAATTGTCCTTCACATCCGAATTATTTTTGTACAAAAGTTTTAAATCTGAAGTGGTGTACTAAATCTATATATAAATATAACTTTTAAACTACACGTTTAAACGTAATATAAAAAAAAAACTTTTATATTAAGTATATTACTTATTGTTATTATTATTCTCTTAATATTATCTATTCATTGTCCTTATTATTATCTACTTAACTTACGTATTATAATAAGTACTTAACTACATAATTATTTATTATTATTATTTAATCATAATCTACTTAATTTACTCTCCATTACAAAATTGTTATTTATTATTTATTTACTGATCCTCTGTTATTATTTACCTAAATTTGCTTAACTATACTATAAATGTACTGCTCAACTGAAATTTGATTTTGTGTTTATATATATTTTTTTAATTCCATTATTGTAAAGCTGCACATCTCGATACAGGAATGCCCTAATGAGATGTGCAGCTCATATCTGTTATGTAATTAATTAGTTGCAACCACTGAGAGCAGGCAGACCGACATCATTCGTATTAGGGGACTACTCTACAAACGATAAAATAGAATCTAACCGTATCCATGATCGTTATGAAAAAGACCGTGACCTCTTAGACTAAAAGAGTCTAACATATTTTCATTTAGATGAAGGTGAAAAATTTATATATATTTTTTTAATTAGGAATGTTTTTATTTGACCCATGAAACGAAACTATTTGGGAAACGCTTCAAGAAACTATGCCTAACTTAGTAAAATTATCCACCAATTTAAGAAAACGTGTAGAAAGGGATAGAACAATTGCTTGAAATAACTGTCGGACGGATGATGCTTTTTGAGGTTGTTCCTTCAGCATCCCAAAAACTTGTTTTTATCTGTGACAAACTTCATGATGGTCACAATAGTACAAGTTAATAGGCACGCCTAGCGGCATAAATCATTTAGAAGTATTATCGGTGGATGTAACAGTATAAGGTACACTTATACTTATGAAACTGAAGAAATGTGTCGAATTACTTTTTGCACGTGTGTACCATCTAGTACAAGTACTTTTATTCTGTTTGAACTTGGTTTGAACCGAATCTTTGAGCTAAAGAGGTGATTGTCATTACGAGTATAAATCTTATACTTATGAGCTCAAGTATTTTAAGTTAGTTTAATGGGCACAAAGTTGTTTATTTATGTTTTGAGTACTGGTGTAACTATACTGTTAATACCATTGATGCCGGCATAAACAAGACACATTTTCTCATATAAATCGTTAAATGGTCAAAAATGCAGTTATACTGTTATATCCGCCCATCAAAGAAATATATTATTTGTTCTTTTGCTCATTCTGTTTTCATTTATTTTGCAATTATTTTTGTTTTTAAATAAATATTTCATAGTTTGTAATATAAATAATTTACGAATTTTAAATAATATTGTTCAGGAATTATTGTAAATATTATTGTTTTAATATCTTTCTCTATAAAAATTGCGTTACAATATGCATACCAAAATGTACGGGTAAATTATATCTTTTAAAATTTTTGTAAATTAAATTTTGCAGGGTAAGTTTCTTCAAGTAAGTAAAGTAAATCACTGTTCTCTTGCAAATATTATTTTTATTTTCTTAGCTAATTATTATAGTTTTAAACTATGGGTTACTATAAAATTATTATGTTTTGTAGCATTAAAATTGTATATTACGACTATCATTAATAAAATACATCATTAGGCTAGCTTTACACTTGTACATTTTTTCGTAAGTTTACGACTTCTTGCCAATGGGCACATTGGATTTTCAAAATGCAATATGCCCATTGGCTAGAAGTCGTAAATTTACGAAAAAACTTACAAGTTTAAAGCTAGCCTTATGTTTACTATTGCTTGTTGCTAAGAGATCAATAGGTAATTATACCTTTGCTGAAGTCGACTTTTCCTCGATAAATATGTAATTTTACTGTCGCTTGAATGATTTGGTTGAAGTATAAAGAGGATTGTTCTGTTAATACTTGATCAAAAAAATTAAATCAACCTAATAGGAACTTGAAATATTTACATCAATAAAGTGTTATAAAAAAATGATTGTGTTGTTTATATACATATTGTATGGTAGAAAGAAGAAAAACAAATTTTACTCCCAAATCTGATCAATGTGATGTATTGGTTAGGTAAGTATCAACCAACATAAATATATATTTTTAAGATCCATATAGAGGAGGCCCTCAGGAAAATGATGTCATCTCTGGGGATGCTGTGTAGGGTATCTATTTGAGGAAAGGAAGTTCGGGGAAGGAAAAGGGTATGAGGGGAGGGTAGGTGCCTAGGATTAGGTGCGTCCAGGAATGACGAACACAATATAAATCCGCTTCAAGGCAGCATTTTTTAACAATATTTTGGTTTATCATCTAAAGTAAATTGAACTCCAGTGGTTTAGTAATTAGTTATAATACTGTTCATGGATTTCATTGTTTCATCCCATAATGTAATGAAATACTAAAAAATGTCTGCATATTCCACTTAAAACCGTCAAAAAGTGGGCTTCCGTGGTTTATCCCTAGACAGTTGATCCCTCGATAGTTGATCCTCTACAGTTGATCCCTTGATAGTTGATCCCTCGATAGTTGATAGCAATAGTTGACCCCCGAAAGGTGATCCTCCGATAGTTGATCCTTCGATATTTGATCGCTAACAGTTGAATCCGGACATGATCCCCCGATAGTTGATCTCACAATAGTTGATCGTCAACAGTTGACCCCTGACAGTTGATCCCTCGATAGTTGATAGCCATTAGTTGATCCCTCGATGGTTTATCCTCGACAGTATGTCCTTCGATAGTTGATTGCCAACAGTGGACCCCCGACAGTTGATCCCTCAATATTTGATCCTTCGATAGTTGATCCCTGACAGTTCATCCCTTGATAGTTGATCCCCGACAGTCGATCCTTTGATAATATATCGCCAAGAGTTGACCAACGACAGTTGATCCCTCGATAGTTGATTGCCCAACAGTTGACCCTAGACATTTGATTCCTCGATAGTTGATCTCTCGACAGTTGATCATCCGACAGTTGATCCCTCGTTAGTTAACCTCCAGAAAAGTTGAATGAATTGAAAAAAAAACCCCCGGGGCCTATGCCATCTTTGGGGATGCTGTGTAGAGAAATGGAGGAAAGGAAGTTCTGCTCAGGAAAAGGATCAGAATCTGGGGGTCAATGTGTCCGGGAGTGACGGACGTATAAATCCATCCCTTCCACTGATTGTGCCCAGGCCGTTCGCCCGGGCACAATCTATAGCTGGGGCGTTGGTTATCCAAAAAATGGTATGGGAAAATTCTTTAATAAGAAGATTTATGTTGTGGTGAGTGTTCCTCTCATTGTTCACGGTTTTAATGTACAGAATGTCTACTATTATATATTATATCTACCTATTAAATGTAGGTGTTTTGTAATTTTATGTTCATAGTTGTGAGTTTTGAAAAAGGGCGATGCCTTAAAAATGGTCACCAACACTTTAACTCAACGAAACAGATGCAAACGCCGCCCGCAGGGCCTAGCAGCAAAAACCCGCGGAGCGGGTTTTTAACTGCTAGTTTGCTTTCCTTTGTTTGTTTGTACACGTCTTTGTTTCTGCTTTGTTTGTTTGTATACGCCCAATTAGGGCTTTTACATATGATAAAATTAAAAATAATTAAACAATTGAAGAGATAACACAATTAAAAATAATACCAAGCATAAAAATTTTTAACTTAAAAACAACAAACAGGGTAAAATATAGGATGCTAAAAAATATATATGTTCAATAAAGTATATCTATACGAATACGAATACTGTCAACGAATTCACAGCGAAAAAATATCCAATTTACTAGTGCCATCTGGCGACAAGAATATGTCTTATTCCAACGGAAGATTCCTACTTACCGTAAGGTTGAAAGTATGCTTTAGGTACATGGAATACCTCTCTATGAAACGCATTATTTGAAACCACGAGGGCGGTTTATATACAACGTATATTTTGGGAACAGTCCTCAATCTATCGTGTATATCGAATTGCCAAATGTCTTCAAATCATACCGTAGATATATGTTTTGATATATATTTAAAACGGCACAACATATATGTATATAGCTGTGAGGGGGTAGTTTTTAAGGGTGATTTAAACAAAATGGCTGGAAAAAAAAAGGTGTATATAATTTGGCTCAAAGTATGCCTTTCACATATCTATATATATTAGGGTGTATCGATTTTTAACTTTTTTTTTGTTTTCAAATTCCAAGTTGAGAAAAAGTTGCTACTAGGTACCACAACTTCCCACAAAAAGTTTTGGATTTAAAAAAAAATGTTTAGGTCTCCCGCACAAGGCTTAAAGTTTTAATTTTTTTCAAAAAATATAAAAAAAAAATTTAAATTTAAAAAAATAAAATCGTAATTTTTGTGTTCTGAACTCATTTTATGCCTTCTGTAAGAAAATTAAAATTGATTCCGGTGGTTTAAACTTAAAAAAATCATGGTTCATATATTTACACAAAATTACAAAATTTCATAAAAATTAACAAACTTTAGGGCTTGTGCGGGAGACCTAAAATCCATTTTTTATAAAAAAAAATCGTTTCTTACTTATTTTTATGCCCTAATATTACTGTTTTTTAACTTGGAATAAACACAAAAGTTACGATTTTATTTTAAAAAAATTGGATATTTTTTGAAAAAAATTAAAACTTTAGGCCTTGTGCGGGAGACCTAAACATTTTTTTAAAAATCCAAAACTTTTTGTGGTAAGTTGTGGTACCTAGTAGCAACTTTTTCTCAACTTGGAATATGAAAACAAAAAAAAGTTAAAAATCGATACACCCTAATATATATACATAATTCTTATATACATACAGTAAAAATATATACCACATATATACTATATATATAATTTGTTTTATACCTGAAAAAATATAGTTGGACGGTGTAAAATGTATTTTTTTTTTTTTTTTATAGTGAATACCTCACAAGAGTCCCAACTGCTCCCGTCTGGAGCCAGTGAGACTATGGCATCCCCGATTGGGGGATGTTGTGAGGCTGAAGGTAAGTGGGGAAGGGAAAGAGGAATGTGGGGAAGTACCTGGCTATTCAGATCTAGTCACTAAACACGGCTAAAGCCATTTGGAGCAACGTTTCAATTCTGAATGGTGGTCTTGCACCAGGGCGATACTGGTAGTATCTTCCACCCGCGGGTAGGTTCGAACCCGCGACCTTCGGAATGGCAGTCCAATGCGTTACCACTGGACTATGCCGGCCGTGTATGAGAAAGGTGTTGAAAGAAACTAATGTTATTTGCTATTACTGTTGTTTATTGCAAAAGTACAAAAGGTTATAACATGTCATAAAATGTAGTATAAAAACTAAGTACAAAATGTTGCTGATTACTTTCCATATGACATGAGTGGCAGTTTTCTTGTTCTACTGCAAATTTACTGACTTGTTTAAGTATTCGTCCCTTCATCTTGGCTTCAAAACCTTAAATCAAAGTTATGTATAGTATTTACATAGGCATAGTGAAAATTTTATAAATGTTATTACAGTTAACAAATGAAAGTTCAATTTAATATGGTAGACAGTATGATAAAGACGTTATTTAGAAACATTATAACTCAAAATAGTCGAAAAAAGCTTACTTAAATTCTAATCCTTTGCAGAGGTTTTGTACTGGCTCTTGGTCTCGAACGTAGGTAGCTCTTTACGGTCTTCCAGTCTGGCACTGATAAAACCATCTCTTTCGATCAGCCCACATACTCGCTTCGAAGCATCTGTGACTTCCTTGACAATTCGTGCCACCGCTTAAGTGTGAGAAGAAATTCTAAATTCAACCCTTCCACTTCTACCAGTTTCCGCAATTGACTCCAACTCTTCTAAGCTCATATCAGTAACAAAAGGGGTTCGGCTACTGAAGTGGATTGCCAGTCAATCATATCTATATAGTCTTTGGCATCAAAATTGATCTGAGGGGGTTTAAATACCCTTACCCCTTTCCTTACGGTTGAGCGAGCTTTCTGGATTCTCTTATAAGCCAAGGCTCTGATATGTTTTCGTTCATCGAACAGCATAGCTATCAAAACATGCTCTGGGTGAGCCATGAAAGCATTTATCTGTAACGTTGCATGGACGACTTTTCTTAGCTCATATTCCAAGTAATTGCTGAAAAGAATCATTTAAAAAAAATGAATGGAAGCTTGCGGGATTTGGGGATTGCACTTAATTGAGAACCATGATGGTATGTAGACCTTCATTATGAACTCTGCAAGCTTTTTTAGCTGAGGGGTCGGATCATCGGTGGCTACATACAAACGAAGGACTCGATTTGCCAGAGTAAGCCACCTGACGTGCGAGATGTTGCCGGGGTTTCGTTTGGCCAACTCTTCTGTAATAGAATAGTCTTCCATATTAAATTGAAATTTCATTTGGGAACTGTAATAACATTTATAAAATTTTCACTAGGCCTATGTAAATACTATATATAACTTTGATTTAAGGTTTTGAAGCCAAGATGAAAGGACGAATACTTAAACAAGTCAGCAAATTTGCAGTAGAACAAGAAAACTGCCACTCATGTCGTATGTAAAGTAATCAGCAACATTTTGTACTTAGTTTTTAAACTACATTTTATGACATGTTATAACCTTTTATACTTTTGTAATAAACAACAGTAATAGCAAATAACATCAGTTTCTTTCAACACCTTTCTCATACAATTTACACCGTCCAACTATCTTTTTTCAGGTATAAAACATATTATATATATATATAGTATATATGTGCTATATATTTTTAGTGTATGTATATAAGAATTATGTTTATATATATTGTCTCATTTTATGCCTTCTGTAAGAAAAGTACAATTAATTCCGGTGGCTTAAACTTTAAAAAAACATGGTTCATATATGTACACAAAATTACAAAATTTCATCAAAATTAACAAACTTTAGGGCTTGTGCGGGAGACCAAAATACCATATTTTATAAAAAAAAACCGTTTCTTACTTATTTTTATGCCCTAATATTACTGTTTTTTAACTTGGAATAAACACAAAAGTTATGAATTTATTTTTTTAAATTTAAAAAAAATTGATATTTTTTGAAAAAAATTAAAACTTTAGGCCTTGTGCGGGAGACCTACACATTTTTTTAAAAATCCAAAAAAAATTGTGGTAAGTTGTGGTACCTAGTAGCAACTTTATTTCAACTTGGAATTTGAAAACAAAAAAAAAGTTAAAAATCGATACACCCTATTGCCTACAGATATCATGTTTATTTTTCTAAAACATAATTTATCCAACCCACAGTTGTTACGGTTTCCTAACCTAACCTAACCAAAATCGTCATGAGGCTATCTTGAAACCAAACCTTCAGGTCTTATCGATTTATTAAAGATGCTTTCCGATGTACGTCCGTTTCTAAATAAAATCCAAATGGAATATTTGTGAACGTATCCGAAAACCAAAAACTATTTTCTAAAGGTGATAAAGTACGCTTTTAAATTTTAAATATTGGAAATAAACATAATTTTCGTGATATGAAAATTATGAAATCAAACATAAAAAAGTTTTAATAGGTTCGCCTATTTTCTTGTAAACTTTGAACTAATATGAAAAAAAAAATTCATCAGACAAATATTTTATTTGTATCTCATTTTTTTGTGATTTTATGTAAAAATAAATAAAACAAAATTTAATAAATTTTTCTCAAATTGCTGTCGGAACCTTTGGTTTCATAGAAGTGTTCATTTTAATTCTTCTATTCGACTATGGAATCTCTAATAATTGTGGTATTTTGTGACGAGGAAGGTAAATGGGAGGAAAAGGATATGGGATAAATGAAGGTGGGGATGTACTTGGCTGTTCCGAGCTGGTCGCCAAACACGACCAAAGCGATTTCAAGAAACAATTTAAATTCTGATTTCAGAAGTGGCTAAAGTCAATACAATTTATATATTTATTTATTGGATGATTTTTATAGCGCCGCTTTTGCGAAATATCACCTCAGGGGCGCTGTACAGTTAATGCAGATATTACAAAAAAATATATAAATATTACAAATTGAAATTGAAATTAAGTTAAATAAAATGAAGTACAGAAACAGGTGACACGGAGATGGAGAATCTGCTGCAAAAATCCTATGTGGTGAGGAAACTGGACCAGCTGCTGCAGCGAGAGAGTCCACCGCGTCCACCAACAGTGTCAGCACGAGGTTCGTCATCCTTCCAGGTATGTGTCTGCTGCTAATAGAGCGCTGACACAATGTCCTCTCATGGATTCCAGACCTTGGCAGCACCGCTGTGACATTCGACGAAGGTAGAGGATGGAGACTCTGCAGCAAGAATCCAACGTGGTGAGGAAACTGGACCAGCTGCTGCAGCGAGAGAGTCCACCGCGTCCACCAACAGTTTCAGCACGAGGTTCGTCATCCTTCCAGGTATATGTCTGCTGCTAATAGAGCGCTGACACAATGTCTTCTCATGGATTCCAGACCTTGGCAGCACCGTTGTGACATTCCATACAAGCAACGTTTCGAGTCTAAATTGTTGTCTTTCACCGGAACGACACTGAAAGTATCTACCGCACTGCAAATAAACTATACGCGGTCACAAAGAGAACCAAAAAAAAATTTAATCTTTTAATTTTATTTTTACTTTTTCTAATTTTTTTGCAACTGAGGGGAGCTTATGTTAAAATTGGGGACAAATTCACGCTACGACGCACTATAGAATACATTAAACCGTTGCTAAAAGCCCCCTTACAATTTGATTTTAAAACTTCTGAGAACTTGATTTACTCGAAAAGGAAAGCTGTAATAAAAAGACATTCCACAAAACCGACTGCAAATGTGATGTAGATTTATCAGTTTCCTAATTGTACTATAAGTTTCCGAATACCGTGTATTATGATATTGAGGTTGTAACCTTTTTTATGAAAATGTATTGAATAAATAAAGAGAGAAAAAATAGGTTTTCGATTACTAAGATTCACAATAAAACAAACCAAATGAGAAAGTTGAATAAAATCCACTCCACAACATATTTTGATAACAAAGATAACAAATTTTCCAAACAAAACATATAAAACTGCTACAATATTAATTTACATCATTGTGAATCCGACTTCCATGGTTTCAAAATCAAAAATAAACTAAAATCACTTTTTTGTAAAAGTCTAAATATCCGCCTTTTAGTTTTCGAAACATATCAATTTTCAAAACGGTTCACGGTGAAGCAGAAAAAATAGGGACAAAGAATTGTGTAATTTTTTTTGGCCTTTTTGGTGGCGTGTAATGCATACGAAGTTCCTGAGACTGTCAAGGCTCTCGGCTGGCACACTCTGGACTTCCAACAACTGCCGACTCTGAAAAATACCATTATTCAGGATGAAGTTGTTTCGAGAGGTCAGTTGCTCTATATGACATTATATTAAAACTAGCTAAAGTCCCCAGGGTTGAACGGTTTTTATTATAATTTAATAAGCAGGCAGCATCCTGTTGATTCACTCATATCAGATTACACAATAAATTTAACAGTAATTGAGTTATTTCAATTTAAAATAAGTTAACCAATTCTTATCTCCAAATAAGAATTGAACAGAGCTTTAAATAGGTTTATATTGGTAGAATGGAGGACATATTTTTGAAGTTTGTTCCATGCTTCCAATGCTTCAATGCTAGCAATATTTCAAGGTATACGCTGACTACGAGTGCCCAATAAAATTTAACACTTTCCCGACATAATTACTAATTCCTGATGATCTCAAACTGTGCCCGTGGTATTGTTCTCAGGTGCAAAGCTTTCACGTAGAACAAATTTCACTCCGTTTCATTTTTACACTCAAAATAAATATGACATATTTCTCAAAATATCCCACTGGTTAGGTTAGGTTAGGTTAAGTTAGGTTAGGTTAGGTTAGGTAGCATAGTAAACTTGTAAAAATAATTACATCATTAGAAATCAACATGGCCGCTTATAATTTGTTAATAAATGTCTATCTCAAGCTATTTTCTGTTTTTTTCCATGTTTTTCTTTTATTGTTTCAACTAAAATGAAGCATAATACGTTTGCCCCAAGGTAAGTTCATAATTACTTCTCATACCGTCGAGATTTGGCTTAATTTGACAATTTTAGCGGAAAAACAGTGAGGGCACTGCTAGACGGCAAGTTCCTATTTCAAATCCCCGCAGTAATGTAACTAAGCAATACAAACAAAATAAAGCAAGAATAAGAAAATATGTTTTTTAATCTCAGATTAATTTGATAAATGATATTATTGCTACGAGTATATTTAATTTTATCAGATTGGATTAATGATTAAAATTGGAGATATCCGACATTGGTAATACGGGGATTAGTCTAATCATTGATTGTTTGTTAAATTAATACCAAAAATACTTGTATTATTTATTTACGAGGTGACGTGGTCCCGGCGTTGCACGGGGTTTTGACTGGTGTGTAGTAAAGTTTGTAGGTTGTTAGAGTTTTAGTCTACCTGGCAACTTGGTCAATTTTGAATTCCTCAGCACAAACAACTAGTACCGGTAGATTAAATTTGTTCGCTTTTTAAAGGTCTCATAGAGATCGTTGTACCTCTCTTACCGTCAAAAAGAAAAAACTCCAAGCTTTAAATTCAAATATCGACATTAACCACCGAATAATTAAAATTCACACCTCTATCAAATCAAAGGTTCCGACAGCAATTTGATAAAAAACGGAGGTGGCCATAATTTATTTATTTATTAATTTAAACGCCTTGATTAGCTTTTACATAATAAATAATTTACTGCATAATACAGTGACAACAGAAGGTTTTTATTTTTAAAACATCAACACAAAAATAACAATTTTTTTAAGTTCACAACATATCTACAAGAAAACATCAAACATACGCAATCACTCTTTAAATATGCTACATAAAAATGTCATTCAGGTATCTCTTGAACACAGGCAAACTTATATTAAATAATGAATTTGTTTCCAAGTGTGTGAAAGCGATAAATAGGTGCATGTATGTGATAGTTTGTACTAAAGTTATTGTTGCAGAATAATATATTTTGCCTTGTTGCTCGAGTAGTTACTCTGAAATCTATGTATATAAATCTATGTTCACAACAGTCTAGTTTGGAGTTAATAATCTTAAATAAAACAGTTAGGTCATTTATTTTTCTTCTGTTTTCTAGGGAATGTATTTTAAGTATATTTAGTAATTTGATTGAATATTCAATTTTATTTTATTATCAGTAATTTTAGATCAGTATTTCGACGAGAAAACTTAAGGCAAACCATTTTTTTTTTTTCAAATTTTCATTAAAAATTTGAATATTTCATAAACTGTATTTATCTAGTAATTGAATATGAAAATGTATTTCATCACCTTTCAAAAACAGTTTTTAGTTTACGAATACATTTAGAAATATATAGTAGTACATACAAATTCTCTGACTTTCTGACAGCGTCTTTTAGAGATACCTATAATGCCAAAGGCCTTGGACATTAATACAGTTTCTTGAACAAAGTATTTCAAATTATGAGCTTGGAACTTTATTCCAAGTCTTCGGCCCAGATACTCCGAAAGCGCGATCTCAAACTTAGTTTTTGGCTTGCGCTTAGGTTCCCTTAGTCGGCCTATAGCTGATGACGTTGTGATCTAAACTTAAACTGTCTCAGACCAGTGTTCTCCAGGACGCATGGTTCAGAGATATAGGGCCATTTCATTGTACTGGATTCTTTCAGGGCATTTGATCCACTTAGTTGTTCTAAAATGTGCGATTATTTAGAGACCCCGGTTATGAGCCGTGCTGCTGTATTAAACATTGTTTGAAGTTCGTCCGTTTGATATTTTGGAAGGCTGGCATAAATTTCGTTGCAGTAATCGAGACGTGAGACTTCGCAAGAGTTGATGAGTAGTTTTGTTACCTCTGTAGGAAGGTTTCTTCGGACAGACTATAGTTGTTAGTTGCGCGTGAGGTTAATTGAATAGCCTGTGCCTGTACTGTAAAATGTGTACCCTTCACCCCCCCCCTTTTTTCCCCTTGACCCGGGCCAAACGACAAGGAACATTATTATCGTTGCATTTTGGTCTCCGCGAACATTGTCGTGTCATTTTTTGTTAATATCCGAAAATGGTTAAACTCGGCTGTGATTATTTGGAACATCACATCGTCCAGTGAAACATTTTACCCGTCACAGTGAATGTCACTATTTTTATGTTATGTGAACAAGGCAAACTGATAGGTGTAAAAGGAACCATCGGCTACGGAGGACGAGACCTAGGGGCAAGTCTTTGGCCTTTACCACTCTTTTCCTCTCTTGTAAACACTATAAGGCAAATTTAATTAGTTTTGTTATTTTGTTAAGTCTTTATCACACTTCCCGCAACCTCCGCACAATTGCGAACGAAAGATCTTGTGCACCACCAGTTGTCTTCGATACTATTTATTTGACTTTTAAGCCAAATGTCCGAATCTAAATTGACACCGAGAAGTTTGACTGTTGTTTTAGGTATAATATCGCTGCCGGAAATAAAAATAGGTGAATCTTTTATGAAATGTTGACGTTCATTTCCACCATCCAGCACAATTTGTATTGGATTATATGAGGGAACTTGAGAGGTTACGAAGGAATTTCACAAAAATCACATCTCCAGGGCAACTAACGATTTTTTTTGGTCATAAGTATCCGAAAATCTCCTACTTTAGCGAGAAAGGCCTTAATTTAATCAGATGATCAAGTGTGGAATTAATTATGTATATATTTTCTGTTTTAGCCTCCTGTTCAGTGACTGTGTCGTCTCTGACAGAACCACAGCCCGTGTACGCGACTGGTGGAGCCCTGCTGGCCCCCTCGGGCAACTCTGGCAGTATCGCCTTCTCCGACGGACAGGTGGTCACCATGGCTTGCCCCAGTAGTACCTTGAGCCATTCCTCAACGACCAGCAAGCCAGTGGAAGCCGTGAGTAGTTTTCTTTTGGTTTATTATGTATGTTAATAGAGATGATGTCAGATGCCAGATGATGTCATACTATGCACAATAATATCATTGTACAATTTAAGCGAATCATTTATCTTCTTAGGATCTATACGAAAGATAGCTTTAAGAGTATCTTATCGATGACCATATCATTATACCCGCGCAGGGGTCGGTGGTGGTCAGAAGAGTTCATAACTCCCGGCTGGGGTCAACGGCCATCAAAAGGAGAACAGACAAAAGAAGGCAAAGGGCAGCAGCACTGAGGGGACATTTCTCCATCAATGGACATTTCTCCATCAATGGACATTTCTACAACCGAGAGACGTCCTTCTTCACCCCTTTCCTACGGCAGCCAGATGTCTGTGTGGGTCACCTCGCTGGTCTCCACCCAGGAGGTCATCAACCTCATGCTGGACAAGTATAAAGTATACTCCAATGCTCAGCGGTTTCCCTTGTTCGTCGTCAGGGATAATGGAGAGCAGCGACGTTTGAAGGATTATAAATACCCTCTGCTGGTGCGGGTGCAATTGGATCCGCATGAAGACAACTCCAGACTATTTGTGATGGATGCTGACAAAACAGGAGAGGTTTCTTCCGAAGATGCTCAGTTCTTTAATTTGTCTATATATGAGTGTGAATCTATTCTCCACATATACGGTAAAATAGAGCAATTAAAAGAGAGATTTTTCAAGGACACTCATTGAGTCCCCTTTAGTTTTGCTAAGCATTGAAACCTCTAGCTAAAATTTTAATTATAAGCAAGTTTGGAATAAAAATTAAGGTTATACAAGGGAAAGTAGTACAATTTCGAAATGAATTCAATTGAATTCCTAATCAATGTTAGAATATTGCAAGTTTTTAACTAAATTAAGATATTATGTCCGAATGTAGTTATTTCATATCGTATTAGGGATTGCGCTAATGATAGATGATATATTTACTATGTTTAATAATACATTCGTTTATACTAATAGTTTATCAGGAAACCTACCAATACCTTAAGAAAATTTGTTTCGAGGTTGTGAGTACATTCCTGTTTACTAAATGTTTATAAGTTTAAACCTATCAAAGAAATTCCGTTCTTAAACGATTTACAATTAATTTAGTTTTCTTAATAAATTAGCAAAACTCATATTTCTACATGAACCTAATACCTAATACAGAGCTTTTGTACTAGCGTTTGGTCTAGGGCTGACCTTGCTTGTAGCATCAACCCCCAAACTAGCTTAACTCAATGTTATTTTCAGAATCTCGTCTGCACCGGAGGAACTTCTTTCTCGGCGTCGAGCTGGCTCTCCGGCACGATTGGTTTCTCCACTGTGGCCTGTACAGCACACTCCAAGCCCACCGAGGCCAGGGGGGGCAACTGCGTGGACGGAGGTACCATCATCACTGTGGGTCTGGCCGCCGCAGGCAAGGCGCACACCATCATGACTATCTGCTTCCACGAGACCAAAGCCGAGGTGTTCTATGTGCTTTACGACCAGAACCCTGATAACGCTAAATACATGTCTGGTGTAGATAGACCTCTCACCTTCTCACGTGAGTTAAAAAATCATATTTTTGCATTAGTCTACACATAGTCTACGTCATCTTTGGGGATGATGTGTGGGTTTTTTTTTAACCGGAATATGAGTTGAGTGATTGGCATTCAAATTTGGTGCACTCATTAAAAATAATCCATACCTCCAAATATTAATACTGATACGTATAAACTGATTATGGTGTTTTATAGCCAAAGAATTTACCTATATTTTACTGTTTATTTTGAATTGTTAGAATTTATAAAAAAGTATTAAGAGATCTGAAATGCAAACTCGGCATAATATGCCAAAAATTGTTGCTCATTTGCATGAAAAAAAGTCGACCCAATCGAAAACAAGGTTATCTTACTCTCTTTTCTTGGGCCAGCTAGTAGCAAATTTACAAATATATAGACTGGAGTCAATACCGCTTCTACCTAAGCCAAATCCTATTAAATAGTACCGGCATTCACTTAGAATATTAACTGTTAACGAACGGAATCAATTGATCACGCCTTAGCTAAGGATTGTGTATACGATTTCTTTCAGTTCCAAGAACTTAGTTTGTTCACCCCCACTCAATAATAACTAAGGATATAATTAAAAAGCTGTACAAATTGACAGCGGATCCGAGACCTCAGAGGCCGCGCTAAAAGTAGCGGCTTTTGTCTACCGACTTTCGGAATCATACTCTGACCATGCTCGCAAATATCGCTATCTGACCATAGATGACAGATTTCGTCAATATGGTATTGAAATAGGGCTTAGAATAGACCTCCAGAGACGCTTTTGGAGACGGTCTGTTCTCTTTGGCCCAAACCTTGCCAGACCCGGAACAGCTGATTTTATAAAATCTCAATAGGAAACTAGGTTTTCGCAGACCTCACAAAGTCTTCGAGTTTGCCTTTTTCCCACAATGTGAACCTTTTCAAATGACTTTGTCTTCTTTGTTCATAGAGGGCATCTACTTCCCCGGCCTGAGCGTGAACACGTTGTATACCCAGGACTCACAGAAAGCCGCGTTTGACACGATCCTTGGCTCTGGGGCCGCCGAAAAGTACATCAATACTACCCACTTCCTTACTCGAGGACACCTCGCCGCCAAGACCGACTTTGTATTCTCTCCGGCGCAGAGAGCTACCTTTACATTTGTGAACGTGGCCCCGCAGTGGGCACCGTTCAACAAAGACAACTGGAACACTCTGGAAAAGGTAATCTTCTTAAAATCTTCTTGTATCCAAGATGGAACATTACGTTACCTATTTTGTTGGGTTGAAATTTCAATTCATTAACGATAAATTTGTATATCAACGTGAATCATTTGTAATTTAACTAAACAAAAAAAATCGCTTTTTACCTACTGTTGTCGTCGGCTGTACAGTATAAATAAGCCCGAGGCAGCCAGCAGTCATTTTGAAGGTACACCCACCCTGTCCCACCCCGGTATAGGTGACTTATGGTCACCCCTTCGGAGCTCTCGCATGAATCTAATTTTTTTGAATAAACGGCTCTACAATTTATATAAATGAAGCTAGGCCTTCAAAGTCCCCGCATACGGTGTTATGAAGCGGTATGCAAGCGCTTACAAGTACTAAACTAAGGACAACACAGAAAAATAAACAACAAAACAATCAAGTTCAAGTGTCAGGCAGATAGTTGGTGGAGGGGACCCACACTCCAGTACCTGTAAACACATAAAAGTAAAGTAAACAATAGAGTGACGGGGGAGTTTCGCCGAACCACGACTGGCAGTCCTGTTGAGAAATTGGTGGTGGTTGGGGCGACTGGTGCAGGTCAGGACTTCCACACCCCTTAGCCGACCACCCGGTGGTGCCCTGAAGATAAGTATTGGAAAAAGAGGGATAAAACCCTAAAGAACCTAGGGGAAAGAAGCGTCAGGAGGTCGGAGGCAGGGTGGAGGTTACCCCAGCCCGCACAGTCACCCCTCTGACCACCAACGCTCATCAGGGGTGGCGCAGGTGATTGGCGGAGTCCCCCGGTAAGAAAGAATAATAAGAAGCTCCAGTCGTGCATGCGGGGACGAGGCCCGTTATCCAACCCCTAATGGGGAAAATAAACAAAACAAAACAGACAACGGAGTTCAGTTCTCGCCTGTAAACTCGTTGCTGTTACTAAAAAAAAAGAAAAGAAAACCGGAAAAAATACATGTAAAAAGAAGAGAAAATAAGAGGAAAAATAATAATATAAAAACAATAATCAATCCAAAAAGTGCCACATAAGGGCAACGGTAAATAAGTAAAAACAAAAGTAAAAGTGTAAAAATAAGATCTGCATGGTCTGTAAAGAGGACAGTAAGTATTGAATAAGATAACAAAGTAAAGTAAGAGAGATAATTAGTAAACACAAATATATAAGAGTGCTTACAGTGTCTGTAAAAAGAAAAACAGTGTGTTAACCTTGACAGGGAAAAAGAAACATATGAAGAGAAAACAGAAAATAAGAATTAAAAAGTACAAGACAAGTTAATTAAAAAAACAAAATATAAACGAATGGAAATCATCTGCAACAGCTGGTACAGTAAGAAAAAGAAATAAGATAAGAATAATAAAATAAGAAAAACAGAATAGCATATACAATAATGAAAGAGTTGCAAAAGAATAAGTCATGGCGCAGGAGCAGTACACCGGGAGTTCCCAATTATTACACTAGTCAACGACTCTAAGCACAGGCCATCTCTCAACCCAGATCCTAGTAAACTTCCTCAAACATTCGAAATTCACACTGTTAGAAACAAGATCGGTGTTCCACACCGGTCTAATGGGGACATTCAGACCTTCTATCATTTCGTCTCTTGCATCCTTCAAAATCTCACAGTGCCACAGAATGTGCTCGGCCGACTGGTAATTATTGCCACAAGCGCAATTGGGGTGGGTGGACAGGGCAAAGCTGTGAAGCCTTCCCCTGAATTCCCCATGTCCTGAAAGGAGCTGCGTAACGTGATGGTCCAGTTTGAGGAAGGCCCCTTCCATTCTGAGTTTAACTGAAGGGAAGAAGGAGAAGGTCCATCTTCCCTTGCTCGACCTATCCCAACGGACCTGCCACTCTTTGAGCGACAGGTCCCTCATCGTTCGGAGCAGTCCTGGGAGAGTTCCTGGTCCACCCGGTGTCAGGACGACACCAAGGTGGTTGGCCGGGGATCCACGGATTAATCGCTGCTTCGCTAACACCTCCCTAATTTCTAGATCGATTGGTAATATACCAGCCAGCAGTCAGTCAGTCATCAATCCGCCGTCAGTTAACAAGGCACAACGAGTCGCGCTTCTCTTACTCGCGCGTTAGGACAATATTCTTGGCTCCGCCCGGCCCAACTATGGACTCGATCGGGACATCATCATAGCGCCTTGGCCACCGTCCCTGGCCAGCGCTACATCGGATCCTAGCGCCCTGGTTCCAGCGCATCTGACCAGCGCTTCATCCATGCACCATGACCACTACGAGGTCACGCAGCATCCTCACTGGTCTACGCACCTCCCGCTCAACCGCCTACAAGGTCCACCGCACCTTCGGCCTTCCCGTCAGCACTGGAGTACCTGAAGACCCACGTTCTTCGCCAGTGCCTGACCGTCTTCGAGTACCGGTCACCAGCGCCCGGCGTCGACTCACTGACCCGCGCTTGACCAGCCATCACATCCAGCATCCGGTGAATTCAACATCAGTCCTACGTCAACTCTCATCACGGCAAACTGACTCAATAAACACTGTGACCTTCATGACACGTCTTTCATTTCGTGCCTCTCGCCAGATCCCCAAAAAACAATTTTTATACTATAGCAAAAAGGCCAAAATTATTTTTATAAATTATGTTCATTATCCAAAATCACGATTAAATATTATTATTTAATAGCCTATATTTGATCATTTAAAACACAAATAAATAAAGTAGGACATATCCGTACTAGATATTTTCTATACCTTTTGGTCAAAAACTTTTTTTTTTCGGTTAGGTTGGGTATTTTGTCAAATATAAATTTATTTTTTGCATAAAAAAGGCCACGCAGCAGTTCCTCTTATTGAAAATAGAGCTTTTGGTCGAAGAACCGACTCGTTCTCATGTGACAATTTAATGTTAACAGTGTACGAACGTTTGCGCGCGTTTACCGTATATCAAAACTTTTCACTGGTGCCGACGGGATTAATGACACAGTTCCTCGGAGCATCTTCCATCGAAATACTGGTATAACAAGTACAGATTTTTTTCCACCTGACGCTTATGCTTCAAAGATAGCAATTCGTTTGTTAAGATGGGGAATGTGTCAAACGCACCGCCCGTTTCTGCAGATGTTTGAAGGCCGCAGTCATTTTCCCTCACGTAACATTAAAGATTAAGTTATTTTTATTTCATATGTGCGATTGTGGGAAATGAACTCGTCACAAAGCAAGCACGCTCTGTTTAAATCACACCCACCAAACATGCCATTTTTACGCTATCTAAAAAATACACTTTATTCAAAGAATAATCTTAAGCTGCCATCCATCATTAAAGATTTTAATTCTATTATTGATAATTCTATATAATCTCCTTAATTTGTTAAAAAACAACAATATTGTCCGGTCTCAAACCATTCGCTGTTTTAAATAAGGTATAAATTAAACATATCAGCAATTAAAAGAGGGGTTAACGGCCTCCCTCGTTGAGTGGTTACGATCATTTAATGTAATGTCATTAATTTGTGTTCACAACTAATTCATTAATAATAATGTACAGCACTAACTGAAGTCTCCGGCGTTGCCCGGGCTTGCTATACCAAATCTAATAAGTAACACAGACAACAGACAACAGAAGCATATTGTACGAAACAAAGTTAATATACTAAAAAATGTGGTTCCAAGGATTTTTTTTTAACAAAATTTGAAGAATTAGTTAAAAAACCGCAAAAATTTAAAAACGTTAATCTCGCAAGTAATCTTTTGACTTCGTTAATTACAACGTTTTAGAACTTGAGACTGCGTATTGGGGCCACAAACGCAAGGACTAAGGTCTACACCGGCACCTGGGGCATCCTTCAACTGAAGGACAACAGTGGAACTGCAAGGAACCTTTACCTCAGTCCTTCAGGAAGTAAGATCCCTGTGCCACTGTGGTACTACAAGGTAAGATATTACATAGTACAACTGTATATTTATATATATATATATATATATATATATATATATATATATATATATATATATATATATATATATTTTATATTAACTCCACACAGGAGGCCCTGAAGAAAATAATTTCCCTCAGGGCCTATGTCATCTTTGGGGATGCTGTGTGGAGGGTCTTTTTGTGGAGAGGAAGGAGTGGACATGGCTCTTGAAGAGTCCCAAGTTGTAGGAGGGAGGAAACACAGAGGCCGGCAGTTCGTTCCACAGCTGAACAAATCGTAGAAGCGACCCGTTCTCATGTGACAAGTGTCAACTGTGTACAAATGTTGGGCACGCGTTTGGCGTGTATCCCGACTACGCACCGGTGCCGAAGGGATCAATGACGCTAGTTCCTGTCTAATTATCTTAATATATAAAAATCACGTGTCACTGCGTTCGTACACCTAGGGTGTATCGATTTTTAACTCTTTTTTTGTTTTCAAATTCCAAGTTGAAAAAAAGTTGCTACTAGGTACCACAACTTACCACAAAAAGTTTATTACTGTTTTTTAACTTGGAATAAACACAAGAGTTACGATTTTAATTATTTAAATTATAAAAAAAAATTATATTTTTTGAAAAAAATTAAAACTTTAGGCCTTGTGCGGGAGACCTAAACATTTTTTTAAAAATCCAAAACTTTTTGTGGTATGTTGTGGTACCTAGTAGCAACTTTTTTTCAACTTGGAATTTGAAAACAAAAAAAAAGTTAAAAATCGATACACCCTAGTACACACTAATCTATGAAATCGTCAAATTGATTTTAATGAAATTTTGTGAACGTGTATAGTTGGTTCTAACTTGAAAGATATGACAGTTTTAGACCTGATAGTTGGCTTTGTTATCAGGATTTAAAAAAAAAATTAGCTTCAATTTTTTTTTCTACAGATTGCTTTGAAATTTTGACACAACGTTGCATTCGCGTTACGCGTATGTTGTTTTAAAATAAAGATGTCACCGTAAAAAACACGATTAAAAAAACAGCGTAATCTTTTGGACAGATATGCTATTAAACAAAATGAATAAGTATAAAAGTTGGATATAAAGCAACACGCGCTATTGTTTTTCTATTCGCACAGACAGAATGAGCCACAGCAACGCCTAGCGGGGTACAGATGTTGTACGAGGTATTGAGTTATTTTATTATAGCCTTCTTGTAACTTTATCCCGTACTGTTGAACACATCTACAACTTCTGTGAATTTCACAGTGTGAAAGCATCGCCAATAGCATGCAATTTTGGTACAAGCAACTTTCTAAATGACCGAGTCTTGATATTGCTGTTTCATTGAGTTATGTTATTACAGCCTTCTTGTGACTTTATTTCGTGTAGTCGAACATATCAAATCCACAAATTCTGTGAAAGCATTTCCAATAGTAATCTAGATAGAAGGAACAATCTAATTGACTGAGTCCTGATATTGTTGGTCTTCATTAGCACCTGTCTTCGAAGATTAAACACTGTGTAAATTACAGTCTATTGACTATGAAATATTTCACATCACATTAAAAGCTACTTATAATTTGCAGGTAGTACACGAGCCCAGCACCGGCAAGGCCACCGCCTTCCTGGGACTGAACAACCCGCACGTGACTCTTGCCGAGGCGCGAGCTCTGGCGTTCTGCACCGACCGGTGCGCCGGCAACACCGCATTCAGTTGGCTCAACTGGCAGAACACCAACGTGGGCATGGGCTTCAGTATCTGCTGCAATATCGCGGACTTCAGAGCGGTCGTCACCCGCCTGCCCGCCTTCACCGCTAACGGCGGACTTTTCTCCTAGACGTCTGTGCAACCTGACTTCAGATTTTTGCAACCTAACCTAAGCGTTTTACAACTCAAACTAAGATTTATGCAATCTAACTTAATATTTGTGTAACACGACCTAACCTAACTCCAACTCCAACTGGTAGAATACCGACGAAGGTATAATCTTCAGCATCCGGTGCATAATCAACTAACTCAGACATAAGGCTGCTCGCCTTTACCGCTAACGGCACACTTTATCTCGTAGACCTTATCTCGTTCAACCGGACCTAAGGTTTGTGCAATCTAACCTAAGATTTGTGCAACCCAACCTAATCAAACTCTACTTCCAACTGGCAGAATTCTTACGTGGGTATTCAGCATTCACAGTAATATCGCCGAAATCAGTCACTGGGTTGCTCGACTTCAACGCTGTCATTGGACTCTTATAGTGGACATCTGCGCAACCTGACCTAAAGTTTGAACAACCTAACCTAAAATTACATTTTTAAGACTTTTTCTACTACAAATTCTAACATTGACCACCTGATCTGATATCACTGTTAATATTTTTTATAATCTTGCATTCTAAACAATAAAAAGCTATTTCATAAAGATATGTTTTATTCTAAAACATAATTTATCCAACCTACAGTTGTTACTGTTACCCAACCTAACCTAACCCTTCAGGCCTCTGGCTTATTTACGATATAATAGCTGAGATTTGAGAAAAAATTGTGAAACTTTGTGTTTTTTTTATTATTTTTTTTTTATAAAAAATGAGATACCATTAATATATTTGTCTGATTTTTTTTCGTATTATGTTATTTGAGTTCAATGTTTAGACGAAAAAAGGTGAGCAATTTTTAACTTTTTAACGTTTGAGTTCAAAATTTTCATATCGCAAAAATGATCCAAATTTTTAATATTATAATATGTATTTCATCACCTTTGTAAAACAGTTTTTAGTTTTCGGATACGTTCAGAAATATTCCATTTATTTGGATTTATTACAAAGCGGAGATACGCACAAGTTCTCTTACTTTCTGACAGCATATTTAAGAAATAAAAGTGTCAATATGCTAATGGATTGAAGGGTTAAGTTAGTCAGAATTTGTTTATTTTATTAAGATAGAAATTATTTTACTGTATACAATTCTAACTTTACAGTCTAACAAAGAAATTCCGGTTTTATGACGGTCTAATTATTGCCAATCTTAGTTCTTATTACGCAATAATATATTATATAAGTAGAGATAAATGTAATACATCATAATTACCCCTCCAGGCATTGGAAGGACCAGGGCCGCCGAGAGGGCACGTTAGCCAAGTCCGAAACTTGGGGCCCGGGCCTAAGGGGGGCCCGGGACGGGGCCCGGATATTTTACTAAAAAATGACACTAGGAACGGACGTGGGCCGGGCGCCCAGGCCCGCACGCTCCGTAGGCCCAACTGTCAGAGCGTGTTCACACACAGCACACAGCTATAATATGCGAGGGATAGCGTATTTCGGCATAACGTTCGCCGTACATTCCAAATTGGAATATATGGCGAGCGATATGCTGAATTACGTCATCCCACGCATGTGTGTGAACACGCTCTCACCCTACCGACCCAATCGGCAGACCGTCGCGTCGGCAATCCGTCGGCGACAGTCATAGCGGAATCGCTGCGCGCTGAGTTTGGTATGGTTTTATGGTTTAATCAGGTTAAGTAGTGTTTCGTTTGAACTGTTTGAAGTAAAGTGATCGTTGTGGCGTTGTGTCATTGTGAAGTTTTAAGTGAAGAACGAAGCGACTCATTCATATAACACTAATAATGAGCTATCGCTATCAGCACAAGTCAGGGGCTTTGAAAAGAAAGGAGATGGAGAAACGTTGTCAAGAAAAGGTCAAAAAACATGTGATAGTTTTTTTATTAAAAGTTCTTCCTGTTCTAGTTCTAGCACAAGCCAATCGTTTACAAATTCTAATGCCCAGCTGGAGCCTGATAACATACTCAGTTGTGTTTCAGACGAAACTCTCCCATCTTCTTGCCATGAAAATTTAATTATTGATAAATCTGATGTAGATGAATTTGAACTGAATATCTCACAAAACCCTGACAACGACAAGCCTTCGCCTCTATTGTATGATATTGGCGTAAACGAAATTTTTGAATTTTCAAATACAAGATGTGAATGAAGCTATTCTCAATAGCACATTTTTTAAACTCCCAATCTGTTTTCCTACTGACTTTGATGGGAACTATTTCCCTCCCTCAGCTTTATATTGCACATTAAAGAATGGGGAACAAGTAAAAAGAGATTGGTTGGCTTGGAGTGAAATTAAAAATGCTTTGTATTGCTTTCCATGCCGTTTACTTAGTAAGTTGCCATTGGCAATGAGATCTGTATTGGCATGCCCTGAGGGATATAGTGGAGATAAATACTCTTGGAAGAGGGTTCATGACAAACTGAACCCCCACGAAAAAAGTGCAAATCACAAATCATGCTACATTCAGTGGCGAAACTTCGAAAATAGCTTACTTAAGAACAAACCAGATGAAAAAACTCACCTCACAGAAGCTATTGAAAAAGAAGCTGCCCGCTGGCGGGCTATTTTAAAAAGGATTCTGCATGTAATTTTATTTCTGGGCGAAAGAGGGCTGCCTTTAAGAGGAGACTCAAATTTGGTTGGTGACCCTAGAAATGGAAACTTTCTAGGAATATTAGAGCTTATCGCCCACTACGATTCTATTTTGCACGATCATTTGACAAAAGTACAACAATCGCAGGCAGAAAAAAAACGACTCCAAGTTCATTACCTTTCAATGGAAATTCAAAATGAGTTTATTTTGAGCTGTGCAAACAAAGTTTTCCAGACAATTGTAAAGGAAATCAATGAGGCAAAATACTTCTCTGTCATAGTTGACTCAACTCCTGACTCGGCACATATTGAACAAACCGTGTTTATTTTCCGATATGTTACTCGTTACCTTGAAGGAGAAGAAAACGTTCACAAGTTTGTCGACTGCAGTAAGAAGACAGGAGAAGCAATCGCAGATTTAATACAGTCTACACTTAAAGAGCACGATATTCTACTTAAGAAGTGCAGGGGACAAGGATACGACAATGCGTCTAATATGAGTGGGATATACAAAGGTGTGCAGAGCAGAATCTTAGCTGATAACCCACTAGCATTATATTCGCGATGTGCTGCGCATAGTCTCAACTTATGCGGAGAAGAGGCGGCTCAATCTTGTGTAGAGGCTATCACGTTCTTCGGAATCGTCCAAAAGTGCTACAATGTATTCAGTTCAAGTCCACAAAGGTGGGAAATTCTCCAAGAAAACATTGGGTGTTCGCTTCATTCTCATTCTAAAACAAGATGGTCTGCAAGAGTTGATAGCGTGCGGCCTTTTGCTGCTCATATTCCTGGACTGAAAGTTGCTCTTAGTAAGATTAAAGAGCTTTATCTCACTCCTCAAACTTTGGCCGAAATTAAGGGCATTGAACAGTATATGAATACATTTGAATGTCTACTTATGTCTACGACATGGTTTAAAGTGTTGTCTGAAATAAACTCCTGGAGTGTAGTTTTGCAAGCGAGACAAGCAACTCTGGACGTGGAAGTTGTCAATTTGCAACACTTAGTTGAAAACCTATCTACCCTTCGTTCTAAGTGGACTAGAATATTAGAAGAGTGTAAACTTGTAGCTGAAAATATTGGAATTTCACAAGAACTCCCTAAAAAAAAAAAACAGACAAAAGTTTTGGCTGATAAAAGTCATGAAAAACAGATTGATTGCCCAGAAGAGAACTTTAAAATTAATGTTTTTTATGTGTTGTTTGACAGTGTCATTGGAAACTTGACCCGAAGATACAAAGCTGTCAACAATATTAATGAATTGTTTAAGTTTCTTTGGCAATACCTAAGTATGACTCAAGAAGAACTAAAAGAAAGGGTGAAAAACTGGTGTGATCTCTATAAAACTGATGTATCTGAAGAAGAAACGCTTTTAAACAATAAATCTAGTGAACGAATTCAAAAATTCGTCTGAAATCAAAGTGATGCCATATAAAAAAATTAAATCAGTGTGGAATTTTACAAAATTAATAGGAACATTTTCAGTAGACGGGACATTTTCATGTAGTGACGACACGAGCCCAAATAATGGATTTATTTATTTAAAAATAAAAATAAATGTACATTTCTACAAAATTTTACTAACATTTTCGTAATCTTAGTAAAAAGATCTATCCACACGATTTTTTCCAAGTCGTTATGAAATCCATGCAAGTGGCTTATTAAATTGTAAATTGTGATGGCGATTTTTCTGGAAATTTTAGGCCGGATTCTTCCCAAAAAAGATATCTTTTTGCCAATTTTCTTTTGGGTATATTCGGCATGTCTATTGAAGTTTAGTTTGGAATCTAATATAACTCCTAAGTATTTGATTTCAGTAACATTTTCAATAATTTCACCATCAATTTTAATTTTGCTTTCACTGAATGTCTTCTTATTTCCAATCACCATACATTTTGTTTTTAATTTAAGCTTATTTATTTTTAGCCATCTTGATACATCATCTAGTTCATTATTTAAAATATTTATTAGTTCTTTATAGTTATCTCCAATTAAGTATATAAGTGTATAATCGGCAAATAGTCGTACTTTGCATTTTGAAAATATTTTCACCATGTCATTAATATAGACTTATGGAGTATGAACAATAGGGGTCCAAGGATCGATCACTGCGGTACTCCTAATTTATTTTCCATTGGTTTTGAAAATTGATTATTTATTTTTGTTACCTGTTTTCTGTCTTTCAAATATAATAATTTAATTTAGCCTCAAGATATCTTGATTAACGAAGAATATGTAAATACACACAAACAAGAAACACAAGTATTTTATTTTGAGTATTCACCATAACTTTTTAAACATTTCCATTGAATAATTATGCTAAATTCGAATGATTGGTATAATGGTATAAGAAAAGGTAATGAAGTAGTATTCCTAGCAGTAGCAGGTAAGCATGAACTTATTAATTGTTATCTCACCCCCCCCCCCCGGTAAGTTGTGCGGAGGGGGCCCGGTATAGTCTACTAGACTTGGGGCCCAGATTAGCTGTCGGCGGCCCTGGGAAGGACATTACTAGCCACAAACATCATATTTCATTATAGCCTCTGAAGGACAGATCTGACCGGCAAGTCAATACATTATAAAAGTTTTATTTTTTCTTTAATGCGTAGATATGTGACGTGTTCGAAGGATTCTTCGCAGTTTGTATCAAATATTTATACATCATTATATGGATAAAAATTTTAAAAAATATCATACTGTGTGATTACGAATTGGAGACATTTTTTCATTGACAGTTGAAAGTTAGAATTTAATTAGATGTTTTATTGCATAAACTGCATAAGAAGTGAATTGAATGTATTCTTAATAATTTCCTACACAAAACAAAATTGTTTTAAAATATATTGTTAAATATTATTTTTTTTTTATTATTTCAATGTTTTGTTCAAATAAAAACATTTCGAAGATAATTTTATCTTGTTTCAAAAATGTTATTTCTTTCATCGAAAATTTCAAAAATAAGAAATATGTTTAGACACATCGGAAGCTATCCGAAATTCCTAGAAAATTCACCATATGTCGTTGGTAAAAATATTTAAAAATCTGAAGGGTTAATATACTCAGTTGAACGATAGCTGCCCATATTTGATGTCAACGCTCTAGGCCTTGTGCCATGACTGCTAAATCTGAAGGGTTAATATACTCAGTTGAACGATAGCTGCCCATATTTGATGTCCACGCTCTAGGCCTTGTGCCATGGCTGCTAAATCTGAAGGGTTAATATACTCAGTTGAACGATAGCTGCCCATATTTGATGTCAACGCTCTAGGCCTTGTGCCATGGCTGCTAAATCTGAAGGGTTAATATACTCAGTTGAACGATAGCTGCCCATATTTGATGTCAACGCTCTAGGCCTTGTGCCATGACTGCTAAATCTGAAGGGTTAATATACTCAGTTGAACGATAGCTGCCCATATTTGATGTCAACGCTCTAGGCCTTGTGCCATGACTGCTAAATCTGAAGGGTTAATATACTCAGTTGAACGATAGCTGCCCATATTTGATGTCAACGCTCTAGGCCTTGTGCCATGGCTGCTAAAATATAGTTTGACGATTTTAGCTAATTTATTTTTATAGAAACTAAAAATATGTTAATTGTGAATACAAATTAAAATGAGATAGATTTTAACCACAATCAGAAATCGAAGGGATAAACGGGTAAAATTCGGTTTAGGGGAGTCACTCGAATAACCGAAATTGAACTTGATTTAGACTGGGGAATCCGAATCTGTAAGAATTAGGTGGGGGTCGGCACTAACTGAGTTATAGGGTCTTGAAATTTCGTACGCGATACATAGAAACCATGTTTCATTTATCAACTATGAATTAAAAATAATCAAATTAACAACTATTTTATATTTTTGAAATTTCAGCAGTGTGAACCAAAAAATAAAAAGTGTTGCCATACAATAATAATATCAATGTTATTAATTGAATGCATGGAAAATTCTTAAAATTAAATATCATTAACCAGATTTGTAGGCAAGTTTTTTAATAATTATTTTTAAATTAAAAAAAATTAATTTTAATGTAAAACAAAAAATACTACCCAAATAAAAAAAAAATTATGTTAACATTCTGAAAATTTAATAACATTTCAACAAGATTTTTAGGAAAGTTTTTTTACATTAAAATGAAATTTTACCAAAAAAAAAATTATATGTTTAAATACTTTGATTTTAATAGAGTATATGGTATATTTAAATTAAAATATGTATTATTAATTATTATTTTTTTTAATTATCATTAAAACAAAGTTAGGTAAGGTTACATATTTAATTTACTTAATTATTTACGTAATTTTGTTCATGAACTGATTTGTCAATAGGTAAGTACTGTATCTATTCTTAATATCTGGCTAGGTAATTTTATTAGCAATTTTTTTTAATTAGAAATCGAGGTAAAAAAAGTTTTCTATTGTTTCCGGCACAATATTGTTTTGTGTTGTTTTGTTTGACGACACCATTGAATTCCAAGATATATTTTTAATAGAAATTATAAATAACCATGAATTTATTCAAAATTTTGAAGATTTGTGACGACAAAAGCGAAATGTTGTCTAAGTTAGTCGAGTGGGGCCTAATTCCTGCGGATGGTAGTTATAATTGTCCAGATTGTGGGCAAGCGATGAAGTTGAGGTTGGAAGAAGATCGGTGAGGGATTTTGGATTGTTTTGAATTTTTATGTCTGCGGATATTCGATTGTTTATGAAGTGTGTTAAAGAAAGGTTTTTTTAGTTCCGATGGGCTTGTAATAGAAAGTTAGCACGGGGAAAGAAGAAGGCTGAGCGGTGCAACAAAAGAGTAGCGTTTCGAACCGGTACGTTCTTTGCTGATTCGTCAATTTTTGGGTGCAAGGTGCGTCGTTACGGCTTTCTGGCTTACAGTTGGAATTGGCGAAAGAAGCGTTGGTTGATTGGGCCTCTTCTGCCGGGAAGTTGTACTCGATGCTCACTTTGGTCGCTTAGAAAAGATCGGCGGCCCGGGTAAGGTCGTTGAAATTGACGAATCCAAGATTGGTAAGAGAAAGTATCATCGTGGCCATTATGGTGAAGGACAATGGGTCTTCGGCGGCTACGAACGTGGCTCCGGCCGCGTGTTTATGGTAGCCGTCGAGTCTCGGAGCTCTGAAACTTTGGTGCCCATAATCGAGAAATGGATTGAAAAGGGTACACTGATTATCAGTGACTGTTGGAAGGCATATGACTGTCTGTCGGACTTAGGCTACACGCACCAGACGGTGAATCATTCTGAAAATTTCAAGGACCCTGATTCTGGAGCCCACACAAATGCCATTGAGTCCTCTTGGCGGGCAGCCAAATCTTCCATGACGTCATCTGGTAGAATCAAAGCTCATGTACCTGGTAATCTAGCTCGATATATGTTTTTAAAAACTTGCAAATAACGCGGGAAGGACCCTACTTTGGAGTTATACCGTTTAGCTGGACTCTTGTATAACCCGCGTATTCCACAGGAACACTTCGAGACGTGCGAGTCTGATAAGGACACATCGGACGAAGAAGGTTTTTCCGATTTATAAGGTATGTTTTTCTGCTGTTATCTTGTGTTTTTACTGAATTAAGAAAATCAAATTAATAACTATTTAATACTTTTGAAATTTCAGTAGTGCCAGCCAAAAAAAGAAAAGTGTTGCCATATATCTAATAATATTTTTTTACAAAATAGGTTAGGTTCTTAGTTTGGGTTAGAGTATGCAGAAGAACATGGGAAAAGGGTATTAGAATTAAATCACAAACCAGTGTATACAAACCTAGCGTAGCCCACAAACTACTTGAAAACTGGGATAAAACTCTAAAGGGAACGCGAGTGGGCGTTCTTAAAGGGTCATTTTTTTTATAGAAAATCACAGTTAGGTTAGGTTATATATAGGTATATATAAATTTAATATTTACAAGATTTTAAATAATAAACTACAAATCTGGCAAATGATATTTATTTTCAGAATTTTCCATGCATTGATATTATTATTATATGATATATAACACTTTTTATTTTTTGGTTGGCACTGCTGAAATGTCAAAAGTATGAAATAGTTGTTAATTTGATTGTTTTTAATTCATAGTTGAAATAATATACAAAACATGTTTTCAAAGTGTCGCGTACGAAACTTCAAGACCCTATAACTCAGTTAATAGTGACGACCCCCACCTAATTCTTTCAGATTCGGCTTGAAAGATCGCGACATTGGCGTCGAATTGAATTGAATTGAATATAATCTTTAATTGATTTAGAATTTTTGTACATTTTATGTATTTTCTCCAATAGAGTCAAGTCAATTAAATCTTTATTGAACCACTGAGGGAAAAAAATATTTTTACATTTAATGTAAGGCACACTTTTTTCTATGATATTGTGAATTATTTTATAGAATACGTTGATATTTTCGTTAATATTTTCTTGTTTTAAAAAAGTGCAATCAGTAGCATTTAAGCATTCATTAATGTGATTAAAATCAGCTTTATTAAAATTGTGAAGTGATTTTTTGCACTGTAGATTTGGTATTTTATTTAGTAATACGCTAATATTTAATGGAGGATGATAGTTATCTACAGGTAATAATATTTCACTTGATTTTATTACAGTTACTGAAGTATCACTTGAAAATACCAAGTCCAGTATTTTTTTATTACAATTTTCAATTTTTTTTTTTTTTTTTTTTTTAATATTTTTATTTATTTTATAAAATACAGTATAATGTTTAAATTTACATAGTAAGAACATATTTCAATAAAAATAAACATGTTTACCTTTACAAGAGTCATAAACTCGTGTGTAAAGGGAAAATAATAAAAACTTAACATACATATGTAAATAGAAGAAAAAAAGAATCATAAAAACATATAAAGTGAAGAGATTTTAGTTTTTTTATACAATAATTTATAAAATAATATAGTGAGATATCATCGTCATTCTAATTCGTTAAATTATTTATTGTAGTGAAGTTAATTTTATTTTTAAATTTATTAAAGTCCGGTTCTAATCTCATCTCAGTCGTTAATTTATTAAACCATACCACTCCAGTGTACGTGTAATAGTGTTGTGCAAAACTGGTACGCATTAATGGAGTCCATAAGCGACCCATTGTATTTTGCCTATTGCTCTCGACACGAACCATGGCATGGTGTGACTTCTTATACAGATCTTTGTGGATTTGAAGTAGCGTATTTTTCGTATATGTATTTTTTAGTGATGGGACTTGAAAATCTTGGAAAAGTTGTAAGGTTGGGTAGTCTGATGGTTTTTTTATTAAAATTTTTATTAACAGCCTTTGAGTGATTTCCAGCGGTAAAAGTGATGATTTGTAAGCTCCCCCCCACGCAACGATACCATACTGTATTATTGAATGGGCTAGAGCGTAGTAAATATTTTTAAGAATTTTTAGGTTAAGTATATTTCTTAGACTAATAAATATGTAAATGAGTTTTCTTAATCTATTTATGATATTGTTTATGTGAGTTTTCCACTTAAGTTGACTATCTATTATTACACCTAAATATTTAATTTCATTTTTATTTCCTATGGATAAACAGTCATTATTTTGGCAAGTAGATTTTTTTGATATGCATTTTTTTGAATGTATTTTAATATTTAATGTAATAAAAGGGTTTATTTTGTTTATACTAAAAATAATATAATATGTTTTTTCAATATTTAATGTTAATAAGTTTTTATCAAACCATTCTTTTAACGTATTGATATCATTGTTAGCAATTATTTCAAGTTCATTCAATGAATTCGCTTGAAATATAATTGCAGTATCATCTGCATATGAAATGAGTTTTCCTGTTAATGGTAATTTAAAGATATTATTAACATATAATATGAATAGAAGAGGGCCCAATATGGTGCCTTGTGGTATTCCAAAGTCACTTGTGTTCGGTTCACTGAGAGTGTTATTTATTTTTACATATTGACTTCTAGAGTTCAGGAAACTTTCTATCCACATTTTGGCATTATCTATAATTCCTATTTTGTTAAGCTTGTAGAGTAATTTTTTGTGACTTATGCTGTCGAAGGCTTTTTTTAGGTCTATGAATATTGCAAGAGATTTTTTGCCTTTGTCTAGTGCTTGATGTATTTTTGTTGTTAAATCTATGATTGCGTCCTGTGTGCTTATTTTTTCGCGAAATCCAAATTGTTGGTCACTCAATATATTATTAGTTTCAATAAATTTTAGCAGTTGCTTTTTTGCTACCTTTTCAAAAATTTTTGAGATATTTGATAATACTGATATAGGTCGGTAGTTATTAATTTCTTTAGTATCACCTGATTTAAAAATCGGTGAAATAATAGTTTTTTTGTAAATAGATGGAAAGATTCCTTTTTTAAGACTATTATTTATGATATGTGTAATAGGTTTTTTCAAAAAGTTAAGATTTTTTTTCAGAATTTCAACGGTTATCCCATCAAAACCTGGTGCGGACTCAGTTTTTAGGTTTTGTATTATAACAACAGTTTCTTGTTCGGTTATCGTTTCGAATGTTTTTATCGTTTTATTTAATGAAGCTACTGGAATTCCTGATGTGGTGGTATTATTTATGTTGTTAGTTATTTCGTTTGCGAGATTTTTTCCGACATTTGAAAAAAAATTATTGAAAGCATTCGCACATAGTTTTGGGTTATCAGAAACTTGCATCATATTATTGTTAATGTGTAGCTTTGAAATGTCACTTGTCTTTCTTTTTTTATCAATTATTTCATTTATTGTATTCCAAATTTTTTTACCGCTGTTACCTGAATTTAACATCTTTTGTTTGTAGAATTCTTCTTTGGTCATTTTAATTAGTGCCGTTAGTTTATTTCTGTATTTTTTAAAGTGTAAAATAATCGAATTATTTAGTGGGAATTTTTTTGTAAGTTTAAATAATTTTTCTTTTTCTCTAATGGAAACCACTAGACCATGGGTAATCCATGGTTTAATTTTTTTGAATTTTTTTTTATATATTTTTTTGTGTATTTCACAGCTTGAATCTTTTATATGCTTTTGTAAGATGTCATGAAATTTTAAAGCACTATTATTTACATTTTCTGTGCAGAGTATAGATTCCCATGTTTCGTGAGACAGTTTTTCATGAAGTATTTGTTGGTTTATCGATATTTTAGGCATGTTAGATTTATTACTATTATTAATGTTTTGTTTTTCTATGTTAAGGTTAAGAATACATGTATGATGGTCCGTTATGTTGTTTCTCCATATTATTGTTTGAAGATTATCAATGTAGTTGGAATTACACCATATGTGATCAATACATGATGGTATTTGATTATTAAATTCTCTAGTATATTTATTTACATAGGGTTTAAAATTTAAAACGGTCATCATGTTGATATAATTGTACTTTTCAATAGTGTGATTATTTTCAGCAATGTTAATATTAATATTACCAATTAGAAAATTATTTGTACATGTATTATTTAAAATAATATTATTTAATTCTGCAATAAAAGTGGATATAACAGCTGAGTGTGTCCTGTATATTGATATTATCTGTAAAGGTAGTTTAGTATTAATGCTCAATCTTATAATAATACAGTTTGCATTAGTCATATTCGTTTCAGTAAAGAGTACCTACGTCTTTAAAAATCGTCTTTGTGTATATAACAATACCACTATTTTTGTTAATATAATGTGAGCTCTGAAAGTAGTTGTAATTGGAAAGAGTTGGGATGATTGAGTTGGTTTTTAAATGGGCTTCAGTCAGTTTGATTATGTCAGGATATTTATTTAATACATTTAGGTTTACTTGAAAATGATCAAATTTTTTCTTTATAGATCGTATGTTTAGATGCAATATGGTAAAGGAATCTGGAGTTATTTGAAGTATTGTGTTACAGTCATTTTAGTTTGTCACAAATTATTTTTTTACGTAATTTTTTTTTCAAGATGTTGAATAATGTAGTCATCCATTTCTAGTTTTAGCAAAAGGATTAAATTTAATAATATATGAGCGTTTGATGCAATTTTGTTCAGTGAAGCAAAGGAATATATTTTTAAAATTTTCTGATATTTGTAATCGTACTGTATATAGTTTTTAAACGGTTGTGAAACGTTTTATTTAATCACATTTAAGGTTTTGAAGAATTTCAACCATATTATAATGTCTAGTAAAGTATAAGAGTTTTTCGTAAATGGAAATAAATTGATATGTAAATTACTGGGAATTAATATACAGAAAATTATACAAAGTACTGAAGATATATTATAGTTTTTTTAGTACAATCTAACTAGTAAATTAAAAATTTAATAAAAAAAGTAAGTTTTGGCAAAACTAAAATCAATAGATTTTAAAAGGAACAAAAAATAATGTTTTTCACTGTTGACAGGAATTGCAATAATATTGTGTTTATGAGTGTTCATGTAGTTGAGTTGAATACTATTAAAATAATTTGTGCCATAGATTTCTGCTGTAGGTACAAATAGAGAAGGATTTTGACAGTTGTTCAAAGCAATAACAACAATATACAGTTCAGTGGCCTTTATAAAAACAGTAGAAAATTTCTGACACTTAGGGTTAATATCAAGAATATTAGATTTATATTTTTTAGTACGGAAATTACATGCAGTGTTTAGTTGAATTCCAAAACAAGGATTTTGTGATAGTAATATTGTTAGTAGATAAAGTACTTTATGAATTTTTTTACCAAAAAGTTAAAGTTGGCAATACTGAAAACAATAAACTTTAAACAGTTAATAAAATTGAAATTAATAAAATACTTCGTTTTTACCACTTTTATTGTTAATTGCCAACATGTTTCATGAGCAACGCTCACTTCTTTATAAAGAAGTGAGCGTTGCTCATGAAACATGTTGGTAATAAACAATAAAAGTGGTAAAAACGAAGTATCTTATTAATTTCAATTAAAATGGTGCCACAAAATAAGTATGCTGTGTTATAAGAAGTTAATAAAATGTTAACTAAAATAATTCGTCAACTTACTTTTCACAGCTTTTGATTTTGTAAAATGTTTAGTCTCTATGTTCCTGATGGTTATCTCCGTCACCGACAGCATAGACTGTTTTATCTCCCGGCCTGCAGGACCAACTTGCCAATGGTCATGCCGGTGGGGAGAGCAGTCTTGCTGTTGAACAGAATTAATTCGGATATCGACATATTTAGCATCGGTGAAGCTGCCTTTAAAAGGCAAGCTTTATTGATGCTGGTATAGTTTATACACCGCTAACTATTATGTAATACCATTTTACAAATATACTTAAAAACGAAATAAAATGTAATTTTGTAATGTTTTTAAAGAAATAAACAAATTGAATTGAATTGAATTGAATTGAATTCTATAGAAGCAAGTGCTTGTGTTTAAAAGAGTGGTGAGCCCCAAGATGAAGAATATGTAGTGTTTGTAATCGATAATGATTTGAGGAAATATGATTATTAAAAAAAAAATGTAAAAAAACAAATTAAAATTTATATTTATTAAGAAAAAGATAATTAATAATGAAGTAAGTAAAATGACATGGTTCACAATGCTTCAACTGGGCCACTCGGCCTACTTCTATTTTATAGTGTTATTTATAGTGTTTATATAATCGAGTTGAAATATGTGCACTTATATATGATATAAGATTTTCACGGCAAAAAGTATTTTTGTTATGTGTTATTTAAAAATAACACATCTGCCCTGATGATGGTTACTGCAATGTTGTCCGAAACGTTGGCTAAAGAAAGAGTTAGCGCAACACGGCATAACACCCCAAAAACAAATAACAAAAATGTACACTTATAAGTTATAACATATTTAGTTATATCGCTGTTATGTTAATAACAATTCACCCATTTTGCTTTACTTTCAGAAGATGTCTTAAAAAACGAATATAAATACAATATTTAGTGAGAATAATGGGAATGTTTCAGTTTTATGTACCTTCGGTTACAGCGCATCCGCTCTCGTTAAGCGAAACTTTGATGATGAATAAATATATTTGTTTGAGAGATCAGTTTCATCGTGCAACATCCCCGGCTCGAGTTCACTGCGAGAGTCAGCTAATTGATTGCGATGTAGTAGAGTTTTATCATTTCTGGCTATTAAACCAGGATAGTCATTTAGTTTAATTTGACTAAGACACGGCCAATAGGCCGGCATTATCGTTACTCACCACATAAATAGTTTCGTTCTTGCTGGCCGTATTTTCACTTTTTCTTCAAAATTAAGATACACTTTTAACGTTCTCAGATGCACGAGCTGTGTGCGTTGCAGAGCTGCTTCCAAAAAATATTAAATAAAATGAAGCTTCTTAACCTTAGCTTTACTAACGATTGTAAATTATTTCGGGTGTAGTTCGTTTTACTCCATGGTGTTTAAGATTGTGTCTCGTCAGAGAGACCATTCGACAAAATGAATAATTGCAGTCAGAACATGAAAAAAGTTTTTCTCCACTGTGAGTCAGCATGTGCCTCTTTATATCGCCCTTTCGAGAAAAAAAATAGTTGCACTCGGAACATGAAAAAGCTTTTTCTCCACTGTGAGTAAGCATGTGCCTCATAAGATCGCCCCTTCGATAACATGAATAATTGCACTCTAAACATGAAAAAGGTTTTTCTCCACTGTGAGTCAGCATGTGCTTCATAAGATCGCCCCTTCGAGAACATGAATAATTGCACTTAGAACATGAAAAAGGTTTTTCTCCACTGTGAGTAAGCATGTGGCTCTTCAGTTGGCCACTTTGAGAACATGAATAATTGCACTCATAACATGAAAAAGGTTTTTCTCCACTGTGAATCAGCATGTGGCTCTTCAGTTGGCCACTTTGAGAACATGAATAATTGCACTCATAACATGAAAAAGGTTTTTCTCCACTGTGAGTCAGCAAGTGCATCTTTAGATAGCCCTTCCGAGAAAATGAATAGTGGCACTCGGAACACGAAAAAGGTTTTTCTCCACTGTGAGTCAGCATATGTCTCTTCAGATTGCCCTTAAGAGAACATGAATAGTTGCACTCAGAACATGAAAAAGCTTTTTCTCCACTGTGAGTCAGCACGTGCTTCATAAGATCGCCCCTTCGAGAACATGAATAATTGCACTCAGAACAGGAAAAAGGTTTTTCTCCACTGTGAGTCAGCATGTGGCTCTTCAGTTGGCCACTTTGATAACATGAATAATTGCACTCAGAACATGAAAAAGGTTTTTCTCCACTGTGAGTCAGCATGTGCCTCATAAGATCGCCCCTTCGAGAACATGAATAATTGCACTTAGAACATGAAAAAGGTTTTTCTCCACTGTGAGTAAGCATGTGGCTCTTCAGATTGCCCTTTCGAGAAAATGAATAGTTGCACTCAGAACATAAAAAAGGTTTTTCTCCACTGTGAGTCAGCATGTGGCTCTTCAGTTGGCCACTTTGATAATATGAATAATTGCACTTAGAACATGAAAAAGGTTTTTCTCCACTGTGAGTCAGCATGTGCCTCATAAGATCGCCCCTTCGAGAACATGAATAATTGCACTTAGAACATGGAAAAGGTTTTTCTCCACTGTGAGTAAGCATGTGGCTCTTCAGTTGGCCACTTTGAGAACATGAATAATTGCACTCATAACATGAAAAAGGTTTTTCTCCACTGTGAGTCAGCATGTGGCTCTTCAGTTGGCCACTTTGATAACATGAATAATTGCACTCAGAACATGAAAAAGGTTTTTCTCGTCTGTGAGTCAGCATGTGTCTCATCAGATTGCCCTTTCGAGAATATAAATTGTTGCACACCGAACATGACAAATGTTTTTTTCCAATATGGATGCGTAAGTGCCTTTTGAAATTCGACTTATGAGAATTGGAATAGGTACAATGAGAACAAAATAATTGTTTCTCCACAGGATGCGTCTTCTGATCTGTAGATAAAAAGAAAGTTATACGATTATAAAGGCATAATACGACTTAATATCTACACTTGGCGTAAGAAAGCACAGAAATTGATAACAACGATGGCAGAATTGTTAAATTTCAGAAAAAAATGTGCTTTTACCGGATTGGACAATTCTTTTAAAGCGTTCTGAGCATTGCTTTTTTACATCCGGCAGGTCTATGTCAACTTAACAAGAAAACTAAAACTATAACAACCATACAAGAAAATCCCCCATCATTATCTTCTCGGCGTCCGAGTTCCTCCTTGACGGTAATAGTCTCAACATTAATGCAAGCTATAATACAACATGAACGTACATTGATCATCGATGTTAAACTCATTTAAAAAAAAGCTTAAAATAGAAACAATAAAATAAATCATTGATTAACCCTGCAGAAGTGAGAAATAAGTGAAGAGAGTTAAAGGTTATTTTAAGAATATCAATAAGAACGACCCCGAATGTCCGCTTCAGAAGGAATAAGCATTTGCTCTTGAGTACTATGTAGTTGTTGTTTTTAATTCAATGGAATGATAATATGTATTTTTAACGAATGAGGATGAGGAGGAAACTTGAGGAATCGAGCACTTATTGTAAGCATTGGCGGCTTCTGTGATCGTAGGGTATGGTCACATCAAAAAAATCACAAATAAACTCCTCAAAACAATACATATTTTCCTAGACATAAGAAATATATATAAAATAAAACAATTGAAAACAATATTCTTGGCAATTTGCCAATCATTTATAAAATATGGAATAAATGCTTGGGGAAGAGCAACAAACTCGGCTATCGATTCATTAGAAATCGCACAGAAACCGATCTGAAAGGTAATATTAAAAAAACATAGACTGACTGATACAGACCAAATATTCAACAGTTGTGACGTACTAGATATACGCCAATTATACGTTAAAACATTACTAAACTACATTTTTGACCAAAAAAACAAATTTCAACATGCACAAAATATCACTAACAGACCAGTTAGACAAGCGTACAAAGAAAACATAAAAACTCCGACGGTAAATACAAGTTTTGGACAAATACACTATCAATACCATGCTATAAAAGCTTTCAACAGTCTACCACTTGAAAATAAAATTGAGGAAAACAAAAATAAATTCAGTCACAAAATTACAAAATGGATTAAAGAACCAAAAAGACAATATTACCAAAATTTTAAGACATAAAATAATAAAAACTATATGTAACACACAAAACTTTGGCTGTTTCCTGCAAAGATAAAAAAAAAATCTGGTAAAAACTAAGATAACTGCCACTAAAGAGGAAAACGTTAACAAACATATAATGTTCTGTCGCCATGGCAATCCAAAATGGACTTGTATTTTATTTTTTTTTATTTAAGAAACAAACATTCCCGGGTTACGAATAACCTGAGAACATTTGAAAATCTCCAACTACCACCACAGTAAGCGGATAAAGTTGCTTGTGTTGTGAGGGAAGACTTAGTCAGCCGAGGAATTGAACACACTACGCCTGGGTGGGACCCAAGCGCGATGTCAACTCAGCCACCGACCGGTCTAATACAATTTATTTAACATAAACAATGCAACTCACTGGCTGTCTGAGTACTCTCCGCATATCGCAAACATTCCTTCTTTACATCTGGGAGGTCGAAATCCATATTCGTGTACGGCATTTCATCTCCGCCTTCTTCCTGGGGCCCTGGTTCCGTTTTGATGAAAACAGTTTCTGGATTTACTAGATCCATGGCACCGCTGTCGCAGGGTTTGGTAATTGGTTAACACCGAAACAAATATATATACCTGAAACAAACAAAGTTGTAACGTAATCCTACGAGCACACGAAAGCATTTAAATTATTGATTAGATCAACAGATATGAAGTGTCAACTTCAAGGTCAAGATAGTCACAATATGTATCCCTTATTTCAAATATCAGTTTCATATAAGATATCATTGTTTTGACAGAATATTCCAACAAACAAAATTTAATAATATTAAATACGATACAATAAGTTGAAGTAAAACGGAGATCACGGGTCGTTGCACAAAAGCATTAATTCATAAAGATTGACAACTCGATCTTCTATAGAATTGGTTTGGTCAAGATTTTAACCTTAGATCTGGCAAATTTTAGCATCGGTGACGGCCCACTACACCATCGACAAAGAATAGAAGAAATTTATAAAAAGGCGCGACTATAGACAATATAATTCTGCTTCGGAACCTACCGAAAATTCAATTCATTAGCCTAAAACATAAGTGGAATGTCACCCAAGACAACAAAGTCCCATCTGACAAAGCGCTGTCCTAACCATAACTGATCAGCAAACGCAAAACACAATCGGAAATGAAATTGTGGGATTACGCGTGACTATATATCGCCCTTGAGGTGATTTTGCACAAAAACGGCGCTATGCAAGTCATCCAATAATAATTATTTTATTATTATTATATCTACATTGTCAACATTGCACGTAGTGCACATCACTCTTAACCTTATGGACTATGACGGCCGGCATAGTCCAGTGGTAACGCATTGGACTGCCATTCCGAAGGTCGCGGGTTCGAACCCGGCGTGCGCAAATAAATTTTATTTGATTAATTTGTGTTATTTCACAATTAATTAATTAAAATAATATATAGTATATTTGCGGCACGTTCCAGAGTGGAAGATACTACCAGTATCGCCCTGGTGTAAGACCACCATTCAGAATTGAAACGTTGCTCCAAATGGCTTTAGCCGTGTTTAGTGACTAGATCTGAATAGCCAGGTACTTCCCCACCTTCCTCTTTCCCTTCCCCACTTACCTTCAGCCTCACAACATCCCCCAATTGGGGATGCCATAGTCTCACTGGCTCCAGACGGGAGCAGTTGGGACTCTTGTGAGGTATTCACTATAAAAAAAAAAAAAAAACCTTTCCCTTACTGTGCTAAATAAAATCCACGCGTTCCGGTGCTGCATAGTCGATACACATCTCAAAATTAGCGATTTAGTTTCAGAAAAATATTAATATTTATAGTTAATCGCTTATGTTTATTTATCCACTGGAGCGGCCACGCGAAATAAATAATTTTGCCTCGATTGCTCGAGATATCCAGACGATCATTTTTTTAATTTTTCGCCAACATTAAAAAAACATAACTTAGAATTTTTACATGGAGTCATACAAAATTTTTATAGTGCTATATACCCAATGAGTTCACTTGTATTTTGCCGTTTGTTTCATTTTTGTAGGATTTTTAGAAAAATATAAAAAAATCGTTAAGTTTAATATCGCGTGAATCCTGCGTGTTTGTTACTTTGAAACTGCCAAGACAGCTACTTTTTGAGGTCATCATTAAATATTTTATATTTATGCAGGGGGGTATAACTCCGACACTTTTTTGGTTTTTTGATGACGTCAATTCCAGACTATCCAATGAAAAGCCGTCCTGGTTTGATCTCTCACTCTCTCCCGTGTAACAGAGAGAGAGGCTACGCTCCATTTCCCCCGAAAACAATGTGACCAATGTGACGCCATTATTGCATCATGGTTGCGTCCTTCTGACAGAGGGAGTCGCTATATGCACAGCGACTAGTCGACAGGGGGCGTGGCCAACATATCCGAGCATACCCGAGTGTGTTCCGAGTAAATTGTTTCTCACGTCACGTCACGAAACGTCAGAAATCATCAGAAATGGCGTCTTTGTGTGCCGGCTTAGACCGTCTTTTAGAAGTTTCGTTAAGTAATTTCAAAAAGAATTCAGAGACGGGTGTTATCAGTGGAAACATTGACAATGAAGTAAATTATGAAGCATGTCTGTGTTCTGTGAACGCGTTGGGGCACTCTTTTTCAACGAGAGACAGTATGAAAAAGAAGTTGGGAGGTAAGTTCTAAACCTTGGGGCCTAGGTCTAGGGTAGGCCTTCCCATTTCTTCAGTTCATAAGCAGCTGCTGATATTTACGAGTTATTCGAATTTAACATTTCCAATCTTTCAGATGCAGTATACACGTTCTGCCCGCCTACAGTGGAGTTCTTTGGGATGCCATTTACATTCGGTATGAATGCGTACAGAGAGTGCGCCCAAGGCCCCCGACTACACCGCCCAAATAACAAGAAGAAAAGAGAGTTGAATTGGTATGTTAATACACCCTTGAACCACATCAGCTAGGCCTACCCCCCCTCGTCTTTCAATAGTAGCATTGACAGAGCACCGAGGACTCTCTGGTCCAAGATTAATGTCTATAACCCCAAAATGATCACCGTATCGTCGGTGATGTGTTTAAAATATAAAAAAAGCGATGGGCCTGGGCCTAGGTAAGCTAGGACTAGATTACACCAGGGGCCTTCCTAATATGGCAGTTGGAGCTCCGTCTCATTAAGATTAACACGACAATCACACCAATCACAATTCATCTTTGTGTGTTAAAAAGTGTGCCGTGGCTCGTAACACATCCTTATGTCGTGTTAGTCTAAAGAAGACCATGCTCAAAGTGCCAAATTAATTAAAGCCCCTGCAGCTATATCTCATTTCACAATTTTAATTCATATCACACTGGATTATAACCACACTTGTAATTTTATACTAATGTCAACATTGCATAGGCCCTAACAACTTTTGTAAAAGTTAATCATCTGCGTCAAATAAGTGAACCATGGGCAATTTATTTTCCGCATAAATAATAGGCGTCTTATGCGTATAAGCTTATTAGACCATAAACCTTGAATTGTTCTTTCAGGCTGATCACCGAAACCATAAGAAGAAGAGGTTCCGGGTTTTGGACTCCAAGAAGCTTGGTTGTCCCGCAATGATGAGTGTGAAACAAATAAAATATTTTCCAGAATTTCCTGTTCCACCTCAAATTGCAGAAAGAGCAAAAACGAAGGTATGATAGTTTCTTTTCTCTGCTTATCCCTACATGGGCAATCACTTTACTACATTATTTTAATGTTTTCACTATAGTTAGATGCAGTGTTGTGTCAGATACTTTTTAAAAGTATCTAGATACAGATACTTGGCAAAATTTGTAGCTAGATACAGATACAAGATACATTGTAAAATTGTATCTGTATGTAGATACATATACTTTTTAAAAGTAACTCACAGATACTCGGATACTTTTCTTCTTTTTTGGGGAAAACATAAAAATATATATATATATATATATATAGTATCGAAAACAGCGATTACTTTAATTTCTTAAAGACGGTAGACGTAAACGCTTGTGATTATTTTACATATTTACACTTGCTTGTTTTATTCGTTGCCCAAAAAGATATTGGCAAATTGGCCTGCAATCGGTGATAACATAAATGCATTAGGGGCCCTCGCGAGTACCCGGGTAGCATATTACTACCCGGGTACCCGACGCCCCTTGGATAAATAAAAAATATGTGAACTCTGTGCAACTTGATTACTTTGGGTTATGGAAATTTAAAAAAAAAATTAATTATTAATTATTCATTATTTTTATTTTATTTTTTAAATTCTTTTTTTTTTATATACGGGGGTACCCGGGTACTCGGTTACTTGGGTTAGGACCCCTAAAATGCATGTATATAAACTGCTTTAAAATATTATACACTAGATGGACAAAGGTACCCACTAGCTGAATCTGTGAGAAAACTTTAAAATTAACTAGAGAAAATCGGTAAAGAAGTTCACTTCGAAAATAAAGTATCTGAAAGTATCTGAGGTGTCAAATACTAGTAAAAATGTATCTAGATACAGATACAGTTATAGAAATATAGCTTGATACAGATACACAAAAATGTATCTAGATACTACACAACACTAGTTAGATGCAAGGTTATACAAATACCGTTTTGGACAACACACATTTGTTTAGAAAGAAACGTGGTGGGAATACGCAACTTCCCATCGCTTACTTAAACACATTTTCAACATTCTTATCTATTGAAATTGACTGTGCTGCCATGGTAGATGTCAGCACAGTACCATGGCCGGAAATATGATTCCCAGGGCCTCAACACTGCAAAATAGAAGGTGTGAAGCATACTTTACTGTGCCCTTCAGGAAATCAGATATTTTTTTGTTGAAAATATTATTTAATATTTTTTACTGCCTACCAAACCAATAATTACTGTTTTTGTAGGGTTCTGTTATTTTTATTTATAGTAAAACATTGTGGCTTGTTTTCAGATTCTGAAACAAGTGAAGACAGCCCTTCAATCCACCAGCCCACCTAAATGTGTGCTACGTTATTACGTCTCGGCAACCGGAGAAGCGAGCCACAACCACAGCAGAGACGCGACCAAGATGACCCAACAATTTCATCCTGACCTGATACAGGAGATCAACAGGCTTGTTGAAGCTGGAGTTTCCTCAGTACACGAGATGTGTCTCTATTGTTGGAGCAATTTATTAAACATAAATTTCAGGATGGGGCAGAACCTGATCGGCTCAATTCAGGATTTATCTGTCATGTTTTTAAAGGGGTTTGTTCCCTCAATGTTTATATTTCCTTTGTGTGGTGTAATGTATTATTTTCCATTAATAAAATAATATAATTTTTTTAATTTTTTTTATTGGTTTTCAAGCTACAATCCCGTTAAACTGCAATAAAGCAGTTTGTCAACAGGATTTTAATGATCAATTACATACATACACACATACTATTATTACTATAACTATACAATTAACACACCTAAATTAATATAAACTATCTCTATTTATTAACCATTGTTTCAGCATATATCTCAATCTATTTGTAGAATCGCAATTTTTTATATTAATGGGTAACATGTTAAGCATTTTTGGCACGTTAAATTCTAGGGTTCGCCGTCCGTATTTATTATTATATTTTGGAACAAGCATTCCTTCATTCTTTGTAAACCTTGTATTATATTCATGTTCCACTTTCTTTTTATAATCAGACTCAGATATATGTTGAATCAATATTTTGTACCATAATAAGGCCTGCACCGGTAATATTGTTAAATTCCGATACAACAATGGTATGTTTCGTCTCTGTGAAAAAATATATTTTTGAGCTAATAACTTAACCATAAAATTTTGTACTGATTGCAGGTTGTTTAAATTAGTTTTACAAGAGTGACCCCAAGTAGTTAAACCATACCATAAAGTTGATTCTGCGAGTGATAGGTAAATAATTTTTAAAATATTCACCGGAACGAAACATTTCAGTTTGTATATCCTACCCACTATCGCTCTCAGCCGCTTGCAAGTTTTGTTTATTTGTGTATCCCATTTGAAATGACAATCAACAGTCACCCCCAAATAAACGTATTCATTTACCAGTTCAATACTTTCACACATACAGGGCAGTAAAATGTTTTGATGACTACATATAAAGTTATGTGAAATTATTTTAGGCATGATCTGAAATGAAGCATGTGGAGACCGTATGTACATCAATTTAGTTTTCTTGGTATTAATGTTAGACCTGCGTCATGTGACCATTTTATCAGGGACGTAAAGTCATGTTGCATATATTTAATCGCAATGGATAATTGTTCATCGGATATGACAAGAGCAGTGTCGTCAGCATATACAAAGTGTCTTACATATTTAAATATTTTTTTCATTATTGATACAAATATAATATAAAGAGTTGGACCCAAAATCGACCCCTGCGGGACTACAGCATAGATTTTTTTCCTCCTGCTAATTTTTTCTAATATTTTTACACAGATATGTCTATTAAATAAATAATTTTTAAACAAATTAAGTAGGTTACCTCTAATTCCAAATTGCTTCTAAGATTTTTAATAATTTCTGTGGGTTAATTGTATCAAACGCTTTGGAGTTATCTATAAATAGTACTAAAACATGTCTTTTATGGTTTAATTCATTATTAATATAATTTTAAAAATCCTGTAATAAATTCTCTGTGCTTTTTTTCTTTTGAAAGCCATATTGTTTTTGGTCTATAATGCTAAATTTTTCTAAGTAAGTATATGAATCAATGAATTGCCCAAGTTCCTTCATTGCTCACTTATCCTCCAACATACTATATGGCATCCAAATTTTCACATAGACTCCAAATAATGCTAGTCCATAGGTGTACTGTTTTGTAATGTAAAAAGATTAGATACTTCGAGTATATATAGGCCTAGTACGAATCTGTACAAAAGTTGAACATAGGGCCTACCACAAGTCTTTATTGTCCAAAAGTTAATTATATTTGCAGGAATTAGAATGTGGTTGCCATACCAAACAGTCTTTATTAAGGCTTTGGAATTGATTGTATGATATTGGCCCTATAGTAATGTAATCTAACCAAATGAAATAAAGGTGCAAGAATTGTATGAAACTAAAGATGAAAATTAGCTATCGGCTGCTCGGCAATATTCGGAAATGCTCGGCCGTGACGTCACAAAAAAAATCTGAGCGGAAAACCAATTTCAAATAAAGCGCCGAAACACTTCACTTCGGGTATGCTCGGATATGTTGGCCACGCCCCCTGTCGACTAGTCGCTGTGCATATAGCGACTCCCGTTTAACCCTTACGTAGACGGCATAGAGTTTATTTCACAATGGAAAATTCAATGTTTACCTCCCCGAAAATCGATCAATATTCGTGTAAAAATGAACAACGCGAAAATGCATATTTTGTGAAGTTCTGGTACATATATGAAAATTTCCTTCGATTATCAAATAAAAAAATGAATTTCCCACATTATACAATAAAAAAATATCCGAAAATGGGTTTGTAAATGGAATATTTTGCACTAGAGAGTTTTTTTTAGGCCTTATACTTTATTTTTTCTAGGCTTATAAAAGGTCTTATCAAAAAATGATCGATTGCTGACAAGCCCAAGATGTGTTCTACTTGCAGTATTTAATTAAAGCATCTGTCGTATTTCTAAGCAATCAAATTTTCAAACCAAAAACATCTGATTTTGCATTACTTGGTATTGGATCGCCTTAACCCCTCCGACTTTTCGCGAACTTGAAGCTAAGACGTCTTTACCGAAATGTCAATTTCACGAAAACGTTGTGTTATTACCGCCTCACAATCAAAGCTCTATAAATGAAACATTACTGAACGGAGCCGAATAGTAAAAACTGTTTTAGAAAGGTTACAAAATAGGCTTTCAAATTGTTGTATCATAAATAAATATTAACATTTGTAAATATTTAAATTTAGAATGGAAACATGAAAAAATTGTAAAAATGACTCACCTGTAATGTTTTACGGTGGACATGACTCGCAATATAAATGCATCTAATTATACAAGAAAAAACACTTCAAACAAAGAAACAATCTCACAAAAGCATAGCAAATATATATTACTATAATAAACAAATACTTACCGGGCCATTTTCGATAAAATTTCACGTTAAAACTGGGATATGTGGGAGGCGGGTCGGCACGTCAAACGGCTTTCTTGGCGTCGTTTTACGATTTGGCGGGTAAAATTTGCTTCCACTGAGTAGGTCTTTTTACGGGTTTCTATGGATAACTTTGAATAGAGATGTGAAGCTTCATTCAATACGAATATTCTACTTTTTGTTTTAGGGATGTCACTAGAAGAATAACGGAGTTATGACGATTTTTGTGGAAACACACGCGTTGACGTGTAAACACGCTTATTGTACTTGACTGCTATCGTTATTTTATCGTGTATATCTGCTTACGTTGCTGACCGGTTAAGACACATCGCCGTACACACGACGGGACGGCGTCGTTTGAGGCCAATGGGTTAATGATTGGTGCAAACTAAACTGCTTGGAACTTAATGTTGATAAATGCAAAGTTTTGTCCTTTTACAGAGCCAATAAACCTATTCAGTTTGAGTATAAACTAAATGGTGCTTGTCTATCAACTGTCACATCCATCAAGGACCTTGGGGTCACTCTTGATTGCAAACTCTATTTTCGAGATCATATAAATAACATCGTAAATAAATCACTTAAACTACTCGGGTTCATTCATAGAATTACTTCAGACTTTAAACATAAAAGAACACTTAAAACTCTCTATTATTCGTTGGTCCGCCCTCACCTTGAATTTGCCAGTGTCATTTGGTCTTCTTTATATGCTATCCACATTAGTCACATCGAATCTGTCCAACATCGCTTCCTACGGCGAATTGCTTGGAGGTTAGTACTCGAAAGAGGCGATTACTCATATGAGGAAATTGAACAAACTTTAAACCTATCTTCTTTAGAAAAACGTAGAAAAGACTCCGATCTAATTTGCATATTTAAAATAATCAACAGTATAACCGACTCACCTGAACTGTTACAACTTATTCAATTCAACATCCCATCACGTAGACTCCGAAATAAAGAATTATTGTTCCTCAATCACCACTCAACTAACTATGGGTACCATTCTTCTTTGTCCAGAATGTCGAGAATTGTAAACTCAAGTCAGAGCATTGAATTTTTCGGTGTAAGTAATGACTTTCAAAAAGCGATACATACCTAATGTGTAATTTTTCACAACTTAATCGTTATTGATGCTCTGACTTGTAGTTATTTTCTATATGTACATTTTCTATTTTACATTGTCTTTGTCCTTCACATACATGTACTCTCCATTCACTGTCATCTATGTTTTCCTATTCGTGTCAATATTATGGTTTTAATGGACAGATTGTCCGTAAATTAATAAATAAATAAATATAAATTTTCCTTTTCATGCAGACTAGATCATGCCTGGTCTGTTGAAACTTACAAGAAGCTATGGCCAAAGCCAACCACCTTTGTTCTAAATGCAAAATTAATTCACATTTTGGCCGCCAGAGAGCAATAATTAACGAACCCGTGGGTATTTTTTTGCATTCATCGGTTTTTTTTCACAAAATATACCAGTATTAATGCCGATATCACAATGCTTGTCTATGACATTATTATTGTCTATGTAAAACTAATTTACCTTTTTGACACATTTGACTTTCTTCATCGCCAGCCGTTTCACACTCTCTAATTATACTTTATATCCCTTACACTGCGTGGGTTACGTAGTTGAATTTATCATCCCATACTTGTGATAGTTTCTGGTGAGTACTAATGCTTTTATCAATCACCATTATCATTTTTGCAACGGCAGTTATTACAAAATCAGATTGATCGACCACTGTTCTTTGATATTGGCTATGGGATGCTCAAATGCACAACTGCACTGTCTCTAATGCGACCTAGCTTAACTTTCGCGATTCGGTACACCTTAGTTGGGGAATCCATTGGCGTTTTGTTTGAAGAACGTTTAAGCTGTCAATTTTACGTATGCCTATTAAAATATAAATGTTTCGAATGCATTTAAAATGTAAAATTTTATTTAGAACTTCCGTTTGTACTACGCTTTAAAAAACTAACATTTTATTCAACTTATTTACAATAAACAAAAACTATTTGCATTTACGATTATGAAAAAGTTTGATATTTAATATTATTTTCCTGTATAATAATAAACGCGAAAATTTGCCAACTGACGCACCATTTTGACAAAACAACAGCATGAAGTTTGGGCATATTTCGCACTTGTTTGTAGAAACTGCTAACTGATGATAAACCATTTTTCGTAATTTACATGTTTAATTTATTTATACGATAAAAAATAACGTAAATAAAAACCCCGTTATTTTTTAAAATTAGTGTATTGAGGCAAGTTTTTTTAACCGATTTTAAAATATTTTTGTAAATTAAAAAAATAACCTAACATAAGCCCTCCTTACCTGATATAACCAAACCTAAAATATATTAACTAAACCCAACCTAAACTAACCTTTACTAATCTAACCCAACCTAAACGTTCATTACATTATAGACACGGGGGGGTTTATTACATTAGAACAAATTTCCCCGACCCATTTTCCACGACACCAGTTCCTGACGACACGTAATGAACTCAACTTAGAACTAAAGTAGGGTTTAACGAAGTTCTTAAAAGATGGTGTAAATGTTGTCGCAAAAAGGCAAAATATCACAACCAACAAATAAGTCACGGGAAGGTTTGCGGGAGGTTTTTTTTTCATGGAAACTACAGAATTAAGATAATAATATCGAATAATCAATTAACCCGTCTGAAACTTTTTGCATCCATCGGTTTTTTGTCAAAATAAATATACAAGCATAAACGTAGATCACACTTAGCCCGCGCCACGCAACGTAACGCGGCGCAACGTTCTTGTCGGTGTTTACACTGGCTCACGTACGTACGCGTGCACGTACCACGTACGTGTGCGTCAGTTAATAATAATAATAAATTTATTCCCATAAAAATCATGCAATAAAACATGCGGAAACTTTGACTAGCCAACTAGGAATGGATACTGTTTTAGGCCAGTCAAATTGAAAAGTTTAGTTCATATCATAATTTAGCACTTAATATTAAACAAAACCGGTAAAGTAAATAACAGCCAGATAGTAGTTGTGCGATAGCCGCGTGGACCATCAACACATGGGTGAGGTTATAATTAGAATAATCTCGGCAGGTGTGTGCCGATGTGAATTAACGCTTAGATCACACACCAAACAGAAAGGTAATCGCATTGAAACTTACGGCTTCGGTGAGCGCTCGGTGGTGGAGGAATTCACATGCACCTGGAGAGGATTGCACATATCGGTACGGTACACGGTAAAAATCGTTAACTGTCATTCGATCCTGGTTTCGTTAAGGCGCAGGCGCGGGCAGCTCAGTCAACTCAAAGCCACACTGCGCAGAGACAAACTGATAAATTTGCATCCTAGCCTCCTTATTGGTTGGAGCGGAAAAAGTGTCAAAACAATACATCGTCACGAAACAGTAGTAATAAAAAGACAGCTCACCGCAGGAGTTGTAAGGTAGAAAAAATGGGAAATGTATAAGTTTATAATATTGTTGGGTGATTAGAAAATAATCGATAGCATTGGTAAATAAAGTATAGATTAATACAGAATGGACAATTGTTTTCAGAGGTGATAAAAAGTGTGATTCTGCTGATGTCATAATACTTGTCTAAGACTTCATTATTGCCTTTGTAAAACTAACCTAATTTGTTGACTCATCCTTTTGTCATCGCCAGTCGTATCACCCGGTTTTTACTCTCTAATTCTACATTTTATCACTTACACTGTTTAACCCACGAAGTTCAATTTATATTCCCATACTTGTGATATTTATAAGTGAGTTCTAATGCTTTTAATAATTTCTCTAATCATTTCGGTAGTGGCCCTTATCGGTACACCTAAGTTAGGAAATCTATTGGCGTGTTGTTTGCGTAACGTTCAAACTGTCAATTAGACGTCTGCTTGTTTTAATAAAGTGTTTTGAAAATATTTTAATTATTAGTTACAAATATTTTATTAAAAGCGGATTAGCGGACTTAACAAAAGGTTAACCCGCTTAACTTTACTTATAGTTATAGTTATATTAACTTATCAGACGATTAACGACACATCTTTCAACAGATTTCAAATGGCATTTTCAAGGTCAAGATAGTCACAGTATATATATATTCCTATTTCCAAATATGAGTTTCGCATAAAATATCATTGTTTTGACAGAATATTTCAACCAAAAAATATTTAGCTCATTCAAAGGAGGGTTCCGTTACAACTATCTTCTGTTTCAGGTACATATATATTAGTTTGGGCTTGTACCAATTACCAAACCCTACCACAGCAGTGCCATGGATCTAGAAATCCAAGAAACTGTTTCCGTCAAGACGGAACCAGGGTCCCAGGAAGGAGGCGGATGTGTAATGCCGAACACGTTTATGGATTTCGACCTCCCAGATGTAAAGAAGGAATGTGCGGAGAGTACTCAGACAGCCAGTTAGTTGCATTACATATGTAAAATAAATTATATATTATTAATCCAAGTCCATTTTGGATTGCCATGGTGACAGAACATAATATGCTTGTTCACGCGGTCCTCTTTTGCCGTAGTAATTTTTATTTTTATCATGATATATATCCTTACCAGAACAGCCAAACTACAACATCAGTCGAAGTTAGTAATTTTTATTTAGTTTTTGTGAATTCCCCAAATGAGTCCTAACTGCTCTTAACCTCTTGGTTTAATTGGTGTATGTTGTAAGGCTGGTAGAAAGGAGGGGATGAAGATGGGGAGGTGATAGGTGTGAAGTCCTGGCTATTCAGATGTCGTCATTTCAATCAATGTTTAAATTGTGAATTGTTTATATTACACCAAGGCGATACCGAAAGTATCTCCCACGCTGGAACGCGCTACAAAAATAAATTGTGAGATATCATGAAGCCATCAAATAAAATTTACTTGCGTCCGCTGGAATTTTATCCCGGGACCTCCAGATTACTAGTCGAGAGCCATACCCTACAATCACAGAAGCCGCTAATGCTCACAATAAATGCTTGATTTATCAAGTTGTCCACTTTATACTCATACGTTAAAAATACATATTGATGGAAGAAAACATCATTTCGTTGACTTAAAATGACTCCACGCTGAAGGTGCTTAAGAACAAATACCTTTTCCTTCCTGAAGCGGACATCCGGGTCATTCTTATTAATTCTCTTCAATTAACCTTGAACTCTCTTCTCCTAATTCTCACTTCTGCAGGGTTAATCAACGATTTTTTTTATCGAAAATATTTGATATAATTTTTTTTTTGTTTAACATCAATTGTCAATTATTTTTATAAGCAATAATTATTAGCCTGAAACACTCATCCACATTGAAAAATCTCCTGATAAAAGATACATGACGCCAACGGGACTTAAACCCGTGTCCTTTCGATTTCCGGTCGACAGCTCTGACCATTGAGCTATGGCGGCTTATCTCTTATCCGCGAAATAATTCAATATATACTAGTGTTTCATTCAACAATTACTGCTTATTACATTTTTTCACCTGAAAACAACCAACTTTATTTTACATGAGAAAGGCATTGTAAGTGCTAACTCTCTCACTAGATGGCGTCGAGACAAATTGTCTACATTTTTTGGTGAAGATACTTGAACTTGTCAAATTTTTTTTTTTTTTTTTTGGTACGGTTTGGACACGGGTTCAAGTCCCGTTGGCGTCATGTATCTTTTATCAGGAGATTTTTCAATGTGGATGAGTGTTCAGGCTAATAATTATTGCTTATAAAAATAATTGTTACCCTTTGTGCTATGCATAAAAAATCTTGTCTTAAACATTAGTTTACCAAAAAAAAAAATTGTCAATGTACGAACATGTTGTTTTATAGCTTGCATTAATGAGGAGACTATAACGGTCAAGGCGGAACTCGGACGCCGAGAAGATAATGATGGGGGATACTCTTGTATGGAAATTGATATAGACCTGCAGGATGTAAAAAAGGAATGCTTAGAACGCTTTGAAAGCATTGACCAGTCCGGTAAAAATAATTCCTTCTTCTTTATAATTTCTGCCTTCTTATTTTTTATAAATTTAATCAATTTTCTGTGCTTTCTTATCCTTAGTATTGATATTAAGTCGTACTGAGCCTTTATAATCGTATTTCGTTATTTTTTTCTACAGATCTGAAGACGCATCCTATGGAAAAACAATTATTTCGTCCTCATTGCACCTATTCCAATTTTGATAAGTCGAATTTCAAAAGGCACTTAAGCACCCATACAGGGAAAAAACCTTTTTCATGTTCCAAGTGCAACTATTCATATTCTCGAAAGGGCAATCTGGCGAGTCACATGTTGATTCACAGTGGAGAAAAACCTTTTTCGTGTTCTGAGTGCAAATATTCATGTTCTCAAAGGGGCACTTTGAAGAGCCATATTCTTAATCATAGTGGAGAAAAACCTTTTTCATGTTCCGAGTGCAATTATTCATGTTCTCGAAGGGGCACTTTGAAGAGCCATATGTTTACTCACAGTGGAGAAAAACCTTTTTCATGTTCCGAGTGCAATTATTCATGTTCTCGAAGGGGCGATCTGACGAGTCACATGCTGACTCACAGTGGAGAAAAACCTTTTACATGTTCTGAGTGCAATTATTCCTGTTCTCGAAGGGGAAATCTGACGAAACACATGCTGACTCACAGTGGAGAAAAAGCTTTTTCATGTGCTGAGTGCAATTATTCATGTTCTCGAAGGGGCACTTTGAAGAGCCATATGTTTACTCACAGTGGAGAAAAACCTTTTTCATGTTCTGAGTGCAAATATTCATGTTCTCAAAGGGGCTATATGACGAAACACATGCTGACTCACAGTGGAGAAAAACCTTTTTCATGTTCTGAGTGCAATTATTCCTGTTCTCGAAGGGGAAATCTGACGAAACACATGCTGACTCACAGTGGAGAAAAAGCTTTTTCATGTGCTGAGTGCAATTATTCATGTTCTCGAAGGGGCACTTTGAAGAGCCATATGTTTACTCACAGTGGAGAAAAACCTTTTTCATGTTCCGAGTGCAATTATTCATGTTCTCGAAGGGGCGATCTGACGAGTCACATGCTGACTCACAGTGGAGAAAAAGCTTTTTCATGTGCTGAGTGCAACTATTCATATTCTAGAAAAAGCCATCTTACGAGGCACATGCTGACACACAGTGGAAAAAAACCTTTTTCATGTTCTGAGTGCAATTATTCATGTTCTCAAAAAAGCCATCTAACGAGGCACATGCTGACTCACAGTGGAGATAAACCTTTTTCATGTTCTGAGTGCAATTATTCATGTTCTCAAAGGGGCACTTTGAAGAGCCATATGCTTACTCACAGTGGAGAAAAACCTTTTTCATGTTCCGAGTGCAACTATTCATGTTCTCGAAGGGGCACTTTGAAGAGCCATATGTTCACTCACAGTGGAGTAAAACCTTTTTCATGTGCTGAGTGCAACTATTCATATTCTAGAAAAAGCCATCTTACGAGGCACATGCTGACACACAGTGGAAAAAAACCCTTTTCATGTTCCGAGTGCAACTATTCATATTCTCAAAAAAGCCATCTAACGAGGCACATGCTGACTCACAGTGGAGAAAAACCTTTTTCATGTTCCGAGTGCAACTATTTATGTTCTCGAAGGGGCACTTTGAAGAGCCATATGTTTACTCACAGTGGAGAAAAACCTTTTTCATGTGCTGAGTGCAACTGTTCATATTCTCGAAAAAGCCATCTTACGTGGCACATGCTGAATCACAGTGGAGAAAAACCTTTTGCATGTTCCGAGTGCAACTATTCATGTTCTCGAAAGAGCAATCTGACGAGTCACATGGTGACTCACATTGGAGAAAAACCTTTTTCATGTTCTGAGTGCAATTATTCCTGTTCTCGAAGGGGAAATCTGACGAAACACATGCTGACTCACAGTGGAGAAAAAGCTTTTTCATGTTCCGAGTGCAACTTCTCTTTTTCTCTGAAGGGCAATCTGATAAGACACATGTTGACTCACAGTGAAAGAAAACCTTTGTCACGTTACGAGTGAATCTAATAATTTTCTTTTCTGACGAGTCACATGCTGTTAAAAGTTTACGGAAAACATTTTTATTTTAAATATTCAACTACATTGCTTTTCATCATTTTTTTTATGAAATGCAAGGTTATGGTGCTCACCAAAAAATTATAATCGTTAGTAAAGCTAAGGTTAAAAAGATTTGTTTCATTTTATATAGTTTGGAAGCAGATCTGACTCTCACACAGCTCGTGCATCTGCGAACGTTCAAAGTGTATTTCAAAAATAAAAAATGATAATGCGGCAATCACGAACGAAATGATGGATGTGTTGAAGATCGATAATGCCGGCCAATTGGCCGCGCTTATTTAAAATTTTTACTAAATGACCTACATTTCGCAAAAAAGATACTTAATATCAAGTACAAGCTATCCTGGTTTAGTAACCTGGTTTAAAAAAAAATAAACTTTACTTCTTCGCAAGCAATTAGCTGTCTCTCGGAGTGAACTCGGGACGGAGATATTGAACGATGTAAATGATCTCACAAACAAATATACACATTCATCATCAAAGTCTTGCTAACGACAGCGGATGCACTGTAACCGATGGTACCGAAAACTGAAACTTACCCATTATTCTCGCTTTAATTTTTTAATTATTATCGTTTTTTTAAAACATCTTCTGAAAGTAAAGCAAAATGGGCGAGTGATTATTAAAAATTTTAATGTGATATTTGGAACCATTTATTCTTTATATACCTTCGAGCCACTTGAGTATTTCCAAATATTATTGTGACAATAATAATACTCCATCGGTGTTCGAAATTAAACAAAAAAATTCTTATTATTAATCAATATATAACATTATTCCTCGTACCTACCTTCCTTTATTTGTAACTCCTATGATAGCCAGCTATTAATAATAAATTAATGTTATATCTTTTAAATGTACATATCTTAATTCGATTGTATAAACATTATAATTAACACTGTAAAATAGAAGCGTACCGAGTGGCCCAGTTGTAGCATTGTGAACCATGTCATTTTACTAACTTCATTTTTAATTCTCATTTTCTTAATAAATAAAAATTTTTATTTGTTTATTTACATGTATTTTTTATAATAATCACATTTCCTTAAATCATTAATATTAATTATTTTATTTATTTAAGTTTTAATCCAGCAGGACTGGGAGGATAGTGCAATCCCAGTCTGCCATATTACATGAAATGCAGTAAAACAGGAAAACAATAAAATAAATTATAAAAATGGAAATAAGACAAAACAAAGAGAGAAAATCAATATATATATATATATTAGGCAGGTACCTTAAAACATTAACATTAAATTAAAATATTAACCAAAAATAAAATAGTCATGTAAAAAGGTAATACAATAAAAAACAATTCGATTAAATTAAATTAAGCCGTCCATCAGGGAGGTCGCCGCATCATCTGCATCCATCGCTCATTGAGTGGGGAACTGAGCCACTCGGATGCAGCCCCAACGATGATGTTGGTTGAGTCCTACCCCAGAAGCTGGCTAGTCGGTGGCGAAGTAAGGCGGGGAATGAGTGCACCCTCCCTTCAGTAAACATTGTGGAGGCACTGCAGAACCTCGCTAGTTGCATGAGCTGCCTGTATGCATTATTGTAGCACACCCTCAGCTTGTCCCATTGCGCTGCTGGGTGTTGTGTCCACAGCTCAGATGTGTCACCACTGTGCAGTGCAGAATGCCTTAAAAAGTAATTTTCTGACATCATCGCTACAGTGGTAGAACCGCCTTGAGAGCATTCCGGCCCGTATATTATAAAAATGTTGCCCGTATATTATTAAATATTTTTGGTGTATACCCATTTCCACACCTCGCACTACGACACACAGAGTATATCCTAAATGGTACACCAATAGTATTATTTCAAATATTAAAATTAAACATATTTTTCATAAGCAATGGAAAAAAACTCGTCACAACTTGGACTATGCTAGTTTTTCAGCCTATCGCTCCATCGTAAAACGTGAAATCAGTAAAGCTTTTAAAAATCATTTAAATTCAATGGAAGAAAAATTGTCTATCGATCCCAAACAGTTTTGGAAGTACATTAAGGATCTAAAAAAATCCAACAACTCATTTAAGTCTATGATTCTTGACGGAGAAGAATTGACTACTGATGATAAAATCGCTAATAGTTTTGCGACCTTTTTTTCATCTGTTTATAAAAATGTCCAACCAACTCTCAATATTGACTCTACCCTTCACACTGTACAGATTGGGCCCTCATTCGACCTGGTCAGTATTTCAGAAAAAGATGTTAAGGAGGAACTCTCAAATTTAAAGAAACCTCACTCCATCGGTCCTGACAATATTCCAACATTTATACTAAAGGGTTGTTCCGACCTTTTAATACCACCATTATGTCATCTCTTCAATGTATGCCTAAAAAACGGGATTCTCCCAGACATCTGGAGATTAACTAAAATAACCCCTATCTACAAGAAGGGTGACAAACGCGATATCCGGAATTATCGACCAGTTGCCGTTCTATGTTCCATCATGAAAATATTCGAGAAAATTCTACATAAATATATACTTAATCACGTTAATCCAATTCTTGATGACCGTCAATATGGTTTTAGACCCCAGATGTCAGTAACATCAAACCTCTTATGCATCTCAGATTTCTTATCACAAACTCTCGACAATCGGGGACAGGTGGATGTTGCTTATTTCGACCTGGAAAAAGCATTCGACAAGGTTGACAACGACATTCTTCTAAATAAGCTAGCTTCATTTGGTTTTTCCAAAAGACTTCTCTGTTTTTTTGCTTCATATTTTCGAAATCGTAGACAGTTTGTTTATTATAAGGGTTCCAGTTCATCGGAATTCATAGTTTTTTCTGGAGTTCCTCAGGGGTCTATCCTTGGACCAATTCTGTTTCTGATTTTTATCAACGATATTGGTTCAGTCATCACACATTCGCTGTATTTACTATTTGCAGATGACTTGAAACTATATCGCTCAATAAAAAACCATCTTGACTGTATTCTCCTTCAACGTGACATTGACTGCGTCTCAAACTGGGCCAAAATAAATGGCTTGAACTTCAGTACACCCAAGTGCAATATCGTCTCGTATACAAGATCAAAGAAACCGCATGTATTTGAATATACAATCAACGAAATTATTCTCCAACACCTAAACCAAATCAAAGATCTAGGAGTTATTTACGACAGCAAACTAACTTTTCACCAACACATCGATGATTTAATAAGCAGAGGATACAGGCTTCTCGGCTTCGTAATTAGAAACTCATATCCGTTTAGTAACACAAAAACACTGACGTTATTATATAACACACTAGTCCTAAGTGTACTTGAATCAAACTCGATCATCTGGGCTCCACATGAATAAACATACACTTTACGCATTGAAAGAGTCCATAAAATTTTTTTAAGGTTTTTATTCTCGCGGCTCTATGGACGTTACCCTTGGCTTTACCCATCGATTTATATATTAGGCATGACCAATTACCACTCGCTAGAGACACGTAGAGGTATTGCTTTGCTTAAATATTTTTTCCAACTAATAAACGGTCACTTTTCTAATAATGAGATACTGGCCCAATTAAATTTTTTTGTACCAGAGTCTCACTCTCGAGGACGTCATCACAATCTTCTATATAGTAGAGCAAGCCGCACTAATTTATTAATGAACTCACCTGTGGGGAGAGCTACGTGCTTTTTGAATGCGGTAGATAAAAAATTAGATTTATTTTTTGTGTCCTATAGCGCATTTGCAAGATTTTTGGCATTGCATATACACTGCATAAATGGTACAATTATAACGTCTTAGGCTTTATTACCTGTAATTGTTATAAATAAATGTACAAATTATATATATAAATAAATAAATATATATAAATAAATAAATATTGATTGCTCTTCTTTGTCGTTCCATGTCTTCTATATCCTTCACATCTTCGGTTTGGATTTGTCCCAGATATTTAACCTGCGACGCTACAAGTAGTTCTTTTCCGTCTAAACAGATTGGAGGAATATTTATTGGCTCCTTGTTGTATTTAAAAGCCACGATTACTGACTTTTTCGCATTGTACAGCAGGTTATGTGAGATTGCAAACTCTTCGCATATTTGCACAAGTCGTCTCATCACTTTAATCGAAGGCACGAACAGCAAATGTTATGAAAATAACATACAATTATTACACTAGTAAGAACCTGTCAAATCTGTGATTTATCTTGTCTATTGTTTATGCTCTGGCAACTTAGAACTCTAACGGGAAGTGACAAAAAATTCAAGATGGCTACACTTCCCGGCCGGACAGGGAGGAGTCAGGGTGTCCGGTCGGGGGTCAATTATTTTTTCTGTAGGTCTGAGGATCTAATCAAAAGTTATTTCATGGATTTGTGATTAATACCGAAATGTTCAGTTTGTGCTTCAAGATTAGAAGTCTAGTAATATTTCCCGCGAGTGGAATTCGCCCCGGGTGGCGTGGATAATGAAAACGTATTTCACCATGTGTGGCCATGGGGGTAATCAGAGTTTATCCAAGCGATCGGTGATTATTTCTGACGATAGACTGTTTTCGCCGTGTGCATTTTGATTCGGAGCATTATTAAGTTCCACCTTGCCTCGTGGAAGGGCAACTTACGGATCATCCGTGGAACTACCTACATGGCTGGACCTCACTGGGCCGATGCCAGCCACATCTGATGCCGTCATCTACTACCTACATGGCTGGACCTCACTGGGCCGATGCCAGCCACATCTGATGCCGTCATCTACTACCTACATGGCTGGACCTCACTGGGCCGATGCCAGCCACATTTGATGCTGTCGTTTACTCCTCTTGGCTGGACCACACTGGGCCGTTGGCCAGCCACATTCTGATGCTGTCTACTCCTCTTGGCTGGACCACACTGGGCCGTTGGCCAGCCACATTCTGATGCTGTCTACTCCTCTTGGCTGGACCACACTGGGCCGTCGGCCAGCCACATCCTGATGCTGCCGTCCTCTAGCTACATGGCTGATTCATCTACTCCGCCATTCGCGGCACTCAGTGTTCGTTCCTCATAACTAAATACGTTCTTATTATTTTAGACAGGGTAGATAGATTCTACGTTGTGGTCGATGGGGGTAAGTTTTCACCTTTTTGTATTTCACTGTGAAATTTATCAAATATAACTTGTTACGGCCAGTCCAAAGTTTAACCAAATTTCTTTTATTCTGTAACCTTGCAACTTCCTTTCAAACATCATGTAGATGGGATATATTTTCCCCGCCCTGAATGGAGAATTATGCTCTACCGGCGGATGGTCGATTTGGCGAGTTCATTGGGACTCTTTCGCGATTGGTCTTACTAAGACCAACAAAGTCAAACTTGGCCACCCACTTTTCAATACCATAACATAACATGTATTATATATTAACATGTATTACCCTAAGTAACTTGATCATATATGAAAATTACATAACTGATTTTCTTGCCTTGAAGCATCAAGTGGATTCAATATATACTGATTTTTCCAAAGCCTTTGACAAAGTTAGGCGACATATCCTTGTACAAAAATTAAGTATGTTGGGTATCAAGGGTAATCTGTTAAGTTGGATTGATAGCTATCTTAGTAAAAGAGAGCTATGTGTCAAAATAAAATCTGTGGAATCTTACATTTTCGAAGCCACAAGTGGGGTCCCTCAGGGGTCTCACCTGGGACCAATTCTTTTTTTGTTATTTATTAATGATATTGTTAGCATATTAAAAGATGTAGAAGTTCTTCTTTTCGCAGATGATTTGAAAATATATAAAACAATACGCAGTTTAGACGATTGTTATACTTTGCAACTTAATTTAAATAAACTATATCGTTGGTGCATCATCAACTCTCTGTTTCTTAATATTAAAAAAATGTCAGGTCATTCGTTTTTGTAAAATACGAAATCATACAATTTATGAATATTCGCTTAACAATGTAAAATTGACAGCTGTCACTCAAATCAGGGACTTGGGTGTTATATTTGATGAACAGTTAACATTCAATCCGCATATAAATGAAATCACAAATAAAGCACTAAAAATACTTGGTTTTATATGTAGAACCGCATGTTACTTCAAGTCACTAGAATGTTTGAACACACTGTACACATCTTTAGTAAGAAGTCAAGTAGAGTATAATTCGCCTATTTGGTCCCCGTTTTATAAAGTACATTCCAACAATATTGAAAAGGTACAACACAAATTTTTAAGATTTATTAACTTTAAACTGAATATTCCAATCCAAAATATAAATTATATCCAACTCATGCATCAATTAAATTTGATTACGATGTCAGATAGGCGAATTATCTCCGACCTTGTTCTACTAAATAAAATTATTAATTATAGAATCGACAGCCCTGAAATTCTTGCCACAATAAAATTATTTGTACCTTCCAAAAATACGAGACAAAATTCCACCTTTTTCTGTGACAATTTCAAATCTAATTATCAAGTGCACATATCGTTAAATCGAATACAAAAATTTGGTAATAAATTTGGTAATGTTGTTGATATATTTAGTATATATTATTATATTATTCCGTAGCAGTGCTTAAACGAAATCTACATAAACACTTTGCTGAAATGTAGGACTTCTCCACTCCATAGTGAAAAACCCATTTTTTAGCTTCTGTTTTTTCACTCTTTTCTTTTATGACTTTTAACTTTAATATATATGTTTTAACTTTACAAATTAATATTGTAATTTAAATAACAATTCGAATATGATTTTAAGTCCCTATAAATACTGATTAATTTCAATCCATTTATTTTTCTAAGTAATTAAAAAAAAAAAAAAAAAGCTCTTCTCCATAATGATATTCTGTATTATTTGTAAAACATTTATGTACTACAGATATAATAACTATTTTATTTATATATGTACGTAAACTTTTAAATGTCACATAGTTAATGTAATAACACTAATAACAATGTATGTAAAAGCCCAATGGGCGTTTAAATAAATAAATAAATAAATAAATATTGTATAACATAATTCAAACTCATATCCATATCATCCGCGTAATTAATATTGTTACTGCCTTGACCGCAGATATGACAACCAATTCGTGTATCATTCAGTTCTTGTAAGAGGTCATTAATGTACCCATTAAATAGAATAGGAGACATATATTACCCCCTTGCCTAACTCCGCTTTTTAGGAATAAGTGTCTTGAAGAAGCTCCTGCCCATTGAACGTAATTTTTCTGCTGTCCGTACCAAATAGCCAACATAATATGTTATATTATTAACCACTGCTACTGGGACATCTCGTTTTATGAGTTATTCCCATAATAATTTATGAGGAACACGGTCAAAAGCCTTGCTTAGGTCGAAAAAGCACCCATAAACGGTGGTTTTTCTTTTTTTGTAGTATTCTATTGTTTATTTAACTCCACCGATGGCCATATCGGTTGATGAGGCGCTTTTGAAGCCGAATTGGTTTTCTAGGGTAAATAGCTTGTCTTTTACTAGCGTGAATATAATTTTTTCAAATAGTCTTGAGATCATTTTCGCTAGGGAAATAGGTCGGTAGTTTCCTAGTATCGATGCATCCAATTGGTTGGATTTCAAGATTGGTATGATATCAGCTCGACTCATGTCCATAGGCATATGTGTGTGTCGTAAGAGGCTTGAGTACAGGGCGGCTAGAATAGTATGGAGATGATTTCCTTATGTGCTCGATACCAATACCGTCGTATCCTGGACTTTTACCGAGGGCGGTTTGCTTAATCGCTCATTCGATCATTTCAGGAGTAATGTTCATGATCAGGTCATCATTTACCGCAGGCAAACATGTCATCATATATGGTTTCATGCAATCTCCTTGATCCTCGCTTAAAGAAAAAAAGTCTCTAAATTCGTTAGCAATGTTTTCATCCCCCGTGATGTTGTTGACACTTAGTGGAACTTTGCTCTTGGCTTTCAGCACAATTGAAGTTTTTTGCCAAAACTTTTTGAAGTCTTTGTTGTGCATAGCCGTAGCTATGCTATCCATTCTTGCTTGATTTTCCGAGTGCTGCTATTTTCGGCGAGCAATTTTAAAAGATTTCTTACTAGTTTTCCTTTCGTCTGCAATACGACCTTCCGTAGGCTTTCCGGCTTGAACCCAGCAAAGGAATGCATGCCTTGAATGGCGATAAAGAGTTGATACTTGATCACTACAGTTGATACTTGTCATACTTTTTTGGGTTCTTTATTTTTTAATAAAGTACCCAAAAATAATATACAAAATAATATACAATAACAATTGTCAAAGTGAGTACACGTATCCCTTAACCTCTTCATAATAATATTATTAAATAGTGTTTATACTTATGATAGTGGCTTAAAACAGTTACCAGTATAGGTTAAAGAAAGTGCTATTTAAAATTACGTAAACATACTACCTATTACAGTGTGAAATATCAATTTTATTATTAAAATTATATTCTTGAATATTGCTTAAAGCAAAAGGCGAAATTAATCATAAATGTGCCAATAATACAGTGTGAACTCTGCGGCAGGTACCTATATTAAACCTTACCTGTGCAGTACCTATTCTAAAAAGGTCACGCATTTGGCAAAGTGCCAAAAATCTTGGCAATCCCTAGATGAGATCTATGCAATAAGATTAATATCTTATCCCTTAAACTTATTGGAATTACTAACCTATGGTTCCAGAAAATACAATCATCAATTATTGATAAATCGTTCCTTTTTATTCAATAAATCCATTTGCAATCATCCTTATTGACTTTATTTGGCCACCCTGTTCTAAGATAATTTATTTATTTATTTATTTATTTATTTATTATAAGAACTTGTTGAACATTTATACATATTTTTGATAATTCATCCGCCATGCTAGGGATGTCCCTGTGTTATGGCGGGTGATATTTATAGATTGGATTTATAAAATAAGTTAATTATAAGTTATAAAGTTATGCAATTTAGATTCAAATATAAGTCAATTAGTTTATACAATTAGATTATACAATTAAATAATAAGTAAGTAATAAAACTATACAAATTAAATTAAATTAAAAGTTATTAAATTATACAAAATTTATTTGCATTACAAATATTAAAATCATGGTTTCTAAATGTATTTATAGTAATAAAAATGGTATTAAATATTAATAATAATTGATAATTAGTTGATAAAATTATAATATAATTTAATTTATGTACCAATTTTTATATATTGTGGTCTCCAAGTGAACTTATCCATTTTCATATTAGTTTTTTAAATTTTTGTGGTTGGGTTTCGGTTTTTAAGTTTTCAGGGAGAAGGTTAAATATTTTGGGAGCTAGGTACATGAAATGTCTTCGAGCTGACGTGGTATGTAGTGTAGGTACGTTGTAGTGTCGGTTGGTTATTGTTCTGGTGGTGTAATTGTGGTGTACGAGGGTTTTTTTCTTATATTTGTACAAAAAATGCATTAGAGTAAATTTTATGTGGAGTTGCCGTATGTTTAAGACATTGTATTCAGTGAAGAGTCGAGTGGAGGAGTATCTTGTCGGTCGCTTGTTGATAGTACGTATTATCGTTTTTTGGGCTTTTTGTAATGGATCAATAAGATAATGTGCACAACCGCCCCAAATTATGATGCCATATGCTAATTGGGATTGGCAGAGAGCATAGTAGACTGTTTTCATTATTGTAGGAGTAAGGATATTTCTTAATGTTTGAAAAACATAACAGAGCTTGCGAATTCGGGGAGTTAGGCTGGCTAAGTGCTGATCCCAACGAAGATGATGATCAATTAGGACCCCTAGGTATTTTATATGGGATACTTTTTCTAAGTTTGGGCAAGTACAGGAAGAATAAGGTCTTGGACAAGAGTGGATTGTTATTTTCTGATTGTTAGTAGGTTGGGTTGCAACAGATAGACTGAAGGTTAGGAATTTTGTTTTACCAGCGTTGAGTGTCAGGAGATTGTCATCTAACCAATTCTTTACAAGGCCTATGTCGTGTTGAGCTATGTCAAATATTCTTTTTATCTCTAATAATAATTTATCCGTATTAGATTCTACTTTAACTTCCTCAACATCTATTGGCATCTCGCTATTATTTTTGAATAAACACAAAATTCTTGAATCGAAGTTATTATTCTCCTCAACGGGATCTCCTACAGGTACGCGTGATAAGTAATCCGAACAATTTAATGTTGATTTTACGTATTGAACTTTATAATTGAAAGATGAGAGAATTACACCATAACGTTGTAATCTATTACAAGTTAAAACAGGAATTCCTTTTTTTTCACCAAATATTCTACATAAAGGTTCATTATCTATTTCAAAAATAAATTCCCTTCCGTAAATGTACTCGAAAAACTTCTTAAAAGCAAACACAATTGCACAAGCTTCGAGGTCTAAAATTGAATATTTCTTTTCCGCTTCTGTCAGTTTACGAGAAACAAAAGAAATAGGTCTTTGTAAATTATTTTCATACACATGTAACAATGTTGCACCCAAACCTTTCGTTGAGGCGTCCGTAACTACCTTCAAAGTAACATTTGGATCGTAATGTGCTAACACACGATTATCACATAAAATTAATTTTATTTTATTAAAAACTTTTACGCAATCTTGATTAAAATCAAAATTCGTATTTTTTTCAATAATTTGTGTAAAGTACTGTAAAGGATCTAATAACATAGACATATTTGGCACGATCAGTAAAAATTTACCATTCCTAAAAAACTGCGTAGCTCTGATAAATCTTTTGGTTGCGCGACTTTACTAATTGCGTTCGTTTTATCTTCCATAGGTTTAATCCCTTCCTTCGAGATTTCAAACCCTAAGAAACATACCGATGAAGCGTTAAAATTGCACTTTTGAATATTTACGCACAAACCGCAATTTTTTAACCTATTGAGAACTGCATTTAAATTAGCATTATGTTCCTCTATCGTTTCTCCCGTAACCATAATATCATCCAGGAAAACCGCTGTTTTCTTCAAACCTTGTAGACATGAAGCTATAGTTCTACAGAATATTGCCGGTGCACTGTTTATCCCAAACACTAGCCTAGTGAATTTAAATAACCCCAAATATGATGAAATCGTAGTATATTCCATACTTCCTTCGTCTAGTTCCAACTGTAAATAAGCTTGACGTAAATCAATTTTTGAAAATATTATTCCGCCCGAAATTTGTGATAATAAAACTTCTATCTTCGGCATGGGATATTTGTCAGCAATCAACTGTGGATTCACAGTACATTTATAATCCCCGCAAATTCTAATGCTTCCGTCGCTTTTAACTACGGGCACGATAGGAGATGCAAACTTGCTATAACTAATCGGAACTAAAATTCCCTCTTCCTGTAAACAGTTAAATTCGGTTTCAACTTTCGCTTTCAAAGCGAAAGGAATACTTCTCGGATTGCAGAATTTTGGTTCTGCATTTTCTTTCAATTTTAAATGAACTTTTAATTTATTGAATCTACCTAGTTTTCTTGAAAATACCTCCTGATATTTACGCACTAACGTATCGACACTATTATTGTTTACGTCGTGAATATTATGCGTGAGTATTTCACCTTTCAACTGTGAAGAAACCGTCTCGAAACCCGTAAAACCAATGTTAAATTCTTTTACGAAGTCTCTACCCAGCACAGTAGTTGAACCATCCTTTACAACACAAAATTCCATTACTTTATTTATCCCATTGAAATCAATTGACAAAATTAAACATCCAAGTAACTGTAACTTACAATTATTGTAACCCTTCAGGGTTAAGTTCTTCGGCTTTAATTGTACATCTTTAAAGTGTTCCCAATAATCTTTATCCGATAGGATCGATATTCCTGCACGCGTGTCAAATAATCCTTTTATGATGATACCTTTATTAACTTTTAACGATAAATAAATGGGATCGGTATTTCTTGTTAACCTTGAATTTATTTCACTTGAATTCACAAACACAGATGAAACTTCCTCCCGTTTTTTTTCGCGACAATTTTTATTAAAATGTCCCTTGTTTTTGCAATTAAAACACATCACGTTTTTTAATCTACAATTACTGGAATCATGATTATTTAAATTACAATATCTGCACTTCAACTGTTGTATACGTTCTACTGATTTCTTTCTGGGAATTGTAACATTTTTGTCTTTCGCCCGCGCCGGTGAAGTAGAATAATTCCTACTTGCACTACTACTAAAATTTTGTTTACTTCTAGAAATAAGCCCGACACTCTCGGATTTAATACACGTAATATTTTTATGAAATGAATCCATTCCCGATGCGCACTCTAATGTACTTTTTAAAGTCAGCTTCTCTGCATCTAAAAACATTTTTTCTTCAATACGACCTTCTAATAAACCAGTCACAAAATATCTTTTAAGTTTTCTTCCAGTCTGCTTTCAAATTTGCAGAATCTTGTTAGACAACGTAACCTAGCTATATAATCATTTATAGATTCTCCAACTTTTTGTTTCGCCGCAAAAAAATTTCCACGTTCCTTAAACACATTCTTTGAAACACCAATGTGGTTTCCTAATAACAAAAATATATTTTCAAACGATAATTCTGTAATTTTTTTTGGAAAACATAAATCCATCAGTAGATTAATCGTGTCTGTGTGTAGGTGGGATATTAAAACCGCTCTCTTTTTATTCTCGGATTTAAATTTGTCATCATTGACGAGGATCAACTGGTCAAACTGTAGCACGAACGTCTCCAGCCCGTCCCTAAAGTGACAAAACCTGGGTAAACCCACTCCCTCCATTTCCACACAGATTACCAATAATCAGAAAAAACAACAAACAGCACTCAACTCACGAATCTGATGATTGATGCTGCCGCCGATCGCCGCCCTTCTGCGTCCGACCGTCTTCTGGCTCCGTCCGGATTCCTGGTCGTCCTTCTCGTCCGGTCACCACCGCCACGCCTTCCCGTGTCGGCTCCCGGTACAAGCTGCCTGGATCCGTTTATCCTCCGGTTTCTCGGCTGCTGATTCCTTGAGCTCAGCGCCTTGAATCTCCTTGCCAGTTCCTTGCCTTGATGCTCCTTCAATGTCCGATACCGTCCGTGAAGCTGCCCCCAAATTATTATTATTATTTTTTACAACAATAATCCCTTCCGCGGTGCTCGGTGGGATTATAACCAAACTATGGTTCTTTGTTCCAACTGTGGTTCAAATATGGTTCCAACTGTGGTTCTTCCTCCAGGAAGAATTTAATGGCTGTTCAGCTTCCTTTTTCGGCTGCTCCCACTGTAGTTCTTTCAGCTGCGCCTACTGTGGTTCTTCCTCCAGGAAGAATTTAGCGGCTGTTCAGCTTCCTTTTTCGGCTGCGCTTACTGTGGTGATCTGCCGTGCCGATCACTCAGATAATTTGTTAATAAAATACATTTGGGTATTCCATACTATTTGGTTTAATTTAGGTTGCTTTAAGTATTTATACAATGGACAGTAGTAGAGATGTTATTGAAAAGAGAGGACGAGTTACAACAGACACGCCTTTTTATACGTCTCGGTCATGCTGTCTCAGTCAGATATGCCTGTCTCTTTCATACCGACAGACATACGTTCACCACAGTTATTAAATTATTAAAATATATCGTTTTTATCAATCCTTAGCCACTAGCCAACCACTCTAGCTAGTTAAATGAAAAGTCACGGACCGCCACTGGTAAACACTCATATAACTGTAATATTAATTCAAATAATGTAAACCTGACTGTTTTGTGCTTACCGCTAAACCTAATTAAAAATATCATGGTATAATATGAAGTGGAAATTACAAACAATAGAAAGGATAAAAAAAATCAGTGTATATTTTTTATTAGAATAAGCCCGTCGTCCCACGGATCAGTAAGCACACGACATAGGGTCTTATAGCACTCGGTTTATGTAGATTCCTTACCGACCTGTGGGACAACGGGCTAAGAAACATATTTAATTTTAGAATTGAACCATTTATTTCTCCCTGATTCCATCTCTGGGGAGGTGTATTCAAAACATCTTGCAATTAGAAATTATCCAAAAAATATGAATAAAAATAATTTTTAATTTGCCGTTTGGTTACCCTACTATATCAAATATCAAAACTTCAAAGTCCCTTTTTTATTATTCTTTATTTTGGCTTTCACCCATTAGGGGTGATCTTGGCCATACACAATTAACATTTTTCTTATAATAAATACAACAAATTACAGAATAAAATTGATTATACATCATAAACACAACCCAAAGTAACATCAATAAACCAAACATAACACAAACATAACATAACAAAACATAACTACAGACCTATTTCACTACTTAACTCTCTATCAAAACTCCTAGAAAAATCAATGAAAAAAAGACTGCTATCCTACCTCGATAAACACAACTTACTATCAAGTCATCAATTCGGTTTTCGGGCAAGAATGGGCACAGAACAGGCAATTTCTGAATTAACCAACTTCATCGTTAAACATGTAGATAAGGGATCTAAAGTAATTGGAGTTTTTCTAGATCTGGCTAAAGCCTTTGACACCATCTCTCATGATATGCTATACGAAAAACTTAAAAATATTGGCATCAATGGAAAACCGCTAAAATGGTTTATCAGTTATACAAAAAATAGGAAACAAATCGTTGAACTTTTATTTATTTATTTATTGGTAAAGGTAAGAGACAAACAGCTTATACATAAAATACAAATATAAATATATACATGTTAAAAACAGTCAAGCCAAAAAAGTCTCCTATATTAATATTGATTGGAGATGGAGTTTTATTGCATAAAAAAAATATATATATATTTATATATATTTTAGGTGAGGAGGGGAGGAATAGGAATTTAGGATGAGGATAGGAGATGCTCTGGATACATTCCATACTATAGTATTAATTTTCGATCGTACGAGTTACTTCTATTCGATATTTGTGAAGTGTATTGCTAAAAATATCTATGTTTTGAAATTTAGTATTATATTGGGCACATATACGTGGAATTGGTGAATTTTTTCTAAAGTTAGTTCTACATGTAGGTAAATGAAACAAATTATGTGAAGTTCCCATTTTAGTTTGCAATCCACTGTTAAACCAAGATACTTAATACTATCCGAATGTTCAATTTTTTCGCAGTCACAGTTTTTGGTTTGTGATGTAGTACATAGATACAGGTGTAAAAGCGGGACGGTTTTTGGTTGCCCAATATTTGTTTTACTGAATGTTAGAAATTTGGTTTTCGAGGTGTTTAGGGTAAGAAGCTTTTTGTCGAGCCATTTTTTTATCTCCCTCATACCAAATTCGGCGCTCTTAAATGCCTTTTCCCAAGATTGCTATTTAATAAAAAGTACAGTATCATCTGCGTAGCTGATCACATTATAGCAGAATGTTGGAATTTTAATATCAGTGAGACCATTAATATAGATAAGAAAAAGAATAGGGCCTAAGACACTACCCTGAGGCACTCCGTACTTTATTTCTGCTGTGTCACTCAAGCATTTATTAAGTTTAAATTTCACTTGCAATGAGAATCCGGAAATAAATATACATTTTAAAACGATTAGAAACATTATGTCACTTAAACTACTAAAAATGTCTACTTTTCCCTTTGTCAAAGCATTTTAATTTATGGTATATCGGCATGGGGTGGTGCCGCAGACACATACATCAAGCTACTTAATACAGCTCATAAAGCACTTATTAGAACTATGTTCAAAAAACCATATCTTTATCCCACTGAAAATCTTTTAATTAAAAATAAAATACTTGATATCAGGAAGCTATTGATAAAAAAAATTATCCACACAAATCGCATAAAATCGTCACCTTCACACATATCTCATTCCCAGAACACTAGAGCTAAATCTAACAATCATTTACAAGTGCCAAAAATTAAATCCACTCTTGCAAAAAAACATGAATCTTACCTCGCACCTTCCATATTCAATATTTTCTTAAAAGAAACACAACATACAACTCAAATCAACAGAAAATGTAATATAAATACTTTAATACGTGGCTAATGAACAAAAAAAAGAAATTGCATTAACAAGTTACTTGCAAACCTTCCATGCTAATTTTTAAGAACTTTCACACCAAAAAATGTTCAATTATTTGATTATTTGATTCGCACTAAAAAAAAAAATTACATATGCATGTAATAATTTATATTTAGATTATTTTATCTAGGTAATTTTTTATTTTTTTTATTACGTTTCTTTTTCCTGTATTTTGTATTTTTATTTATTTACTTTGTATTTTTATTCACTTTAATTATTATTGATATATGTAATGGTAGATACTGCTACCCGGCTCAGAACAGATATTGTCTAGTGAGTCGGGTAGCGCACATAATATGTAAACAAATATTGATGTCAATAAACGCCCGGGTTACCGGCATTAAAAAAAAAAAAAAATAACATAACATAACATACTTAACATAAACGGTACAGAGCTGGTAACAATAGGTTATCACAAAATTATAAAAATAGGAACCTGTACAATGTACAATATAAGTGGGCGCTTTTCGTTATTTAACCAAAATCCCTTCACTGCAAAAGTATCTACGAGTATAAAAGTAAAAACATAAATGTTCTTTTGTTCAAAATTTTAAATCTCCGTAAGTTCTTCTGATTGCTTTGTAATTTTGACACAATGTTGCATTCGAATGTGTGTGTTATCATATACATATAGTACATAGATGTCACCTGTGACAGGTAAAACATGTTTTTTTTAAACAGCGCCATCTGTTGGACGTAAAAGCGACCCGCGCTATTGTTTCTGTATCTACACACACAGACTGAACCACAGCAACGCGTACAGCTAGTTATTTATAAAAAATGGCTCTTTTACAAATTCACTTGTTTTGATAATGAAAACATAAAACCATTTTGAAACAGAAATAAACTAAATATTCTTGGGTAACTAACTATCCCGCGCTATATCACAACCTTAATTTGGTAGGCGGGAATGGGTACCGCCGCCCTGGGAACCATTTATTGGATGACCAACACCTCTGCCACAGGTCACCCCAAGTGGTTCGCTACGTTTGGTGACTTAGCAGGGGTGCCCGGGTTCATGGGTTAAGGTTTGCCCGGGTCTTGGTGGCGGGTGCGTCGGCCCACCTTCTGCGTGGCGGGCCGGTTGGGAGATGCTGGTTGAGGGAGACCCTTTACAACCGGTTACCGCTGTCCGGGCCGCTCGATAGTACAGGGGCCCGACCCTCAGGCTCACGACTAAGGGTGGGCTGCCCCATCAGCGAGTGAAAAAACCCCGCCACTGCTGTTGTGCCGGTTCGTGACCGGAGGGGACCCAGCAGCAGCGTTTGGGGCGCATTGGATGCCCTCTCCAGCCGGACTCTCCCAGCCTATCGCCTAGCACCGCAGTGGGTGGGCTGGAACCAAACGCTCATCACTCCTGGACAGCCTGAACCCCAGATTCCTACCCACCCCTCATACCTTTCCTTTCCAGACCTTTCCTTTCACCTCCTACCATTACAAAAAAAAAAAAAAATTAAATTCATGAATATACAACACAACAATTTTAACATCATTACAGCGGCGAGTAGCAGGCGTCCCCGGTGCGGGCCAAAACTGTTGGTAAATTTTGCCAACATTCGCGGCCTGCACACTAATTTAAATTCCGTCCATCACCATCTTTTGTCCCAACGTCCCAACCTTCTTTTCCTATCCGAAACTCAGATAGCCGAGCCGCCAGACTCCTCCTATCTGGACTGCCCGGGCTTTACCCTCGCAAGCAAATTCCGACTGAAAGGAGGAGTCTGCCTCTATAGTCGAGCTGACGTCAACTGTGTGCGACTATTGAGTCTGGAAAACTCCAGATTCGACGTAATGTGGGTGCGCGTCAATCTTGCCAGTACGGCAAGATTCTACGCATGTCTATACCGCTCACCGAACCATAGCGAATCAGACACTTCCGAGCTCTTCAAACATTTGAGCGATACTATTGATGATCTCTTGCCCCGCTACCCTTCGGCCGAGTTTGTTGTTCTGGGGGACTTCAACGTTCATAACGAACCATGGTTGAAGTTCTCAGGCCCAACGGGCTCGGCTGGCCGACAGGCGGAATCCTTTGCCATTTGCTACGGTTTAGAGCAATTGGTTCAGGAGCCTACAAGGGTTCCTGATGTCCAGACTCACCGCTCCAATCTGTTAGACCTATTCTTAACTACTGTGCCACACGGTTATAAGATTGACGTCACAGCGCCTCTGGGATCATCTGACCACTGCCTAGTGACGACATCAATCCCCGTTAGCCTCAGACCAACCAATGAGAGGCTGAGGAGAAAAGTGTGGCACTATAGGTCAGCAGATTGGTTCGGTATGCGGGCCCATTTCAATGCTTTTCCGTGGTCAGCTGTTTGTTTTCGGACTTCGGACCCTTCAAGATGTGCCCAAGAGATTGGTGAAGTCATCAAATCGGCGATGGATGGCTTCATACAATCGACTACTAAAGAAACTGGCGTGGGCTCAAAGCCGTGGTTCAGTCGACAATGCTCCGAAGCAGTTCGACGAAAAAACGCGGCTTACCGAGCCTACAACACATCTCGAACGCCCGAAAGCAGATCAGCATACAACAAATCGGCAAAGGAATGCAAGAGAATCATCAATAGATCAAAATTCGAACACGACCTGCAGATCAGCAAAAAACTGGCTGCCTGCCCGCATGGCAGCAGAGCATTCTGGTCGCTTGCGGGCTCAATAGGTCGAAATTTTTGCAAACCCAGTTTGCCACCTCTTACCAGACCTGACGGCTCACTAGCAAACACCGCCACCGAAAAGGCAAACCTTTTAGGGAAAATGTTTGCGGAAAACTCGACCCTCGACGACGGGGGTGCTGTTCCGCCGTCGGTTCCTCACTGCGGCTTCTTTATGAAAAAGCTGAGGATCCGGCATCGGGATGTACTCCACGTCATACGGGGGCTCGATGTTAACAAAGCTAGTGGACCTGATGGAATACCTGCCCTGGTATTGTAGAGGTGTGCTGCGGAAATAGTTCCAGTTTTGACAAAGCTCTTCAAAATGTCCCTGAAGTGTGGCACTGTGCCCTCTGGTTGGAAAAAAGCGGTAATTCACCCTATTCCCAAGAAAGGTGACCGCTCCAACCCGGCCAACTACCGCCCCATAGCGATCACATCAGTTCTGTCCAAAGTGATGGAACGTGTGATCAACGACAAACTGCTCACATACCTCGAGAAGAACAAAATTATCAACGACCGTCAATACGGATTCCGGCGGAACCGCTCGTGCGGTGATCTTCTCGCGTATGTGACGCATGTTTGGGGGCGGTGCCTGGAACGTCACGGTGAGACCCAAACGGTCGCACTAGACATATCCAAGGCCTTTGACCGGGTCTGGCACCGAGGACTTGTCAACAAATTGCATTCTTACGGACTTCCCGCATCCCTGTGTACGTGGATTGCTGACTTTTTAAGGGATAGGTCGATTCAGGCGGTTGCTGACGGTTTCACCTCTTCCTCGCACTCCATAAATGCTGGCGTCCCACAGGGATCGGTTCTGTCTCCGACTTTGTTTTTGTTGCACATCAATGACCTTTTGACATGTGCACCGATTCATTGTTACGCGGATGACAGTACAGTTCATGATAGCTTTTTGTTTGACAAGCCCCCAAAGGGCACACAAACTCCAACGGCTCGGAGGGCTTTGAAGCAGAGAATGGACGGTTATCTCGAGAGTATTTCCTCCTGGGGTAAAAATAATCTCGTCGAATTTAATGTTTCAAAGACCCAATCCTGTCTGATTACGTCTAAAAGGGATCCAAATGATAATCTAGTCTCCTTCAACGGAAGCAATCTTCCGAACAGGCCTTCCATTGATATGCTTGGTGTAACTATAAGTGACCAGCTCAGGTACGGGGGCTCCATCGAAGCCAGAGTAAAGTTGGCCTCTCAGAAGCTGGGCGTACTGTACAGGGCCCGCAGATACTTTAATAGTACACAACTGCTCACCCTGTACAAATCGCAAGTGCGCCCTACTGTCGAATTTGGCAGCCATCTCTGGTCTGGAGCCCCAAAATACCTGAAAAAAACCCTTGACTCTGTGCAGAAACGGGCGGTCCGTTTGATAGATTCCCCAATCTTAACAAACGGACTGCAATCTTTAGAGCACAGGCGTCAGGTAGGTATGCTGTCCTTGTTCTATCGGTATTACAATGGAAGATGCTCTGAGGAACTAGCGTCATTGATCCCTTCGGCACCGGTGCGTAGTCGGGATACACGCCAAACGCGCGCCCAACATTTGTACACAGTTGACACTTGTCACATGAGAACGGGTCGCTTCTACGATTCGTTCTTAAGTTCAACAGCTCGGCTGTGGAACGAACTGCCGGCCTCTGTGTTTCCTCCCTCCTACAACATGGGACTCTTCAAGACCCATGTTCACTCCTTCCTCTCCACAAAAAGACCCTCCACACAGCATCCCCAAAGATGACATAGGCCCTGAGGGAAATTATTTTCTTCAGGGCCTCCTGTGTGGAGTAAATATAAAAAAAAAAAAAAAAAAAAAAAAACCACAGACTAACCATTTTATGAAAAATATACTCGCTGATGTACCCGGCATTGCCCGGGTTACAAATAGAATTTTTTGAAATCTTATGTAGACTGTAGCCTTCCCTTGTTTTGAAAGTAAAGTGTGCAAAATTTCATCAATCTCAGAACAAAACTGTAGATTTAAATAAAATCAAATTTTCGCCACCCACCTGGTTTCCTCCCCGCGGCCGCCCGTGATCGCCAGGTGATCACTCCTTCTTATTATTCTGTTTATATTATATGTCTGACCATAGTAGAAAAGGAGATGAGGAGTTTGTTTCATGAGGATTTGTCTTTTGGTGACAGATATAGCACCACATGACCCAACTGGTTTTAAGCCACGCATTTCGTATTTCTACCAATTTATAGCACATTTCTCTTGAACACTTATAAAAAATTTATGTTGTTTTTGAAGATAATATTTGAAAAATTGAGTAGAAACGGTAACTATAAAAAATTCCATAGATCGAAAAAAATCTCAAGTGTGCCCCGAAATGATTACAAACACATTTTGTTTTGTTATTTAACATTTCGTAGGTAGTAAAAAATTCACAGGGTATCTTTAAATGCAATTTAGGCATTTGTGGAATGAATTTTTAGTAAACTAGTCGTGTTTCATTACATATTTAATCAAATTTTGCAAATTTATTTATAATATTAGCGCGCTCACTCTAACATTTGTATTTACATATCTCCCTTCAAACAATCTTTTTCATCTTTTTGAACACTTACTTCGGAGCCTTAAGAACTCTCTCGAACTGTTCGGAGAGTAAAGTTAGCGAGATGAGTCAGTAGTTGAACATAATCAATTCAGATATCCACATATATATATTTAGTATTTAAGAAGTTGCTTTTAAACAGCAATCTTTGTTGCCGCTAGTCCGAGGCAGTAATTTTATTTTCCCCTCCATGTTTACAAATTATACACTACAGTGTATAGATACACTAAATTCTGCTTTATAATATGTGTGTACCCACTTATATTAATGCAATTTATTTTTAGACGTTTTGAAATTAACGATTTTGTACTGTTTTTAAAAGAATAAAAAATTGAATTGAATTGAATTAGCGGTTTTCCTTTGAAATATAAAACCATAAGAAATATATTATGGTGGTGAATCTCAGATGACGTAGTGATTGTATTAGACAATAATACCTACAGGCGATCCAATACCAAGTAATGCAAAATCAGATGTTTTTGGTTTGAAAATTTGATTGCTTAGAAATACTACAGATGCTTTAATTAAATACTGCAAGTAGAACACATCATGGGCTTGTCAGCAATCGATCATTTTTTTGGTAAGACCTTTTATAAGCCTAGAAAAAAATAAAGTATCAGGCCTAAAAAAAACTGTCTAGTGCAAAATATTCCATTTACAAACCCATTTTCGGATATTTTTTTATTCTATAATGTGGGAAATTCATTTTTTTATTTGATAATCGAAGGAAATTTTCATATATGTACCAGAACTTCGAAAAATAAAACAAAATATGCATTTTCGCTTTGTTCATTTTTACACGAATATTGATCGATTTTCGGGGAGGTAACCATTGAATTTGCCATTGTGAAATAAACTCTATGCCGTCTACGTAAGGGTTACACGCTTTTGTATTTAGTTACCGCCCGGCGGTGACGGGGTAAAGACGTTCTTTATCTTAGTGCCGCTCTGTTCTGTGAAATTTTTTCAACTAAAATCAGTTTACGTGTAATCGTTTTTTTTTTAATTCCTAGTTTTATACAATGGGGAGGAAAGATAATAAAAAAACTGGGTACGCTCAGTGGCCTAAAACAAAATACAAAAATATGCTTGAATATTTGGGTTAGTTCAAATAATTTTTTTCATAATTAGGTACCTAAAAACAATAACGCAAGAAATATTTGTTTATTTATGTTATTATGTTTAGAAAACAAACAGATAGGTATATATAATGAATAATAACAAATATACATTGCAAAATGAACGCACAATAAAATAAATTACAATCATTATTTAAATATACAAAAAAATTATTATAAATCGATCATCATCGATTATAATTATCGAACACGATTAGACTATTAGGTAAGATATACTCATGGATTAGGAATTAATTTTTAATAGTTTCGATGTATGCCATGTCTTTTGTAATATACTGTATCTAAATGTTTTTTACAGGCCTCTACGCAATGTTTCATTAAAAAAGATTAAAAAATACTGCTGTTTCAATAATTCCTAATTATAATTAGGTATTGTAATTTATTTAATTTAGTCGATTTATATGATAATACTATTTAAAAAACAACCATGCAATAATTTCTTATGACTTCTTTCTGCCAAAAATATGTAAATAACGCACCTGAACAAAACAACGAGTAAAGAGTGTAGAGTGTAAAACCAATTTCAAATTTCGCGCGCTTTTGCGTACCGAAGCGACGCACAGTGGGCTGAAAATCGCCTTTCATAGACATAGAGACTTGAATTTTCAAGGGTATTTTTTTTTGGCTAGAAATGGATTCTGCTGATCATTACTATGCTATAAAATGTCGTACGAAGCAATTGCGTGTACAAATGAAGGAGTTATAATTTTTTTAAGAAAAATTTGTATGGCGCTGACATTAAAAATGAGGCTATCTCTGGAATCATAAGGTTGGCCGTTCTATCCTTACACACAGATAATACTACTATTTATTTGTATTTTTTTGACATACTTCATATTGTGGCGCAAGGTGCGATTTTTTTTTTTAAATCGTCAAAGTTGAAAAAAACCCTTTTTAATGTTGATGATTCATTTTAATGCTTAAATGCTAATTATATGGAGGAGGAAAAACAAATGCTGATAGCTCGTTCCACATGCGAGCCGACTTACGGTAAAACGAGTCGGAAAAACGACCCGTTCAAATATAGATAACATCAACTTTACTGTGAACCTGTGTTCCGCTCGTGTCCGTCGAGTATCAAGCACGTGCACGGTGCACCGGGGATCAATGCTGCTAGCTCCTTTTAACAGGCTCTTATAAAATACCTGTAAAATAGACACAGCATACGCACATTTCGTCATACATGATTTTACCGCTTATATGCCTCAGGGATCTCATTTCTACAGTATTCTGTCTACTTTCAGCCTTCTTCTGCCAATTCCATGCCTCATTTATATATATTAGGGTAGGTACCAGCACTCCATTGTGGACTGCTAGCTTCGCTTCTTTGGACAGTTTTTAGTTAGCTCCAACCGCGTCCAATCATCCATTAATTACCCATTATAACCAAGAACCCGGCCTCCCCTACTAAGTCACGAAGCGTAATCAGGAGAGATGGTAAAAGATACAGGTTCAAAATTTCATACATAACATTATTCCTTTTGCCGCCATTTTGGATTTTTATGGTCGAAAGGTATCCCTCAACCAGTTTCTTTTTCGATCCGGCCCGCCACGCAGTAGATGGGCAAACGCATCCGCCGCCAGGACTTAGACAAACCTCACCCTATGAACCCGTGTACCCCTGCTAATTTATGATTTTTTTATGGATTTGTTTTTGCGAAATTTTCGTTTCAATCTAAATACGCATACATTTTTTATAAACAATTCAAGCAACACACGTCATTTTGATTTGAAACGGTACCATCTCACAGTCATTTCATGCGATATTCGACTCTAGAGACTAATACTTTGAGTTCAATATCACAAAAGATTACGGAATCACATAAAACCTTGTGATGAACAGTCCACCGATTGCCCCTTGATTGGTTCATTTAGTAAAACCATATACACGGTGTCCGGAAACTCGTAGTACAAGCGGGAAACTGGAGAATCTACACCACATGGGGAACCCAAAAAAACATAAAGTTTTTTGATTTGAGCATTTTCAAAAAAAAAAAAAAAAAACCAAAAAAAAATATTTTTCGACTATTTTAGGGTTAAAGTTTTTTCTGGTGTTTAGGGTTGAATAACAGATGTTTTAACCCTGCAGAGCACAAATATTTTATGATTACACCGCGGTGTATGATTACACCCGGTGCACCGGGTTAAATGAAGGGTGATTTCAAAATAATGCTTCAAATCCGAGTTTCTTCATTTGTTTTACTTTCAAATAGTTTTAATTAGTTGGGTACTTTGATCTTCAGTAATAATTTATAAGAATTTGATAAAAAAAAAAAAAATAAATAAAAAAAAATAAAAAAAATCAACTTCAAACTCGATTTACTCGATAACGAAAGCTCAAATAAAAAAAATATATACTACAAAATCGACTCCAAATGTGATGTAGATTCACCAGTTTCCCGCTTGTACTACGAGTTTCCGGACACCCTGTATAGGGACACAGATCAACTTTGTCTAATAACTTCTTACCTGGATCAACATACTACGGGAATAGATCAATATATATGAGATCAACATAAGTATGCCAATTTGGGTAGATCAACATATACCGGATTTTTGACAAATTTTACCAGTGTGCGTTTATGGGCGTAATTGGGGTCTGGGGTTCGGCTTTCTCTTATTGGTTCTAAAGTTCTTTATAACTCATCCCAATAGGCCGCGCCCCTTCCGAATTCGAAGGACATCTGGAATATGAGATCGTCTTAAGATGCACATGGCAATGTTAATATAACCTGCACTTCTTTTGTTTCAGTTCAGAAAATGTCAACTTCGTCGGATTGGGGGGGAACTTTACACCTCAGTACAACCCTGATGCTACATACAATGTGATAAAAATACACTTCCACCCACTATACAATAGGGCTTACTCTGAAGCGTATAACAACATCGCCCTTCTGCAGCTTGACAGACAGTAAGCTTTTCATAATTATACAAAACATTGGAATAATTTTAGTAAAAATAAAAAATGTATATTCATGGGTGCGACCGGACTTTGAATTACAGACCATTTGCTATTCCGGCGTTTACTCTAGCAACTGAGCTATCTTCTGAACCTTCAGACCTGCCGTATTTCTGCATTCCATTTTATAAACATTTAAGTGTTTAAGTATTATTTTATCAACATTACAAATCTGAAGGCCACCGTGGTCGAGTGGTAAGACTCTCGACTAGCAATCCGGAGGTCGCAGGTTCAAATAGTAAATCTTATTTTAGTATTTTTGCGGCACTTTCCAGAGTAGAAGATACTCTCAGTATCGCTCTGGTGTTCACCATTCGGAATTGAAACATTGCTTGACATGGCTTTAGCCATATTTGGTGACCAGATCTGAATAGCCAAGTACTTTCCCACCTTCCTCTTCCCCATCTTATTTCCCTCCCTACTGTTTTCAGCCCCACAACATACACCAACTATTGGAGATACGATGGTCTCACTGGCTTGGGAGCAGTTGGGACTCTTGTGCGATATTCACATTTTATTTCATATTTCATCAGGTTGGTCTCATCTGCTAAAATGGTGTACAATTAGGTTGTCATTAGGTAATTTACTTGCTTTTAGTTTGTCATTAAAATAATAGTGGTGATACAAAAGACAATGGCATCTCCACACTGACCTACAAACAAGGGTTAGTTCAAGCAACGCCGGTTCCTTATAACTTATTAGCAGGAATAGTTCCACCTGTATAGTGCCACCTCAGTGTAGGTCGACCAACAAACACTCCTATGTCCTGTCCTATCTTCCATTCTTGCTACATGCCCTGCTAGCGGAACAGGCCCACTGTTGCTTCACATGGTCTGATGCTCTGTAGGGAACTCGCGCGCATACAAGGGTTAGTTCAAGCAACGCCGGTTCCTTATAACTTATTAGCAGGAATAGTTCCACCTGTATAGTGCCACCTCAGTGTAGGTCGACCAACAAACACTCCTATGTCCTGTCCTATCTTCCATTCTTGCTACATGCCCTGCTAGCGGAACAGGCCCACTGTTGCTTCACATGGTCTGATGCTCTGTAGGGAACTCGCGCGCATACAAGGGTTAGTTCAAGCAACGCCGGTTCCTTATAACTTATTAGCAGGAATAGTTCCACCTGTATAGTGCCACCTCAGTGTAGGTCGACCAACAAACACTCCTATGTCCTGTCCTATCTTCCATTCTTGCTACATGCCCTGCTAGCGGAACAGGCCCACTGTTGCTTCACATGGTCTGATGCTCTGTAGGGAACTCGCTTGCATAGCGCGGGTGGAAACTGTGCGCCACACTCAACAGTTTAGACTTTGTTACGAAATACAATCACTCTATACATTAAAAGGTACATCACCCTGTAGCATCATTTGTCACCCCCACTCTGGCAGACCAAGCGGCCAGATGGTCAAAACGGAATTACCGCTTCCGGCCCTTTGGCTCGCCGCGTGCAAAAACAGTCACCATCTTATCTCAGCCTCAGACGCACGCAGTCTCGATCTTAGCCCAGCCCGAACGCACGCGGGTCCCAGAACAATTGTAACGCTCGCAACAATGGCGCGTAGATTACGCATTATTAGAATCGGACTCTTTCTTGAATGTAACTAAATATTCCGCGCAGCCAATTCACAATCATGTTTCGAAATCTTAAGTTAAACTTTGCTCAATGGAACCACGCTTCCGATGAATTCTCAAGTGCGTCGCAAAACCAAACCAACCGCAGCTCCCTTCGGAGCGCGGTCAACTACCAGCTCGGCATGTTATGGCCCCTTCATGGGAAGGCGAACCTGAAAGCACCTTCATTATAATCCACTTCCACGTGATTTTATTGGCCTTACAATATGCTCCAAGTGCCAACTGATCGGACATTCTTTTAAGTTTTGCAAGGACAAGCAAAGATGTGGACACTGTGCAGGCGAAGGTCACGCCAGGATAAACTGCCCAAAAGCTACCGCCGAGCCAGTTTGTGCTACCTGTACCAGGTTTGGGAAGCCCGCAGCACATCCGACTGGAGACAAGGACTCATGCCCGGCCTACAAAGCTGCTCTTTCCAAGGACTTTGCCACTATTGATTATGGCCGATAATTATGTTGAAGAAGATGACGAGGTAGAATTCAATAATACTAATGATTTCCAGGATTGGCTAAATGTTCATAGTAACTATAGTATGGAAAATATTAATATTGTTCAGTTGAATATTAGATCAATTTATAAATACTGGAATACTCTGAATGTCTACTTAAATTCTTGTTGGAAACATATTCATGCGTTAAGAGGAAACCGGGTGGTGTTTTTTCCATACAAACGTATTCCTCATTTCCCTCTCTGGATTTTGACACTAGAGAATTTTTTTTTTACATAATATGAATATTGACCGCAAGCGTGTCGGTACGTTTTGATTTTTTTGATAAGTTACTTATTATAGGAGTTATAACCTTCAAAAATTGTTAAAAATGCCTTTTTTAACGCCATCAACAAACGTTCAGTATACAAATAAGACGATGTATTTTTAAAAAAAGCAAAACGTACAGACATAGAATGTTTTCTTCCAATACATTTGGTAAAAAAAATCTTGGAAATCGGTTCAGTTTTAGAGTAGAAAAATGAGGACTACAAAACCTCGATTTTGACAATTTTATTTAGGTATTATCAGGCTGAGGTGCATGTGTCCTTTTCTCTCAGTATTCGGGGGTGAGGGGGGGCGGAGAGGGTTTTGTTGAATACGTATACAGTCAACGAAGTGATGTGACATTCTCAATAATTATATCGATACACTAGTCCACTAGTGTTGTCATGTCCCGAGTTATCGATGTTTTTTAAAATTATTTTTCTGTTTGGTGACTTATCTTGAGTGTGCCAATACTTACCGAGCTTATTTACTAAAGTTATTGTGACAAATTTAATTTGTTTACGTCAACTAAATTAATGGAAAAAAATTGAAAAAAAAACACCTGTTACAGACAGACCCCGAGATGATTCCGTTCCGTATTGCCGAGTTGGATATGGAACACAAAAATTAATTAAAATATTTTTTGATAACTTTTGAAGGTTGTACTCAACATAATATTATCCCTTTATAGGACACTTTTTTTAAGATACAACTACCGAACCAAAAAAAACTTTTATATTTGACTAAATATATTGTTCTAGATTTAAAAAAAAAAATATATATATTTTACAAGAAAATGTGTGATGGTAAGTACATACACCACTGATCATTTGATGGAATGCTGGTACAGCGTATGTTCAGTGGTACATGCATCTACCACATGTTGTTGAATCGATTATGTTATTATAATATCATATTATACAAATGAATATTAGGGTGTGTCGATTTTAAACTTTTTTTTTGTTTTCAAATTCCAAGTTAAAATAAAGTTGCTACTAGGTAGGTTTTTTAACTTGGAATAAACACAAGAGTTACGATTTTAATTATTTAAATTATAAAAAAAATTGATATTTTTTGAAAAAAATTAAAACTTGTGCGGGAGACCTAAACATTTTTTTAAAAATCCAAAACTTTTTGTGGTAAGTTGTGGTACCTAGTAGCAACTTTTTTTCAACTTGGAATTTGAAAACAAAAAAAAAGTTAAAAATCGATACACCCTAATGAATATTGAAATCTATGTATAAGAGGCACCATATTGTTTATTGTGCTACATATTAGGTACATACACATAACTTGTTTAGTTTTTATTTAACTTTTTTAATACGTTATATTATTACAGAAAAATGCACTTTCGGGAATACCTCCTACATCACTTGACATTTTCAATCTTCTTCAATGATCTAATATTTTTTGTTTTTAAACGCTTTATTGTAAAAAAAATTACTGTTTAACATCTACACAATGAAATTAAAACAATTTATGGTCCAGACCTTTCCCTCGCCGGTAAATTTCTTGGTATGCGACCGTCAATTATTTCTGGTAAAAGGCATTGGTGGTAGAAATTTTCTAACAGTGGAACGATTTTTTGCCAGATTTCATCGTCCCTCTCAATTTTTTCATACAGCAAACCTTTTGGACTCCACACAACAAAATAACAATAATTACGACGAGTAATATGTAACTGGCCTTGTACTTGGTAGAAGTAATTATGATTCCGTTTTAATGTTAAAGAATGGTCTTCCAATTTACAGTAATCAATTATCTTTTGTGCAATTCCCTCTTCTGGTGACATATTTGCTATACTATAAGGGCATTTAATTTCAATTATAGAATCCTCACCGATAAGGCCATCCGGACTTGCCGCTAAAAAGTTTTTGGTTTTATCGATAAATAGCCCACAAGCGGATACCTGCAAACTTGTTTTTTTTGAAAATTGCTCTATTGCTAGGCTTTCATTTTCTTTTCCATAATTTGTGGCCATAGTTCCTTTGAATTGTGAGTACAGTAAAGAGTTTAATACTCCCGTAACTGAAGTTTTTTGCCGAAGCTTATATATTTTTCCAAAGTTAGACGCCGTTATCCGCTTACGTTTTTCAATTGCCCACAGATTGTTATTGCTTTGGCCTACCGTATTCCGTTCGAGCTCTTCCTTATTCGTTGAAGATAATTCTTTGAGAAATTCCTCTTTTTTCGTTTCAAATATTTTAGGTGGCATATCTGGTTCTAATTCCAATTGACCATAATTTTCATCGGGCCCTGTAACTTTTTTTCTTTTTTCTGTCGTATTTTCATTATATTTTAGTTTTTTTTTCGACACATTTGTGTATTCTCCTTCGATCGTCGTTTTCTCTCTTTAAAGTGCTTCGTGTATTTTCCGGGACTGTGGCCTTGGATTTTCTTTTGTATTCTTGAATGGGTTGCCAATTCACTATTCCACGAAGCTACTGCTCCAAAACATCTTGCTTGGTAAGATCCTCTTGTAGTAAAATTTACCCTTTTTCCACCTATAAATTTGGCGATAACGTTGTTGAATTGCTCCACAGTGTTATTTGTCACGTCAATAATAAGACTTTCTGCATTTGCTATTAGAGACAATAAGAATTGTTGGATATCAGTCCATATTCCACAATCTCGAAGATCGCTTACTAAATTTGGATCATCAGTATACTTCTCCGGCTTGCAATAGTACGATGCACAATTTTTATGATCACCAAACACATGATTTGCGGTATTTTTTATGTCCATTTTCAAATTTTTTATTTTATCACTTTGTACTGTGTTTTCTTGCTCTTTCCTGTAATTTACAGCTCCAACTACAGCTCTTCTCATGCGTAAAACGTTTGCTTCAACCTTTTTCCTTATATGAACTGGTACAAAGCCTTTAGCGTTGTTGGTTTTTCTTTCAAGTGCTTTCATTTTGTTGCAAAATTGCGGAGTAAGTGATTTTTGCACTCTATTTTTTGTACTATAAGGTTAGGACCATATGGCATTTGTTGCATTAATTTTTTCATGATGCTGGAGTCGCCATCACCAACTAGTTTGTTAAATTTCAATCCATGCATTTCCATGCTTCTCGAGAACCCTTCTGCTATAATGTGGGCTTCCATGGCATGAGCTCGGAGCAGGCAGTCACATGTATATACCTACGCACAAGTTGCGATGTGACTGAGATGATGAGTGAACAGCAGGCGCTCTAGTTGCGAGTTGCGACATGACTTTTTTATGTGTGCAGCAACCTGTATACACGCACCCACAAGTCTCATTTACTTGTGCGTGTGCAGAAGATGAGCTCGGAGCAGGCAGTCACATGTATATAATTACGCACAAGTCGCGATGTGACTGAGGTGATGATCGAACAGCAGGCGCTCTAGTTGCGAGTTGCGACGTGACTTTTTTATGTGAATACCGCACAAGAGTCCGAACTGCTCCCGTCTGGAGCCAGTGAGACTGTGGATTCCCCAATTGGCGACTTTGGAATTGGACTAGTATTACAAAACCCTGTAAGCTGATAGCTGATTTGGCCGTAACTAAGTCGCCGCGTGTATCATTATTTCTCCAGACAATTATTTTAAATTATATTTAATTAATATTCTTTTTAATGAATATTATTTTTTATATTGTGAAACAACATAAATTAATTAAAATCAATTTACTTGCGCACGCCGTGATTTGAGTCCGAGACCTCCGGACTCGAAGTCGAGAGCCTTACCCCTCAACCACGGAGGCAAAATAAATGTATCTACGTACATATTTGTAGTAAGTAATAATAATAATAAAGCTAAGTACAATACAATATTAAATAATGTAGACCTCGCTATTTTATTACAAATATGTACCTAGGCACCTACTTAATTTTTGGAATAAATGAATAACAGTAAATGAAATAATAAGAACTGATCGCGATAATATGACGCGAAGTCGCTACGCGGCGCGACGATTCGTGCTTACAACACCTGCAGCCCACACACACGCATTGGGGTTCACCAATACACCGATAGCGCTTTTGCTGTCCCCGCTGAGATGAACGAAATAGAAATAATTTTTACAAATACCTATCGTTAAAATTTCTCGGCGCTCCTGCGCGCTCTTAATGTTATGTGAAACGGCTATAACATCAGAGCTAGTCTGTCTGTATAATATTCCTGGATTTAAATGTTACAATTATTGCCGAAGTAAAAAATCGGGTGGAGGTATATTGTTGTACGTTCGAGATGAACTCACATTTAAACAGAAGTCAATAGAAACAAATCATTTTGAATGTGTGCTTGGCTCTATGACACTTCCAAACAAGAATATTTTAAACATCATAGCAATATACCGCCCCCCAACTCCAACAAAGTTCAATTTCTCAATGAATCATCTTCTATTCTGTCTAATATAAGACCCAGAGAAAATATAGTACTTATAGGAGATGTTAACCTAGATCTTTTAAATTATCAAAACCCACTTATTATGTCCTATGAAAATATAATGTCTGACAATTATTTAACCAAATGCATTTGTAACGTAACTAGGGAAGCGGTTCTAGCAGGAAAAATTACTCGTTCCTGTTTAGACCACATATTTGTACTTTTTAATAGCGGATGTCAACAAAGCAATACTCTTTCTTCATGTGTATGTAATAATATTAACATAGCGGATCATTTTTTAACTGCAGTCAATATTAAATATATTGAAAGGAAAAAAGTCGTAGAACATCGATCTTATCCCAAAACAAAATTGACAAAAATATTTATAATTTGAAGTGGCATACCTTGCTTGAGGAACAAGATTGCAATATGTTATACACTAAAATTAAAAAAAATTTTCAGGATTTGTATGAACAAAGTAAAATCGTTATGTATTATAAACCCAAAAAAAGACCCCTCGCAATAAAATCTTGGATAACTTCTGATATATTAGAAAACATTAAAAAAAAGATTTACTGTACAGAAGGTGGAAAAATACTCCTGCCAATAAATTCTTTGAATTAGAATATAAAACTTACAGAAATAAGGTTACAAAAGAAATCATTAAATGTAAGTCTACCTTTTTTAACAATAAATTTAAAAATTATTTCGGAAATACCAAAAAAACTTGGGATGAAGTAAATAAAATATTAGGACGCAAGTCTAAAAGTAGTTGTGACGAAATAATCTCAGAATATATGTTAAACACGCATAATGAAGAAACCGTAGCAAATAATTTTACGAGCAGTGTTAGCTCTATGATACATAAATGTGATTATATAGCTTCGACCGTCAGACCGACAGAAGTTCAACATAGTATGTACCTACCAAGAGCTACGTGCGAAGAAATTAATATCATTGTTAGCAAACTAAACAATTCAAAGTCACCAGGGATTGACAACATTCGAATGTTTGACATTAAGAAATATATTCATATTTTAGGGCCTGTCATAACTCACTTTATCAATATAATTTTAAAACAAGCAGTGGTTCCAGATGAACTTAAAAGTAGTATCATTAGACCGATTTACAAAGGCGGCAAACATACAGATGTACAAAATTATAGGCCGATTAGCATTTTGCCAGCCCTAGAAAAAATACTTGAAAAATACATTTCTACAAAACAAATATTTAGAATCCTTCTCCTTGCTAGATCCCAACCAGTATGGTTTTCAAAAGAAAAAAGTACGGAAATGTTGCTTTGGAATTTTCAAATCACGTAAATCATGAATTAAATTTAAAAAAACATGTGTTGGTTTTATTCATAGATAACTCGAAGGCGTTTGATACCATAGATACAAATAAACTTTTAGAAACAATGGATGCAATAGGAATACGAGGAAAGCTACTAGTTTTGTTAAAAAATTTATTATCAGATCGACAAATAACAGTAAAAATTCTAAAAAAATTTAGCAAAAGAAAATATATTTCAACAGGTGTTGCACAAGGGTCAATTTTAGGGCCAACCCTGTATATTATATACGTCTCAATTATTAGTAAATTGTTTTCTTTCGTTAAACATTTTGTGTACGCAGACGATACGGCACTCGTAATATCACACGAGGATTTGATTACTGCAATGAACCTTATGCAGCTTGATTTTATTGCTTTCCTAAAATGGTCTCATGGCGCGGGTCTCATAATAAATGCCAAAAAAACTAAAATTATGCACATAAGATCACCACACGCCAGATACAATTTAATCCCTTCGTTATATACACATACTTTTGACTGCTTACACAGAAATGTTGCACAGCCCTGTTCATGTGAAACCATTGATTTTGTCAAAAATTATGTATATTTGGGTGTTACTATTGACTGCCACATGAAATGGGATGTACACATTACTAATGTTTGTAAACGTCTACCGTCTATTGTGGGTAGAATTTATAAAATAAAATATTTTGTGCCTGTAAGTACTTTAAAATTAATCTATCTATCTCTGGCTGATCCACAATCCGTTATGGAATCACTTCTTGGGGACATTCTTGTAAAACTAATATAAGTTATATCCAAACATTACAAAACTCCCTTACAAAATTGTTAATCCATAAATATACCAATACACACAGAAACGACATTAAATTAATATACAAGTCTCTGAATGTTTTACCTGTCAGAGGATTATTGTTTTATAATATTGTAAGTCAACATCTTATATTGTCTGATTAGGGAAAGAGTTTTCCATAAACATAATACAAGATTTACCCAAAATGAAGGATTGGTGGTCCCGAAATGTACCAATAAATACGGTGAAAGAACCCTAAACTTTATTGTACCCAGAATATTTAATAAACTACCAATGACAATTAAAAATATAAACGTTTTTACAGCCAAAGTCAAATATAATCTAAGGAAATGGCTATTAGATACTGAAGATTTATATTGATGCACTACGGAAGACCTTGTTTTCCTAATTGGAATTCACATTCTAGGGAAATGGAAAATCGTTATAAATTTGTATTACCTTATGTATATTAAAACCATTGGAGTACTTGTTGATTATATCCTCTTGATTATATTCATTTGATCATATTAAATTCATTTGTGCTTGTTTTTGTTATATGAGGCTTATACTGCTTCTTACATATTTATATTTATACAATTCTGTAATTTAACCAACTTGTCATTTATTGTTAATTTATCATCAACATTATACATACCTACATACTGTTTTACCATTGTACCCATGTTATTGCAAAAATGTTGTCAATATGTACCTGCTGACAAACTACATAAGTAGTTTAGCAGGTTTGAATGTTGATAAAAAAAATAAAAATAAAAAAATTCTGTGTTCAAGACAGTAAATTCCATCTTAAAATTCCCCGTTTCACCCGGTCGTTTCTATAGAGAGAGAGTTTAGATTCTGTTCTACCATGTGTTTCTTTACAAAGTGTTAAATAAACCTTTGTTTTTTATATTGATGAGTAATAATTGAATTGACCTTCCCAATCCCTGAACGATGGACGAAGAAATGAGCTGGAAAGTTCCCCACCCCTGCTGTATTCGAGTTCTCATCTGCCTACCTTTTAACACTGAGCTAGCAAATTACACCCTGGTTCAATTCCAAGAGGGGTATCTCTTAGCAACCTATCACTAAACAAAGCAACTTACATAGAAAGATACCTAGCGCAGACCCTTCAAAAATTACAGATAGTCTGAATTGTCGAAAAATCAGTTCCAATTTCGAAAATAATGACACTTAAATTCAAAATCAAAGTTCTGGATACGATTTGAGAATTTTACGGCCAAAATTATTGTAGTGATTTATTTTTGGGGTATTATGCCATGTTGCGCTACCTGCTTTATACAACGTTTCGGACAGCATTATAGTGTCCATCATCAGGACAGATATCGAATATGAAATAACATTTTGGTTGTTTGTTTTTGGGGTGTTATGCCGTGTTGCGCTAACTCCTTCTTTAGCCGACGTTTCGGACAGCGTTGCAGTGTCCATCATCAGGGCAGATCCGGTAGATCCGAAGACATCTTCGGATCTACCGGATCCGCAACACGGCATAACACCCCAAAAACAAACAACAAAAATGCTTTTGGCCGTGAGAATCTAAAAACTTACATGAAATTACATGTTTATTTGTAATAACTGTAATGCTGTCCAAAGTGGGCTAAATAAGGAGGTGGCGCAATATGGCAAACAGACTAATAATAAATCACTATCAAAGTTCTGGAGTTCATTGAACCAGAGCTACGGACAGAGTCACAACTGACATTAGAACCCATTTGTAATTATTATTACAATGTTACAATCTAATGAATTCGGGGAACACAGTTAAATACCTAGGAATTACTATAGACAGCCAACTAAAATGGACAAATCACGTAGAAAAGCTTGTAAATAAACTTAGGTATTTAACTTACATTTTTAAACGATTAAATAACATAGTTGATATCAAAAGAATGAAACTGGTTTATCATGCATTGGTACAATCATCAATATCTTATGGAATAATTGGATGGGGGGGTATCTATAATAACCACATTAAGCCGCTAGAAATAGCTCAAAAATTAATACTAAAAATAATATTGCAAAAAGATGTTACCTACCCCTCCTTGCAATTATTTCAAGAAGCTAAACTCTTAGATATAAGAAAAATTTACTTTATGCAATGTCTGAAATATATATTTTCACGAAATGTACATTTTACAAAAAACGAAAATCGTTCTAGCAGTAGAGTAAATAATGCATATGAGGTTCCACTATGCAAAACTAGGCTTGCGCAGAGACATGCTTTTTTCATTGCCCCCAAAATCTACAATGCACTCTATCAGACGATAGAAATTAGATCTAAAAATATATCGTCTTACATCATATACAAAAATGTAATAAAGACTTGGATCACTACCATTGACACAAATACTTACCTGCTATAACATCCTACCTTTTGTAAATTTACAAATCCTTAATTTTTCTATTTTTTAACCTTTTTTTCTTAATTATAATTTTGTAAAAACGGAATTATTTTTTTTATAAACTGCACTAAACAAAATAAGTATACCCACGAACTGGCGATGCCTATGTGGGATTTTTTTTGGTATATATGCATTAGGGTGTCCCAGGACATAAGGAAGAATTTTTTTTTCATGAATTTAAATATGCATACCCTCTTATTTTATTCCATTTGAACCCAATAACTCACATAATCAATATTATTTTGATTAAACACCGGCAACCGGTGCCGACTTGATGCCAAACATATGGTACAGAGTTAATATGGAAGAATTTTCAACTTTCATTTTTGTCGGATAAATAAAATTTAAAAATGCATAAATGTTCAATTATGTAGTATTTTATATTTAAAAATGGTTTATTGATTAAATTTCTTCTTCATAGTTTGTTTTTTACAGTCAGGATAAATCTTCCGGTGTTCCTGAACGCATCGTAACAAAAAATATTTTTGTTCCTCTTCGACCGTGAGATTAAGCCATGAAAATCTTAAACAGAGTTCTTTCAGCTGTATCATTCACTACCCTCAGCGGCGACACCTTCTTTCTGACTTCTTGATACGAAGCATTATTTGACCACATCGTAGGGAATTCTGGCATCTGTTTTCAGACGATCAAACAAATACTTGCTCTTGACTGAAATGAAGTCGTAAATATTTTTCTCTGAAACAAAAGTCAATAAATTATGACATGAACAAAAACCTCAATACAAAACATAATTTAAACTACTTAATAAACTTACCATACAATTTAACATCAAGATCTTCCTTCGATGGGATGTAACGTTTGTCATGGGTTGATAATTTTTTTTTTTTGATATTTCGAGCATTTTTATTTTAGTTGTTTGATCTATAGCGTCGTCAAACAGCGATAAAATAGATCCTTCATCGGTCAAATACCATAACTGCTTACTGAATAGAACTAAAGCTGCCATTTAGATGTTTTCATCATTTTTTTCTTAAGCCTTCATCGATGTCGAAAATCACAAGTCCTGGTAAGGTGCTTTAACTGCTATAATACATTGTAACCATGGCTTGACATAGGATGTTACTATGAACAGGCAAACGTCTAAAAGTGCCGCCTTATCCTTACCGGTAATTTTAAATTGCGCACAAATTAATGATATTTTCAAGGAATAAAGCGCCTTTGCCATCCATCGAGCACCTGGAGGCCGAATCTTAAATTTTCTCGCTGTATCTCCTCCTAAAACTATCACACAGAGCTCTAAAAACTCTCAATAGTAATCTCCAAGTATTTTTGTTGTCAGTGCAGTACGGTAAAAGTCAAGCAAATCATCGATTTCGGAAGCGGTTAGGTGCAATGTGAGATTTTCTCTGTAGCACTGAATTTTATCGGGATCAACATTTTTACAGTTATCTCGAAACTTTTTGAAGAGTGGTGTGTCAGGGCTTGTAATCACTTGACTGATTTTTACTTCAAACACAGCTTTTAATACCAACTATGGCTATATTTGGTATATATTGACAGTTAAATTCACTTTCCGGATATTGTAGAACAAAACTTGTCCATTAGATGACAGTTTAGAACCCGATATTTGGTGTTTTACGACTCCTATTAAAAATATACTCTTTTTAGAAGTGTGTAAATCTAACAACATCTTGCCTGAACGAGTGATTTTCGTTTACTAACAAAATAGCAAGTTACTACAAGCTCATCAACACGTTTGCTCGCTGGCGTCTTAATGTAAAAGTACTGACATCTTTCGATGCAAGTCGGCACGGGTTGCAGTTGTCCAAATTAAACGAAATTTTGTTTATAAGTGTTTTGTCATTATTAAAAAAAAATTAGAGGGTATGCGTTCAAAAATAACAACTTTAATTTTTTTGGGACACCCTAATATGCATACTATTCTATTTTATTTTTTTGTTTAATTGTATCATTTTATTTTTCTTATCTTAAAGCTACCATTTTTTTATTTTTTATGGTACCTTTTTTACCTGTAAATGAAATGCTTTTTGTAATACTATAATAATTTTAATAATGTAATACTTGTTTTTGTAATACTTGATTTTTGTAATTATATTTTTATGCATGTAACAAAAGAAAATTATTAATAAAAAAAAAATAAATAAAAAAAAATTCAAAAGTAAAGTCACGAAATAAATAATTGCCATTATTTCCTGTGTCAAATAACAGGAGACAGGGTCTCACGAGTGTCAAGCGTCATGCGTCATGCCGGAATATCGGCATACCGCACCTAAAGGGTTAAGGAATATTATTGCATCGCACTACCATTCAGAGTTTTTTTAAAATAAATTATATCCATTTCAGGGTAATATTCACAAGCAGTATAATTCCAGTCTGTCTCCACACCGGCACAACTCTTCCTGACAGTGGCTTCATCTTCACTTCGTGGGATGGCACATCCAAACCTGACCACAAGGTTAGAACACATCTCTCTCCCTTCATGATGAACAATGACTGATGATGTGATAACGATAAGATTGACAGCTGTGGCTGGTACTAAATGTATATTTATTTAAATAGATATCTAACCATCACGCCGTCTCCCCGCAGGGGTAGGCAGAGAGGATGGACCGCCACACAACTCTGTTTTAACACACACTCCTTGTTTTATGCACATTCATACATAGGTTCTGTTAATCTGATTCTTGAGATGACTCAAGTACTTGCCATGTCTACCCAGTCCTGGGAGTCCCAGACCTCTTCTACCATCCACTTGCGTGTCTTATATTCTCCTATTTCTACCACTCTGAAGAGGAGCAAATATACTAAATAATATTTAATTTTATTCATATAAAATGTTAATTAAAGCACACACTTAGAAGTATCTGGTTCAAATCCAAGTGGTAAATTTTAAAATAAATTTATTAAAAGTAATTTAATTCACTGATTCTAGACGGTTGGGAGCAGTTGTAACACTTGTGCAGTATTTACACACCTCGACTCCGGTGATGGGTCTGATTTGACCCAGTGTTTTTTAAATTTAAGATTTTGCCGCAAATATCTCGTTTAGGCTAATTTCCTTTTGTCTATTCTTTTATCAAATATTTACCCACATTTCTACTCAAAAATAATTAAAATCGGACACGTTTTAAAAAAGTTATTAGAATAATTGTGTATAAAAACACGCGAAAATTCAATTTCTTCTCAGTTGAATTCGAGCAGCCGACGAAACAGCATATCTCTTGCTCTGTCCTTCCGTCTTTGTCTCTCACAGTCCCGCGCAGATGTTGTCAACTATTCGGGCACATTTCTAGTATTGTGATTTTTGTTTGTGACTTTGTTTAAAAAGCATTTTAATTTCATCATTTCAGCCGGGTCAATCTGGACCCACCATCACCGCATGTGTTTTATTTTGAACCTCCGGGTATTACGTGTTAAAAAACACATTTCTTCAAAACCTCACTTCACATTGTAATACTATATGGATTGTTCTCATTGGATAAAACAATTAGTTGCTACGTTTTTCAACATTTCAGACGACAATGCAGAGAGTATCTCAGGAGGAGTGCTCTAGAGCATTCCGCGCTGGCAGCTATCAGCACCCTGTCGGCGCAAAACATGACCTGGAGATTTGCAGCCGCCCAGTCAACACAGCTAAAGGATGTCCGGTATGTAACGCTAGGATGTATTGTAAACTAAGCTCATTATAATACTGATGTACTTATTATTTAATATTTTGATAATAAAACATTGATATAACAAGAATTTTATAAATAACAAAGAGTAGTCCCGCTGCCCTCCCCATGACAGCTTGTCTACAGGTCTACCATTTTCTTTAATTTAATAAACATAACATATAATCATTTTACATATCAAAATTAGTTTTAACTTCACAATAATGTTTAAATTATGTATTGCAAGATTCAATTACTTAGGACGGGTTGTTTTATAGAATTTGAACAATTCATCAAATTTCAAAGCTGATTTTCAAGTTCTGTGAAGGTTCTATTCAAGTTCTGTTCTCAGTTATGTGAAGCCTCTTATTATATAATAATAGAACTTGAATAGAACCTACACAGAACTTGAAAATCATCTTTCAAATTTGACGAATTGTTAAAATTCTGCAAAGCAACCCGTCCTTATTCTTCTTCTGATAACTCACTTCTATCAGAATGTATCTACTATTAAGGAGAAACTACTTCCTTTATCTTGTTCCCACTATTAATTAATTCCTCCCGTGGATTATTATTTGGGTAACTTTTTTCACATTATCAAAAATTGAAACACGCTTGGGCAAGTCCATATTTATAAATTTCTGAATTCCTCCGAGTATCTGTTTGGTAAATTTTGAATCTCGAATTAAAATAACAAAAAAAATTGGCGAGTTCATTTTGAAATAGTCCGAGTCAATCACAATGACATCCATAGTGAAGAAATAAAGAGATGAACACTTTTAAAGCACTTCCCGGTAAGATACCGGGAAAACAGGTATTGGGCGCTGGTCCATATAAAACTCTGGGTAAAATTCGGTTTAGGGGAGTCACTCGAATAACCGAAATTGAACTTGATTTAGACTAATTTAGGGCTGGGGAGTCCGAATCCGAATCCGAAGAATTAGGTGGGGGTTGGCACTATTAACTGAGTTATATGGTCTTGAAATTTCGTACGCGATACATAGAAACCACGTTTTATTTTGTTATCTTGTTTTTTTACTGAATTAAGAAAATCAAATTAATAACTATTTAATACTTTTGAAATTTTAGTAGTGCCAACCAAAAAAAGAAAAGTGTTGCCATATAATAATAATTTATTTTTTTAAATAGGTTAGGTTTTTAGTTTGGGTTAGAGTAGGCAGAAGAACATGGGAAAAGAGTATTAGAATTAAATCACAAACCAGTCTATACAAACCTAGCGTAGCCCACAAACTACTTGAAAACTGGGATATAACTCTAAAGGGGACGCGAGTGGGCGTTATTAAAGGGTCATTTTTTTGTTATAGAAAATCACAGTTAGGTTAGGTTATATATATATATATATATATATATATATATATATATATATATATATATATATATATATATAAATTTAATATTTACAAGATTTTAAATAATAAACTACAAATCTGGCAAATGGTATTTAATTTTCAGAATTTTCCATGCATTGATATTATTATTATATGACAACACTTTTTATTTTTTGGTTAGCACTGCTGAAATGTCAAAAGTATTAAATAGTTATTAATTTGATTTTCTTAATTCAGTAAAAACACAAGATAACAAAATAAAACATTGTTTCTATGTATCGCGTACTAAATTTCAAAACCCTATAACTCAGTTAATAGTGCCAACCCCCACCTAATTCTTACAGATTCGGATTCCCCAGCCCTATATTAGTTTTTTTTTTTTTTATATTTTTTTTATATTAACTCCACACAGGAAGCCCTGAAGAAAATAATTTCCCTCAGGGCCTATGTCATCTTTGGGGATGCTGTGTGGAGGGTCTTTTTGTGGAGAGGAAGGATTGAACATGGGTCTTGAAGAGTCCCATGTTGTAAGAGGGAGGAAACACAGAGGCCGGCAGTTCGTTCCACAGCCGAGCTGTTGAACTTAAAAACGAATCGTAGAAGCGACCCGTTCTCATGTGACAAATGTCAACCGTGTACAAATGTAGGGCGCGCGTTTGGCGTGTATCCCGACTACGCACCGGTGCCGAAGGGATCAATGACGCTAGTTCCTCAGAGCATCTTCCATTGTACTACCGATAGAACAAGGACAGCATACCTACCTGACGCCTGTGCTCTAAAGATTGCAGTCCGTTTGTTAAGATTGGAAATCTATCAAACGGACCGCCCGTTTTTGCACAGAGTTAAGGGTTTGTTTCAGGTATTTAGGGGCTGCGGACCAGAGATGGCTGCCAAATTCGACAGTAGGGCCCACTGAGTCTAAATCAAGTTCAATTTCGGTTATTCGAGTGACTCCCCTAAACCGAATTTATTCCAAAACTATACATCCACACTTAGTTAGCAGAAGCTCACATCAGAAACATCTAGCGACATTCTAGTTCCATGCAGGTCTGTAAAAGACAAGATACATATATAGTATACATCCTAGGTTAGTCTCCAAGGAGTCTAGTCCATCTACAGGAAACACTGGTGTTCTGTTCCTGCTGTTTCTCTCTAGTTCCTGGTGCTGGTGCCAAGGGCTGTCCTGACAGGTGTTCTGGCCAGCGAAGCCGTCCCAGGTTTAAGCATATAGTATACATCCTTGGCGCTATCGGTTAGTCTCGAAGGAGTCTAGTCCATCTACAGGAAACACTGGTGTTCTGTTCTTGCTGTTTCCCTCTAGTTCCTGGTGCTGGTGCCAAGGGCTGTCCTGACATTGACAAGTCTGACCATTCTTTGCTTCATTCTTGTATGCACAACTGTTTCATTACCATTATGGAATTCAAATGGGATGAAACAGCGGTAAATAATGGCTACGAATCATCTTTTATAGATATAATCTTAAATAAAAAAACTAAAGCAAATCGCAAGTAATCGCTTCTTATTCGCTAGTCCTTGTACAAAAATCAATGATAATATTACTTATCAATGGCGCCGTATTTTATTAATTAATAACTTTTCTAACTTAACCATGCTCATGCAAAAATATTGAACTTGTTTCAAAATACGTATATCTAGGCTTAACAATTGATTGTAATTTTAAATGGGATATACATATACAAAAAGTGTGCACACGGCTTAGAGCTATAGTGAGCAAACTTTATAGATTGAAGTTTCTTGTTCCACCAAATACCCTTAAAATAATATACCTATCATTGGCGGAATCCCTAATAAGATACGGAATAACTTCATGGGGACATTCAACGAAAACAAATCTTCTTTCAGTCCAAAATGTACAATATTCTTTGGTAAAATTATTATTAAACAAAACTAAATACGAACAAAGAAATGACGTACCAAAGTCATTACTATACAACTCTGTAAATGTATTATCTGTTCGTGCTTTATTGTGGCTTAAAATTGCGAGTCAGCATACATCTCAATCTGAACATAATAAAATAGTGACACATGTTCATAATACAAGACTAATTGCAAACGATGGACTTGTAGTTCCCAGATACCTGAATAAATATGGTCAAAGAACTCTAGAATACCTCGTTCCAATAATTTACAACATGTTACCAAACTCAATAAAAAGCTGTGAATTGACTCACAGAAGGAAATGTATGTTAAAAAAATGGTTATGTGAAAGAATTTTTTTGTATTAATGTAATTATATGTATATTTTATGTACTTGTAAAAATTGTATATGTATTTAAAAAGTAATTGTTAAAAGAACCCGTTGACAAACTGATATCAATCAGTTTAACGGGACTTAATTGTAAAAAATGTATTTTTGAAAGTTAATAAATTAAAAAAAAAAAAAAAAAAAAAAGTGCAAAAAACTTTCCTTCTGAAGTCGGACCGGCCTTTTATACCAATAATAATCTAGGTAAATTTCTAATCAATTCAAAAGATAAAGACGACAAACTAAGCCATTCAGGCATTTATAAATTAAATTGTAATAATTGTGCGGCATTTTATATCGGTAAGACAACACGTAATTTTAACATTAGGATTAAAGAGCATCTTCGTGGTCTCAATAATAACGGTTTCTCTTAATTTGCCAATCAACTGATTAGCGAAGATCATACTTTCTGTCATAACACAGGCGCTTATATTTTACATACAAACGGTCATGGTAACAGACTCAATAATCTAGAAACACTGGAAATAAAAAAAGCTGTAAAAACCAAAAGTCCTATTCGTAATAATCAATAAGATATATCAAGTAGTCCAATATTAAGTTTGTTCCCAATAAACCATTAAAAATGTCCAAGTTCTCCTTGTCACCATGTCAGTTGATGCTTTGTTTCTCCATATACATTATTATAATCCATTAGTCTACATAATTATCGTTCGGTTTTTCCTTCTTATGTCTTTTGTACTTGTGTAAATGTATTGTATGATTTCTCTGTGTTTGTTATATTTATATCATGTTGTCTCCCTCAATTTTTTTTTATATATAAGCTCACACTTTGTACTTCTTGTCTAGTAATAATTTGTACCCTGAAGATGCTTGAGTAAAGCGAAACCGGTCGGTTCAAAAAATTATTAAAAACTCGTGGTTTTAAAACCAAAAGAAATTATTTATCTTTATTAAATTTCCAGCACGTTCCGGAGTTGTAGATACTCTCAGTATCACCCTGGTAGAAGGCCACCATCCCAATCTAAAAGTTGCTGTATGATTGTACTTAACAAATCCTAAGTTTTCATAGGAAATTTATTAAATTTAATAAGTTATAATAATTTTAATTTTTTTATATTTATTTAATAAGAGATAAATGGAAACATACATTTTGGACGTAAGGTGAGGTAAAGATAAGTTGGGTTGGGTTAGGTTAGGTTAGGTTAGGTTTGGTTTACCATTTACCATAAATGTAAACACTGACTACCTACCACTGATTAATTAATCAATAATCTGCCATTTGGAGTGTGTTCACCTATTGCTTTATTTGTTCTCAGGACTTTAACCACGGCTCCCCGCTGACGGTACCCAACAGCCCCAGGGTGGGCTGCACGCACCTGTTGGTGGGGTTGGTATCCTGGTATAATAATGCTTCACCCTGTACACAAATCAACATGAGGATTTCTACCTACATCCCCTGGATAGAGGGTATTGTGTGGCCTGAAAGCGGTGTTGTTGTCTAGGACCTTGTTTTAGACAATTTTTAAATATATTTTTGCCGCCCTGTCCCCCCCCTTCTTGCCCTCTCTCTCTGCCCCCCTGTGCCGACGAGCATGACTTGTATACACGGTGTTTGGAAACTTGTAGTACAAGCGGCAAACTGGCGGATCTACATCACATAGAAAACCCAAAAGACTCTCTTTTGTTTGATCTGAGCATTTCAATTTTTTTTTACATTTTTTCATTTAAATACTTTTGTTGCCGGGCTGACGTTTTGACACATTTTAAAATACAATAAACAGCTGGTGTTAACCCCTCAACTACCAATTTAAAAAAATATATAAATTCCAAGCTCGGACTCGATTTACTCGAAAATGAAAACTCACATAATAAAAAAATACTTATGTGATATGTTTATTAGTTTCCGTTTTGTACTATGAGTTTCCAGACAACATGTATAACAAAAATCCCACACAGGCAAGGCCAGTGGGTAGGCATACTTGGGATTAGTTAAAGGTACTTAAACATGACTTATTGTGGAATGTAGGTGCATACCTATATTATTTCTATAAACAGGAGATTTTTATGTTTTAATAATATCAAAATCAGTTGTATTTTTTAAATTAAACACGTTTTCTGAAGAAAAACATATTTTTGTAATATTGTTTCTTATACTAAACATATATACAAAAATGAGGCGCTTAAAATTTTTCTTACTTCTATCAAAGTAATAAAGATAAAAATTAAAATTTTATCGACCTAATTCTGCTACTTTAAAGAAAACCAGTTGACTGAAGTTATATAACAAATCTGAGGTCAATCGGCCAACTGGTTATTGAGAAATCGTAGTTGCCGATTTGTATTTGTGCGTGTAAAATGGATGTACCATTGGGTGAGATTAAAATGAAGTAATTGATAGTTAGCAGCTAATCAGCCAACCCAGGGCCAAGAACAACTTGTTCCTCTCTCTTGGAAATTGGATTATAGTCAGTTTGGCATTCTGTCCTTCAGTTCTTGTTACTTGTTGCCTTCTCACTACTTGTCAGTACTCATACTTCCCTCTATTCTATAAAAGTATTCCCTCTATTCTATATGTAGACTGTCCAAACAGAATAGTGATATATTGATAAAATGATAGAGTAATAATAAAAATACACTCAATTCTAAAACCTTTTCTTTCTAGACAACAATACCGCATTAAGTAAGGTGGGGATGATGGGTAGATACTGCGTGCAAATGAATCAGGAATATGTTTTAGTGTTTTGTGAACACCTCACTAGTAGAACCACATCATATGCTGAGGTGTTCACATGTCTTAGTTCTGTTATGTTAATGTCAATGAAATGCAATTTAAATGCCTGAGTTATGTTTGGTGTTATTAATATTATGTAATGTAAATGTTTTTGATTCTTGTTTAATGTTAATAAATTGTTTTTAAATTTGTACGTCTTTTGTTTTGATTCATATTTTTTTTCCAACTTTAGTGTTGGTGTATTCTGTATTACCGATATTGTCGATAAAAGCCTTTACGATCAATGATGGTTGAAAGTAGACAAATTAACGAAAGAAATAAAACTTTACTTGGAAAAGTTAAGCCAGAAAACAAGAGCAAAATGCGCAAATACATAAAAATTATTTATAAAATAAAAGCACCTCTGGTGTGGATCCCTAACAAGCCCCTTGACTTTGTGCTGAAACTGACGATGCGTTTTGCTTTCTTAACAAACGGATTGCAATGTTTAGAGCACAAACGTCAGGTAGGGATGATCATGACAAAACATGTGGATATTGGCAAAGAAAGCAATACATAATGAGTAAGATTAAGAAAGGGATGCCTAGACAGTTAGGATTAAAAAAAAAAATTTCAGAAGAATACCTTATAAATGGGACTACATTAACAGAGATGTGATATGGCTTATATAAAAATGACTTGACTCTAACTTATTAACTTTAAATATAGATAAAGTAAATTCATAACCTTCAGCGTAAACTCGAGAGGCCAAACCCCAAAAACATCTACCTTAAAATACATTCCTGTCACTCAGCGAGCACACCATGCAATTGTACTCCAATCACACTAACGGAAAATATCAAATATCTTGGTTATTATTTTTTTGGTAAACTAATGTTTTTAAGACAAGATTTTTTATGCATAGCACAAAAATGAAAAATGTAACAAGCAGTAATTGTTGAATGAAACACTAGTATATATTGAATAATTTCGCGGGTAAGAGATAAGCCGCCATAGCTCAGTGGTCAGAGCTGTCGACCGGAAATCGAAGGGACACGGGTTTGAGTCCCGTTGGCGTCATGTATCTTTTATCAGGAGATTTTTCAATGTGGATGAGTGTTTCAGGCGAACAATTATTGCTTGTAAAATGTATATCTTGGTATTTACTTCGACCTTTATTTTAAATGGGACAGACATATAGAGTCGGTTAAAGGAAAACTAAACTAATTGATTTAATTTTTCAAAAAGGTCATAAATATACTAAACATATATATAGCACAATCCATAGTGGAATACTGCATTATTGCCCGGGGCTATTCCAGCAAAAAATACATATACACACTTTATAAAGCTCAGAAAACCTTAATAAAAGTAATACTTAAAGTACCAATACTAACACCCACTTCAACCATATAAAAAAAATTCCCAGTGTTGAAGATTCAAAAATTATATTCAAAACAAATTCTAACTTTCCTTTACAAGAACCTAAACACATTTAAAAGTTCACAAATTGCTCGCAATACTAGAACAAGACATGCACACCAACTACTAATACCAACAACCAACACATCTTTTGGACAAAAACACTACAGATTCCAGGCTATAAAACTATACAATTCACTTCCAAAACAATATAAAACATCTAATCTTACAGAATACTATAAAACACACATGGAACTGGCTACAATCCTTTTAATATTTAATTTTGTTATATTTCACATTTGTTTTTGTTAAAACTATGTAAAAATAGATTTTATATTTTTATTGTTTCTCTGTGTAACTATCTCCACTGTAATGTTTAGTATTATATAACTTTACAGTTGAAAAAGTCCTCCACAACACAGGTGAACTCCTAGCGTGGAGGACAATATACTATACCTTTGTAATACTAATATCTTTGAAAATGTACATTGGATGATGAATGTTATTTCAACCGCCGCGTTAGGGATGTAGTAATGCCCCTGTGTTATGGCGGGTGAAGTTTACAAATTGAAGATTTTCATAATTTACATAATAGTTAGTAAATTATGCAATTCTGACTTAGTTCATAGTTTATGTGACAAATAGTTAATAATTAATTGAACTTTGATAAATATTATATTTAATTTGAATGAAGTCAATTGAGGAATGTGAGAGATGTGTTGTTGGAGATTAGGGGATTAAAGGGTAGAATGTTTGGGTGTTTTAATTGAAATGTATTGCTGATGTAGATTAAGGAGTTATTTGTGAATTGAAAGTATGAAGTTGAGTTGAGGTTTTTAGGAAATCAGGGAGAAGGTTGAAGGTTTTGGGAGATAGGTCGGTGAATTGTCTTTGTGCTGATGTAGTATGATATTTGGGTACATTGTAGTGTATTTGCTTTTATTTCTGGTGGTGTCATTATGTTGTAAGAGTTTTTTATTGTATTTTTGTATTGATTTTAAATGGAGTTGACGTATATTTGAGACATTATACTCAATAAAAATTCGAATTGATTAATATCTTGTTGGTTGCTTGTTGATAACACATATTACCATTTTTGGTGCTTTTTGCAGAGGATCAATAATAGTTTGAGCACAGCCACCCCAAATGATGACACCATATTCTAATATGGATAGACAGAGAGCATAGTATACTGATTTAAGTGTTGTAGGAGTAAGGATATTTCTACGGGTTGGAAACACATAAGATAGCTTGCGAATGCGGGGAGTTGGCTATGTGCTGATCCCAACCTAGATGTTGATCAATCAAGACTCCCAGATATTTTATGTTGGTGACTTGTGCCAAGTTTGGGCAGTTAGAGGAAGAATCAGGTCTTGGAGTTTCTCAGGAGTGAATTATTATATTATTTTTGTTAGTAGGTTGGGTAGCAGCGGGCAGACTGGAAGTTTTAAATTTAAAAATTGAATTGTTATTTTTAACAACTTGTGGAATAACTTTCCTAAGTTCGGACTTATTTGAATTCTCTAAACAAATCATAGATACTGATTAGTACTGTGTAAGTGGAATAGAGCAAGTGGATGGGGTTCTTTGTTTTATATTTTCATCCTGCCTGTCCTGGTCATAGTATTAGTGAGATTTTGTATGAATGGCATTGAAGCCAAATCTAGGGTGAGGGGAAATTGTCTGACAGCCATCTTGTATGACAAACTTTTGACTTTTTAGGTCCATGTGTAGTTTGGGTCTAATGTGTCCAGCTTAAAAAGATGGATATCGAAAATTAAATATTAGAACGTCAACGGCTGTCCCGTATATTAGTCGTTTTTGTAATGGTATCAGTTATTTTGCCAGAGCTCCTACCTGTGAGCAACTTGATACAGGTAAATACCTCTCATAGCGAGGACAAGGACCGACTGATATACGGGGAACATGTAATAAATGATGAGTTGAGATAATAAGAAGAATGTTGCATAAAAGCTAATTTGATAAGTAAATCTATTTTTAAAATGGAAAATGGATTGAGAAAAGTATTTAATATGAAAAAAAAAGCAATTTAAAATTAATTTCCATTTGAAATAAAGCTAATCCCTGGTTGTTAAGCCTAAGGCAATGGGGATAAGAGGGAGATTGGGTGAAGGAATTATTGAAGGAAACGTCCCTTTCAGAACAGACATCGTCTAGTGAGGCGGGTAATCAACGTAATAATAAAACAAATGCATTATTTGTTTGTTACACATTCCCACATCAAAGTTGGCTTGACATCATTGACTAAAATGTCACTACACAGCTGCACATTACCGACCTGGAATGCAGCTGGTTTTTTCCGATGATACTGTTCTTCTAATTAATGGGAATAATTAGCCAGAAACATTTAAGAAAGCAGAAGACACACTAAACAGGTTTGAACAATGGCTCGCTTACACTTGGCTAGACTAGCACTCACTTACACTTGGCTCGACTAGTACTCACTTACACTTGGCTAGACTAGCACTTACTTACATCAGCCTTGCATGGTAAATTATAGTAATTTACAGACAGTATTAATTTTTTTTTTAAATAAAAAAATGTATAAAATAATCAATTTCCATAGTATAATCAATAATTTTCACTGCTGTTGATTTTTTAATGTTCCTCTTCTATAGAAGCTGGCGCTTGTGTCTAGAAGAGTGGTGAGCATCAAGATGAAGAATATGTTTGTAATTATGAATATTCAAATTTATAATTAATTAAAAAGATAGTTTCATCATTTTGGTATTTTTACATTGAACTTCTCTTTAACTGCTTTTAGTAGGTGTTTATCATTTTCTATTGTTTTGATATTATCGGGTAGGCTGTTGAAGTATTTTTCCCTAGATATATGTAATGATGTTGAGCAAAAGTGGTTACATTTTTGTTTTGGAAATATATGTTTTTGACGAGTACGTCTTTCAGTTAAAAAGCTGTGATTATTATTTTATTATTTGAGTTATTATGTTTTTTTGGACAAGATCATTAAATTTTAATACTTTAAATTCTTCAAAATTAGGTTTGTTGGATAATCTCTTGGTTTTAACAATATTGCTTTTAGAATTAGACGTTGTACAATTTCAACAGGGAGTACATTTGTTTTATATGTAGCTCCCCAACTGATTACAGCGTATTGGAGATTTGATTGTACTAAAGTGTGGTAGACTGATGTTAGAATTTCCAATGAGAGAAAATTTCGAATTTTCAAAAATACATAAATTAATTTTCTTATTTTGTTGACGGTTTGGTTGATTTGATCATTCCATTTTAGGTTTTTGTCTATTATTATTCCTAAGTATTTAATTGTATTTGAAATTTTCAATGTTTAACAGTTCATTGTACAGTTTTTTTATTATGTTTTTTTAAAATTGTCATGTATATATTTTTTTGTTTTTTTAAATTCCTTTATTTTTCCAAATTTTTACATTAATTACATACAATATTATATAAATCAATACGAATAATGGGAACCCACTCAGTGGCAGCGTAAAGGGGGGGCGGTCCGCCCCGGGTACCAAGGACCAAGGGGTGACAACGACAACACACTTGTGCAGCCAAATAAGACCTGCGTCACACACAGCTATAGAAGCGCAAGCAGATATCTTTTGAACCACGACGCTATAAAATATTTCTTCCTATGGTAGGGGAAGGAGTCAGACGAATTAGAGAGCTGCCACGAAGTTCCATTTGTTTGTACTGATCCGCCCGTTTAGGCAGCTCCGTCCCTTGTTCACCGCGGAGTGGGGGGTGCATAACTTTTCATATATCACCTCAGGAGCGGTTACGGCGTAAGATGTGTACTGTCTATGGTTCATCTGCGCATAAAAGCGCTAGGTGTGACAGGTCTTATGGAATTGTATGGAGAGCGATATTTGGCGTGCGATCATCTTTTATATTTTATAGCTGAGTCTGACGCCTACATAATGCGCACAAAATCTCCCTGTAAAGACTGCTGCGCTGCTCACTGCGCGGGTGGAAGGGGTGAAGAGCGCGCCCTCTTCCCGCGCCGCTCCTTGCGTCAGACAATCACAGTCAGTCAGCAACAGTCAGTCAGTGCAGTCGGTTTTTTGTTTACTTCTGTCTCGTTTAACGTTGTCAATGATACGCAAAAGTTCCTTTCAAGAAAATAAAAGTTAAATGAAGAATAATTCGTGGTGAGTACTAAAAAGTCACTTGGTATTGATGCCACCGTAAATATTTTCTTTCATAAGATAACATTGTGAACGACATAAAAATCCAAATATTTTGGAATTATTTTTGACAGTACTCTACAGTATCCTTCGAAAACTGGCTCTCCCTTCTCGTCCAGAATCGGTTTCCCGTTCTCGTCTAGTTTGACGTATGTCCACGGCATTGCCTGTGAAATATAATAATGTTAAAACTCGCAGAGAACGGTACGATACGAGAACGGGTCGTTTCTACGACTTGTTCTTGAGTTCAACAGCTCGGCTTTACAAGGATTTGCCGGTCTCGGTGTTTCTTCCTTCCTACAGCATGAGTCTATTCAAGACCCACGTTCACTCATTTCTCTCCTCCAAAGACCCTCCACACAGCGTCCCCAAATATGACATAGGCCCTGACGGAAATTATTTATTAATAAAAATCCTCAAGACCTCTTGAATGGAGGAAATATTAAAATATTTAAAAAAAATTGTGTTAAGTTAGTTACCGGTGCAGTCCCGACTCTCAGGAACCTCCTGGGTGAAGTGATGTTAGCACGAGGGAGGGGTTTCATCTTTTCACCGGTGAACCACCTCGCCGCGGTGGTCATACCACGACTGCCACCGACCGATACCATCTGTTCCGCCTTGAAGTAAAGTCCTTGCCTGGAAATAACATTTCCTAATGTATGCAATTTTACATCACATCAGCATTTAGGTAAGTAACTCTTCAATAATTGTTTTAGGTCATTTGGAGAGCAGTAACTTACATCTAAATTCTTTGCTAGATCGTTCAAAAGCACCACTGCCCTCGTCATGCTATGCTTTGCCAGGACGTCGATTTTGCCTTTTGGTACTCTGAATAGGTCATGGTATCGACTTCGGCTGTAGTGGTCTAGTACATATAAATCATAGCATCCCAAGAGGAAAGAGCTATCGATAAAATTGTTCCAAATTTCGAAAGTAAGTAGACTTGCTTTCCGCCTAGCTTCTAGACTCACAGAATTAGTTTCCTCAAATAAGTCGATATGGTGCATGTACCTGGGATAGGTTTCATGCGTCCGCATATAGACATACCTGAGGAATTTCTTCTGGATTTGCTCATCATTTCAATGTAATTCTGGTGGTACGGTGCCCAAAAATTGCTCGCATACTCCAGCTTGCTTCTCAGTATGCCATCGAACAATGCTAACATAGCATCTTGGTTATTGAACTGCTGGCATGTCCTAATGTTTGATCAGATAATTTCAGTTCGGGATCAAAGACGACACCGAGATCCTTTACGGAATTTACACGTGATAGTGTTTCGCCCTGTATCTTATAATCGTAAAGTATTTAGAGAACTTGTATTTAGAGAACGAGTGTAAGACATGGTGACACATTTTTTGTATTAAAATCTAATTTGTTTATCAACGACCATTCAGATAGTACATCCAGATCAGCTTGCATTTTAAGACAATCTTGTTGGGAGCTTATTTCCATCAGAATTTTAAAGTCATCTGCAAACAGTAGACATTTACTATTCACATGAAAGAAACATAGAAAGTACAATTTTTGAAAGTTATGCATACGTATTATTACAAACGTAACATGAATATTAATAAATAGTTTTGTCCGTACAAAAATTCCATTCTTTCAAGAATGGCAAACATATACAATATCATATCGGTGATTCGGTTTGACAAGATACGGCCGGTGACTTTGGCGGGATGATGGCCAGTTGAAAGAGATTCATTGACCTCTCCAGACGGCATGAATTCATATGGCCGTAAACATATTCCTACCAACCGTTTCCGATGTTTTTCCTTCCCAGAACTTTCTCTACTGCCCTTCTTAAAAAGGCCCTGAGGGAAATTATTTTCATCGGAGCCTCCTAATTTCAAAAATGTAAACATTAGGAACCTGAAGAATGAAACAAAAAAACGTTTTCGAATTGATTTGTAAGTCTAAATTTAAACACAATAGAAGAATTTCGCAATGCACCCTGCATCTTTGTAAGAGGGGACTGCGGGAGACCTTTTCTACTTTTTTGAAGTCACATAGTGTTATATAATAGATGGTAAAATTAAAATTGCGAACATACTTTTTCATGTCGCTGTAAAGCATCTTGTCTTCTTTCCCCGGTTTTGCTAAAAGTGTCATGAATTTTCTTCGCCTTGACGTCAAAGTTTCTGATTTAGCCTCCGAATGGTTGCCGCTGCAATCCGGTTTCGCCAAGAAGTCCTGCAGATTGGCAGCCAGTCCAACTTCCACGATCTTTCGAAGTATTTTTTCGATTATTATGGAGTTCATCTGGAAATTATTATTTTTTCAATAAGTTTAAGTCTTATATATTCTTCAAACTTTGTATCTATGTCGTATTAGACGATGTATGAATGTGAACAAGGCGAGGAACGTGTAAATATAACCTGTATAAAAACATAAGCAAGCCCAGGAATATTCGAGATTGGCAGCGAGAACAAATCGACAGCGAGAACGAGAACGCATCATCTAGAACTCATCCTGGCGACGCCTTGCCAGAACTTGGAGAACCATTAAGTTCCGTGATCTTCACTACCAGCTGACCACAACATCACTGGGCACAGATTAACATCCGGGATGTGACCTAGCCGAAGTGATCAACATCCCATGTGATGCATACAACAATACTTACGGTTTACCTAACCTCACCTAACGTTACTCACGTATATATAAAAATATATATATAATATATTAAAATCAATAAATTAATAAGCGGACGATTTTTTACTCCTCGAGATGCTGAGTCGGCAGCCAGTCTGGCTGCTGACTCAGCTCTTTCTCGCACACCGGTGATATAATGCCTGATGTATGTATTCCTCGAGATGCTGATACGGTACCCAGCTTGGCTGCTGACTCAGCTCTGTCTCCCTCACCGATGATATAATGCCTGAAGTTTTTCTAATCACCGAAAGTTTAACGTTCCTTATAGGTAGTTACAAAGGGCTCATCTGTTTACTGTACAGTGCATATGCAAAGAGCTTCTAAGAGCATTGCAGCCTGCTTCACGCGCAATACCATATTGCCGACGCAGCTTAACTCTGAATTTAGTAAGATGATTGCCGGGTTCATTAGTTTGAAAGACTCACCTGTTTATTGTTCAGTTTGAATATTTCACTTGACAATTATTGTCCAGTTTATCAGTTTGAAAGACTCACCTGGTTATTGTCCAGTTCATCGACACAAGGCATATCGAGGCCCTGCAACCAGCAGTTGGTTTCTGGGACTAAACTGATAATTGTGGTGTTGTCCTTCAACACAGATATGTCCAGGGTGGCTGCCGTCAGGTCTGTACTAGCCAATATCCAGCGATCTGGTAAGGTCAACATCTTTGTACGATCCATCTATAAAAAAATCAATTACGACATATTTTTTTATCTTTCCGAGTAGTAAAGTCACCTCGGCTTGTTTTCGTCTAGTTTCCATATGGTTTGTCTTTTCGTTAGGATTCTAGATGGAATAAAAAAAACAACCGTTAAAAAAAAGGTTTTTTACCAAAATTTATATTTTCTTTTGAATGCCCATCTCCTGCATGACCCCACTGAGAGTCAGCCTAGAATCTCACTGTCTCGTAAACTCTGTTCCACCATCAATAGGGTTAGGTCCTCCCATAGACGCACTGCCCATATGTTGAATACAAGCACGATGATGGTATGGCCTTACGTAGTTGGCTCGTTACCATTTATTCACAACTCCTGTGGCCCTAAACTGTCTCACTGACTTAAATGTTCCCCCCTGACCCCTAAACAATTTAGTGTTACGATGATTGATTTTTGTAGTAATAAGCCGACAGTCACATATGCCCTGAAAATAGATAGTACAAGGCTGTCCGAAACGTTGGCTAAAATAGTAGGAAGCGTTACAAGGCGCTTCAGCAACCACATGTATTCTAAAGATTGCGAACTTCAGTAGTTCCTGCCAATTTCACAATAGATTGATTATACGAACCCTGGTGCATGGCAGAGGGGCAAACTGGTAGGGGAAGGTTGAACGTTGACCCAATACTGTATTAATGAGCAAAATGAGATCCCTTAGGCGTATGAGTGGAAACCGAGTATGTGTGATGTAATATTATTATATAGTAACCATTTTGTATGTGTCCTTCAGGTACTGCGTGGTTCCAATGATGACGAAGTAATTGGGAATGGGTCGCATCTTCCTGAGTTGCTCCACCCTGCTGGAGACGTCGAACAGAGCAAGTATTCTCAGCACGCTGGATCCAAGGATGTTATACAGCGCGTGCTCCATTACTGGAAGGAAACTAACTTGTTGAATATTTTATTTTTCATAGTACACACATTTCACATAAATTGAACATTCATTATCTCATTGCTGTTTTTCTTACTGCAGATACCCTTCTCATTTCAGCTCAGATCAATTTTCTCATTACAAATTAACTTTTTTTTTGTTTTTATTATAGCGACTATTTATACATTTTACATACAAAATATGATATTGAATATATGTAGGTATATTAAATTGTATTTCTCAGTCATCTTCACTAGGGTGACCTGTGCTGAGGCGGACTAAAGTTATTCATTTCTGTTTCATTACTTTTCTATTTCGTTTTTAATGTTTTTTTCATTGACCTCTTTCAACCAGATTTTTATTATTGATTTGTAATCTTCCAAATGTTCTATTCGCTTTATATCAGGGGGAAGGATTAATTTCTTTGTCCGAATGCGGTTTTATGAATATTGGAATATTTTTTATGTCATTGTGATTTGGATTTGTGGACATTGTGAATACCACGTATTCATCAAACTAGGAATAACTATTTATTACACGTTTTCAATTTAAACAAATCCACTATCCATATTATTAGTTATCGTTAGAAAACTACTAGACACTTTATTTTTATTTTTTATTTCTGTTCAGTATTGAAACAGTTTTGGATAATATCTACCATTTTTCCCATCATATACCTACTATCCATTTTTTTCCTTAAAAACAGCCTTACTAACACTTGAAAAGAAGAAGATGATTTGTTTCATTGTAAATTGTCGCAAGTACAACATTCGAATTCATGTCGTGTAGCAAGAAGGTGCGTAGTGTCGTCGTTGTATTATTTACATGCTTTGTGCTCGGTTTGCAAATATCAAAATCATATTAAAGATTATCTCGTTTCGGAGGAAATTTCACCCCGTGAACAGTGCAAGTTCGTCAAGAGCTCTGTTGCCGGGATTCTTGGGAATTCAAAGTAGGCTGTTCCTTCATTCCACTTTCCCCGTGATTTTTCAAAACCAATTGAATGAGCTTTACATTGTCGTTTTATTGTGGATTTGATTTACAGTTCATTTACGTGTAATATAACACGTTACAGTTTCTAAAATAGATTTTTTTTCTCATTTATGAAATCTATACTCGTGTGTATATTTTTTGCCACTCTCATTTGGAATATGAAATAGTTGGATGGAGTTCGGCAGGATCAAATCATACAAAACGACTAAATGTAACTTAGAAATGTTTCATAAAGATCTTCACATTAAAGGTCCCCATAAGGAGGTCAGCAACAAAAATATTTAACCTCCAGCGTTTTTGGGTCATATATGACCGGGCGTCCATATTTTGTAAATATATTCTATTTTACTGAAATGTGTAATTTTTTTGACTTTAGAAAGAGAAAAATAAATTCTTTGCAGTTTGCCTCAAATATTTATACTGGTTACCGGGATATATAAAAATTTAAGAAAAGCCAAAATGATTAATTCATATTTCGCGTCGCTACTGTAACAAACCGATTATTTGTTTTTATTTTTTTAATATACGAACGAGATATAAGTTAAGTAACAATTTTCTTACGAATTCCCCCAAAACAACGAATGTGTTTTCTTACAAATTCCACCAAAACAACGAATGTGTTTTTTTACAAATTCCCCCAAAACAATGCATGAATTTTCTTACAAATTCCCCCAAAACAACAAAATTGTTTTTTACAAATTCCCCAAAACAGCGAACGTGTTTTCTTACAAATTTCTCCCAAACAACGAATGTGTTTTCTAACAAATTCCCCTAAAACAACGAAAGTCTTTTTGAAATATCGAATTTTCTCAATTTTTCTATTCCATATAACCATCGGAACCGCGGAACTGAAAACCCTCCACCCAAAACCTAGTTAACCTCAACACCTGGTAAGGAAGACTAAAGAAAACGTTCTATACATCCATTGCAATATTATCAGCCATTTCAAAGCTTTTAGTTATATTCAAAAGTCCCCATAATTAATATAAGTACTGCAGACATTCAATAAAATTCAAATAATTATAATATGTTCGACAAATTTACACAAAAACTATTTTAAATCATATCTACAAAACAAGTAAATTTTACTAAAATATACAAAACACACGGTTTAAAATCAAAGATATTTTACAAATACCAAAAACAAATTCAAAGTTCGATGAAAACATTTCAAGTAAATTGCTACTAAAATATACTGAAAAAAGACATTTAAAATATCTAAATTTGAAGCAAAGCTTAACGCTAAATAGTGATTTTCGATTAATCTTTATAACGAATTGATTTACATTATGAACACCAAAGAATATGCTTTGGATAAACTGAAGCCTTTCCTATTGTATCCTTTGAGTAGAATTCAAATAAAAAAATTATTTACTCAATATAAAATATAAAAAAATCATCTTTAATGACTATATCACTCTTTAAAGGTGTGTCGAATTGTCATTAAGTTATCATGGACCAATTTTTTTAGGACATGGTTTACTCGAAAACGAAACCTCAAATCAAAGTTAAACCACAAAATCAGATTCACCAGTTTTCCGCTTGTACTTTGAGTTTCCGAACACTGTGTAGAAGTTAAGTTTTAAAGTAACCACCAATGTGGACAGTAGCGGTCTCGAATAATGTTGGAAATAATAATTGATGTTTGTTCAACAAAAATCATTTTATCTCTACTATGGGTGATTAAATGCTGCATACCACAGTTCTTGTTAAGAATCTCTAAAAATACACAAAATGAAATGACGCGTGTTATATAATTTTCACAAAACATTATGGTCTGCAAATCCAACTAATAGAAGTGTAACAACCCATAAATGAAATAACTTAAAAAAAATACTTTATTATGGCTAAGATTATCTGTGACAGTTTTCCGTGATTAACTTTTTTGTTTTCTTATAAAATGGTTCACAAAATAAATAAAAACTACTTTTGAGCTCGAAAACGAGCTTTTCTTGACTTCATTTGCGAAGCAATTTTTCTCGTTCTACTTCGTTGGCGTTCAGAAGGATTCGGGCGAGATCGACAGCTGCCACACCCTGTAGACGCAAATCTAAATTAAAAGTTCTCAAATCCTTTTATGAATTGTCACCAAATACCAATACCAACATGAATTATTAAGTCAATTAAATATATTTGCTTCCAACTTAATACAATATTTTGTACTTTCAACGTTTCTATAAAATATGAAAAAAAAATATGGTAATTAAATGAAAAATATCATTTTTGTTCATACCACTCTCTTTCTCAAAGATGAGCACCGCGTCGGTGGCATTCTTGTTCGCCAGCAGTTGCAACAGTCCCTCCAGGATAGGCAGAGCTTCGCCCAGCTCCGAGTTGACCATGGGTATGTCCGCATTGTCCAACATCTCGACCATGTCGGCCCAAGGGGACCAGGTCAGGTCCAGTACCAGACAAGTGCCCTAGGATATGGTGGAGCAAACTAAAAACTTTACAAGTATGAGTAAAGAATGGATCATCAACTTCAATACCGGTTAACTTCCCAAAAACTAAAGAAAACTTAAGAAAACTTGTGATAACTTATGAAAACATAATATGATACAATATAAAAACTTATGATATCGCAAAAAAGTTAAGAAAACTAAGAATTTTTGGGAAAATAAAATTTGGAATATCGGTTAGAGTAACGCCGTCCTGGAACTATTTATTAGACAATCAACACCTATGCCATATATCTCCCCAAGTGCTTCGCCACGTTTAGTGATTTAGTAGGGGTGCCCGGGTTCATCGAGTGAGGTGTGTTTAGGATGCGCCTGCCCACCAGATCGGGAGAGGCTGGTTTGAGGAGACACTTTGACCTCTCCATCTGGTCTCTCGACCGATCGCATTTCGCCGCGGGATATATTCATTCGTCCGTAACTCCTGGACACATTGATCTCTAGATTCCTACCTACCACCCCTCAAAACTTGTTCCTTCCCAGAACACCCTCTCCTTCATTTCATTAAAAATACCCATCTCACAGCATCCCCAAGGATGACTATATGGTGTTGATGTAAAAAAAAAAACAAATAAATGAAAACTTAAAAAAAGTAAATGAAACAGAAAATTTAAGAATATATAAGAAAAGTTAATAAAATTAAAGAAAACTTTAGAACAGTTTTAAATATCAGAAGAACTAAGAAAAATACCCATTCTATTATTTTCTTTTGTGTCGCTGTTCTGTTTTATTCCCGGTATTTCTTCGCTCCAATAACAGCGTTCAAGAACTTTAAATAAACACACCAACGCACCTAATCTGGCCTTATTTTAACTAACCCAACCTTACCTCTCCTAACCTAAACTAACCTAACCTAATCTTACTGATTATCATGTTCTGTTTAATCTAGTTGACCTTCGTTCATCTCGTACTGTACAAAGTGAACCAGTGAAACCACACCACGTAGAGAGAAATAAACTTATTTTTGACGAATTTGTCGAAACTCGATGCACTCTAGCAGAACATCCTATTGGCTTCGTGAGAACGAGTCGTTTCTTCGATTCGTTTTTGTGTAGGTACATAAATCGGCTCGCATGTGTAACAAACTAATTTATTCTCTTTCATATAATCCAGGCCTCTTCAAGACCCATATTATTAAATGCGTTTCTACAGACCCTACCCAATCCCGCCTCACAACGCTGCCCAACCTAGTGGCGATAGAAAAAATATAAAATTATCTGCATGCGACTATTTAACCAATTTTTAATCTATATAATAATAATAATAATAATAAGTTTTAAAAATAATTCACCTAAGTTTGGTAATTAAACATAACTTGATTGACTGCCGTAATATAATACCATATTATGAATACGAACCAAATTCATTTTTAGAAAACGAATTTTATAAAATATATTATGATAAAACTATACTAACAGACCGAACAATAAGTCATAATAGACCCGATATAGTTTTACATGACAAAATTAAAAAAATAACTTATGTCATTTGTCGCTATTCCAAATACCTGTTATATTCAAAAATTTGTTAATGAAAAAATAAGAAAATACACACATTTAGGAAATGAGATAAAAATAATTTGGCCTTCTCAGACTATACAAATATTACCATTTGTTATTTCGGCTACTGGCATTATACCTAGCTCTCTCATAAAAAAAATTGGCGTATTAGATCTATCAAAAAATTTATGCATAAACATGCAAAAATCAGTCATATCATAGATACATTTCATAAATACATGTAGGATAACGAAAGATTTTTTAAATATTTATGTTGAGGGATCAGTAGGATTTATAGGTCCAGTTAGGAGCTCTACCGAGCCGAACCCTCTGATATGAAAATATCTGGAGTCGGTGAATTATTTTTCCATTTGATCTTTGGTGAGTTGGCGTGTTGTTCTTGTATTGTTTTGTATTTATTTTGCTTATCTAATGCACTTGCATAGTGTTGATTGACTAGATGATCATTTGTGGAAAAGTGTGTGGAAGGGTTTAGTTTTTCCTATTGGGAAGATTTAATCCGGACATAAAGTCGGAAAAATATATTTCACAAAAAATAATACAATAAAACATATACGGAAACTTTGACTAGCCAACGAGGAATGGGTCCTGTTTTAGGTCAGTCAAATTAACAAATTTAGTTCATATCCTAATTTCATATTACATTGTTTAATTATAGAACATATAATTTTATAGAAGGAAAAAAGTGTTCCTAAATAATTGAAAAAATTGAATTCCGGCTAGAAGCTTTAGTTAAATATACAATTTTGTACTTAATATTAAAAAATAATGTCTTAAAATACAAAAATTACAATAGATGTATGTTTGGGTATTTAAATCGCTAACAAAAATCGAAAAACAAAACATTCTTCAGGCGTGATAGCAAAACATAATATTTAACGTGAATGAAGTGTCCTCCAGCTTTAGGAGCCGGCAAAGAAACTCAAAAAGATGCGACTCGAAAAGGATGCAACAAATGATTAAAAACAAAATTGAATATTTATCTTAATAAAGTGTATAAAAAGCGACATATATATATATACAGGGTGTATCGGAACGTACCCGACAAACTTTAACCAGCTATTCCTTAGCACATTTGAGTAAAAAATGTTATGGGCACTTTGCTGTCCGGTAACATTTTTTTTTCAATAAAAAAAAAAAATAAATAAAAAATCCACACTCCGTCACTGTCATTGGCATTGTTTCTCGTGTTCAACAGCTGTTATTAGCAAGTGTCTCAAAAAGCGTCTTCGCTCTTTCCAACACACTAAATAATAATAGTAAAAAATGAGACGAATGCCATTTCGTTGTGATTGTAAAAGCGCGCCAATGTAGGTACGTACGTACATTATTTAATGGAACTCGAATAAAATATTGCCAGATGGGTTTTCAAACTTTGACAAATGTGAAAATGTGAAAATATTAATAAAAAAAATGTATTTAAAAAAAATGTTACCGGACAGCAAAGTGCCCATAACATTTTTTACTCCAAATATGCCAAGAAATAGCTGGTTAAAGTTTGTCGGGTACGTGCCGATACACCCTGTATAGATAACAAAACAAAATGAATGTTTTCTTTTGTGTACCACTGTTAGTATCGACCAATATCGATGAAAGTTTCAAAGATTGTTCTTATTAGTGCCAGGAGTGTTTAGAGAGTAGTTTGTATAGTAGAACAAGTCGGGGACGCCCAAAGAAGACTTATCGAATTATCTCTGCAATGTAATGAGATTCGTAGGAGAATTAAATTCTATCTAAAAGGCTTTTAATGGGGTTGTTATGGAGAATTTTAACGTTCATTTTCGGGTTCTGTAAAAGTTCTATTCAAGTTCTGTTACTATAGAATTATAGGCCAGTTGCTTGACAGAACTGAAATAAGAACAGAACTTGATAAAATCTTTCACAGAACTTGAAAATTAACTTTTATTCTCTGAAGCAACCCGTCCTTAGTGAAGCAACCGCGAACGAAAATATATGATGAACGGTCTTGGTGTATTGGACAGACCTGCGGTTGAATTTTCCCTAGCAAATATCTAAAATGAAATCTTAACGACATAAGTGATGAAGCCGTGTAAAAACAATATTCGACACGTGGCCCGGCGTAATGGACGGACCTAAGGTCTACTTTGCCCTAACAGGCCTTGAAAATCAATCTTTTCGTGGGGTTTATTTGAACTATTTCTGATGAACGTATTACTAAAATCTCAAATGTTTCTGAAGGGATCCTTCGAGAAGTTACTTAATAATGGTCTATAAAAATAAAATCTGGTGGTTTTATGGTAGAATTTTTTTTTATAAATTTGTCAAACCGTTTTACATAAAATATTTAAATGCTGAGGTCCTGTTTTTATTAATATTAAATAAAAATAACTTACATCTTTAGGGATTCCTCTTGAAACATTTGAGATTTTAGTAATACCTTCATCAGAAATAGTTAAAATGTGAGCGTCGAGCAAATCCCGTCATTAGAGTGTTATGTTGCCTTCATTGTAACAAAGTGGATATCATGATACTATCTGATGTGGATGGTAAAAAAAATTCTGAGACGCCCGAGGCTCACATGGCACGATCAAATTTATCAAATACTTATTTATTTATTAATTAACGCCCTTTTTCGGGGCTTTTACATAGGAATATTAAGAAATATACATTATTTATTATACATAACTGAATTGCTTCATTAACAACATTTTATATTTGTTTAAAACTAAATTGAATATGTCCACTGACTTTATATAATTGTTTCCCTCCATTAGAGGAAATCATATGGTAGTTAGTCCCAGAATTTCTGCACTGAAATAAATCCAGACGTCTAATATAACGTTGTGGAATCCGGAAGCTTATCAATTCTAGCAATACCGGACTATCAACTAAATCATTTAGAATTTTATATAGAAATACCAAATCAGTAAAAATTCTTCTGTCTGATAATTTGAGCATATTCATATAATTTAACAGAGTGTTGTAGTTCAACATGATTGCTGGAATACCCATTTTAAAATTTATAAAACGTAAGAATTTTTTTTGTATTCTTTCAACAGCTTGTACATGTATATTATAATGTGGGTTCCAGACAGGAGAATTGTACTCTAGTTGACTTCTTACCTAGGCAAAATAAAACAATTTTGTTAAAAATATACGAACTATTAGCAAAGTTCACCACCAGTTACTTTACAGGTTCCTGCCTAGCATCTAGCGGTCATAGGTAAAACTAGGGCAAACAGATAAAACAGATGTTTTGTTTATCAATTTGGCTTTCTTTGACAGTGTTTGTTTTGATAATTAGCTTGTCAGTGTGTGTTACTTGATTAGATTATAAAAAGCCTCGCTGAGTAGATTTTTCACTTCTTCTCTCCTATAAAATAGCAACAAGCAGTCATTATGGTCAACTAACCACTTGTAAAAGTGTTTTGTCCGGGTCGGGAATAATTTTAACTCGTTGTAACATTAAATAAAGTAAAAATGCAGTTATGTGCAGTAAAAACAAAAACCATGCGTCTGTTATTGAAAACTTCATCAAGCCCAAACAATTCTTAACATGGTCTTTCGAGCCGGATAGTTTGAGTAATTTAATAATTAAAATTTCTGGTTAGCCTACTTATGTGATGACAATGAACGAAGAAAGTAAACTTATTCAACTCATTAGAATAATATTATGTCCACCATTAAACTACACCCAGTTTTCAGGTACTCTAGAATTCTCAACCACAAAACCTTACTAATAACAGTAATAACCATTGATAACCCCGAGCTAACTCCGGTACACGTCAGCTGGTGATGTAATAAATATGGATAGGAATCCGGAGGCTACAATTTTTACTTACAAGTTTTGAGGCTCTCTTCAGGGTTTTCCCTGTCCAGCTGTACTGCAGATCCTTCCAGGTGAAGCCAGTCAGGACCCCTCGAGGACACGTCCTTGATGGTATCAAGGAACCATCTGCAACAATTCTGTCACCACCACTGCAACAAACACTTAATACTTTTATACACTTGATAACAACCGTGTACGTAAAAATCGTTTATGTGATACCGCACTCTTTGTGTGTCAATGCTCTCAACCATTTGGAGCCAGTGAGACACAAAATAGCATCCCCAATTAGGGTATGTTGTGAGGTTAAAGGTAGTGGAAAGTGGAAAGAGATGGGGAAGTAGCTGGCTATTTAGATCTGGTCACCAAACATGGCTAAAGCCATTGAAATTAAATTCTTAATGGTGGTCTTACATCAGGGCTATACTAAGAGTATCTTCCACTTTGGAACGTACGCAAATATACCATTATGTTAAAGAATAATTTGTGAAATAGCACAATGTAATCAAATTAATTTAACTTTTGCGCGCCAGGTTTGAACCCGCGACCTTCGGATTGCTAGTAGACAGCATTACCCCTTGACCACGGAGGCCGTCAACTAATAATAGAAACTGACTTTTTACAGCCATTAAACAGTTCATGGAAAGATTGAACATTGTTTGTACAGCCATAGAGGGTCGTATATCAATTGAAATTCATAAGATTTATTAATTTCAGAATGGGTATTACAAGGGAATGCGTGATTATCTACTATCTCAACCCAATTTATTAAAATTATCGGAACGTAGAATAGTTAATGACCTAAAATGTTTATATAAAATCATAAATTCAATAATTGACAGCCCTTAACTATTATACTTGATTTCTTTACATTTACCTCGCAAACCAACATCGAGGCATTATCTACCGTTCTATTGTGATAACTCCAATTCAGAATCTCAATTCTATCCCTTCGTTCGCCGTATACTAAATTTAGGTAATGACTATAAAGATGTTGTTGATATATTCAACAGATCATTCACCAAATATAAACAAGTCATTACCCAATTTATTTCAAAAAGAAGAATATCTATAATACAATTTAACTATAGAAACTAAGTAGCTCTGTTTATCTTACCAAAGTTTTGTAATTTTCCTATTACCTATTATATTTTTTCATCTTGCATAGTGGAGTGTCTAGTTTCCACTTTATTTCGTTTTGACATTTATTTGTTTAAGAGGTTGTGTTTTATTATGTCTTCTATTTTCTTTTTGACTTTTTTGTGTTTATTTAGATGTTCATTGTAAAAAAATAAGAAAATAACTTTTAAAAACCCAGCCGGGCGTGAATTTAGAAATAAATAAATTTCCCACCGAATTTCGGAATATTTCCAAGGTACGAGTATTTTAAATATACCATATTACTTCTATTAGAAACTAGATACAATTACATTTTGATTAGAATTATGATTTAATGTTAATAAAATTGAATATTTTAATTTGAAACATGAAAAAAATTGAAAAAACAAACACACATTTTTAATACAAAAGTCAACAAAAACACGTCTCTTTAATTTAGGGAATTTGATAAAATAATTTTGGATTTATTGTTTGCGCAATATAAACTTTGATTTCTTAGATGTATATTTACCTGCACACGCATAAAGCATTTATGTTATTGAAAAACACCACTTTCATGGAATTTTTATATAATTAACGCCTGAACGGTCAATTAAAAAATCACATTTATTTTAATTTTTATAAAATTATAAAAACCGCTTAATGTAATATTTAATTATTGAAGATGGTATTAGCGATTTTTAAACGAAAATTTGCAACAGAAAAGATACGGTCACATCTAGGACTTGAACCCAGGACTTGAACACCTACCGGGGCACTACTCTATCAATTGAGCTAATGGAACATACTCGTATATCCTCTGGGGATATTTAACTGTATCATACTTAAAAAGGACCATCAACTATTTTCATTTTTCACCAATAGGCCAATAAAATGTGAGAAAATTACGATAATGTTTTTAGTTCTTGTAAAAAAACCGTAACTGTTGCTCCAGCCTCATTTTAGAAAAAGTAAGGTCCAATGACTCCGCCGGACCATAAACCGCACCCAATAGTCACACGTTGAGGATAGAGAGGCTTTTCAATAATAACTTTTGGGTTTCGAAGCGTGTATCGTTCCGTTTTTATTAATGACATAGCTTTTACTTGTCAAATGTCAAAAAATGACAGCTTCAAAATACTTCTACCGAAAAATCTACCGAAATAGCGGGCTATTCAAAATAACACCTCTTATTGGAAAACCCTCTACTAAATAGTATAAAACAAAAACACTATTTGCGTCTGTCTGTTTGTGCGCTTAGGTCTTCTAAACTGCGCAGCGGATTTTGACACGGATTTCACTATCATTTAGAGAATTTCTTTCGGGAGGTTTACATATATAATTCATGAACAGTATATTTTTAGAAAGTAGAGAAAAGTCGAAGTTTTATAATCGAGTCGTATAATAGGTTTTCGGGCACTACATTGTTAGCGCTGGCTAAACCTTATGAGATACATCAAAAAATGCACTAAAGAATTGTATGTCTTATAAAGGCCTACAGAATGCGATTGTGTATTTCTATCTCAAAAGGATAACCCCCATCAACGCCGGGACACGTCATCTAGTTTCCAAATATTTAATTTAAAACTGTTAATTCAACATACTTTCCACACTGTTCAATTTATTTGCATATATAATTTGTCACGCCAAATTGTAAAATGGTGGACGCCTCAGCATAAGATTTTTTTAAATACATTTTTAATGTATCGATAAAATAATAAATTATTAGAATTCGTAATGGTTTTACCTATTTTTAAATTGGTGGCCGTAACGTCAATTTCCGATCTGTTTTGATGTATCAAAAAAATAATTAAAACGTTACAATAAACATGTTTCATGTTGGTCAGAAAAGTTTTCCAAGTTGTGATAATGAAAACGTATCTTCTTAATATTGGACAGAATTTTATCTAACGTTTGGTTAACTCGATCAGAACAAGTTGTGGATCGTAATGATAATCTGATTTATTTTACAAAAGATGAACTGCTTCAAACACCATTGAATTAATAATGATAATGTACGGTTTCGAATTCATTAAATATGATGTGACTGATTCCGGTTTGTTGGTCGGTTATCAGATTTGTATGTGGTTCTAAAACTATGTGTTTTTTTCTATAGTTTTCAATCTCTCCCTTTTTGTAATTTGTATACCGCACAGGAGTTTCAACTGCTCCCAGCTGTCTGGAGCCAGTAAGACTATGACATTCCAAATGTGGGTATATTGTGAGGCTGAAGGTAATTTGGGTATATTGTGAGGCTGAAGGAAGTTTGGGTATATTGTGAGGCTGAAGGTAGTTTGGGTATATTGTGAGGCTGAAGGTAGTTTGGGTATATTGTGAGGCTGAAGGTAGTTTGGGTATATTGTGAGGTTTAAGGTAGTTTGGGTATATTGTGAGGCTGAAGGTAGTTTGGGTATATTGTGAGGCTGAAGGTAGTTTGGGTATATTGTGAGGCTGAAGGTAGTTTGGATATATTGTGAGGTTTAAGGTAGTTTGGGTATATTGTGAGGCTGAAGGTAGTTTGGGTATATTGTGAGGCTGAAGGTAGTTTGGGTATATTGTGAGGCTGAAGGTAGTTTGGGTATATTGTGAGGCTGAAGGTAGTTTGGAGGAAAATGAAGGTGAAGGAGTACCTGGTTATTTTGATCTGGGCACTAAATACGCGATTTCAAGCAAAGTTTCAATTCTGAATGGTGGTCTTACACCAGGGCAGCACTGAAAGTATCTTCCCTCTCTTTCCCTCTCTCTCTCACTATCTTTCTCGCGTTCTATTTCACGTTCTCTTTTCTTTTTTTCTTTGTCTTCTTTTTCTTTTCAATGAGTTTAATAAAACTCCTTTCTGGAAAGACAACATTATACAAATAAAATGAAATTACTTTGACATAAGTGTGCGAGTTTAAAAGGAAGTTTAAAGAAGAGTCTAAATGGATTTAGAAACAAACTTATCCCTTCAGGTTTTAAAATAATTTTATCAACGAGTCCCAACAACATGGTGAAATTTCATGGAATTTCGGATTACCCCGAGGTATCGAAAATGTGCTACATATTTCTTATGTTTCAAGTTGTCGTTAAAATAAATACCGCTTTAGAAACTGGATAAAATTATGTTTGCAATATTTGTATTAGAAATAATCATTGATAGTTATAAAATATAATTTTTTGATATCAAACATGAAAATGTTAACAAAACTGAGACATTTTGATTCGGAACGTCCATAATTGTGTAAGAATTCTAAATTTATAAAACACATTCCTTTTGTGAGGGTAATTTGTAAGAAAACTGGCACTTCACTTTTTATGCCGTTCATACAAAAAAAATAATAATATTTTAACTTTCAACTGACCATGAAAAAATTTCGCCTATTCGAAATCATGCACTTAAACATTTTTTTATTTATTTTATTTTAGTTTATTTAGGAAACAGACAGTTGTACATACAAATTTTACATTTTAGTTGAATATAAGATAAACCAGTTAAGTTCCATTTACAATCTTTTTATAGTTACAGGTTAGGAAGAAAATAGATATTTAAAGACATTGGTAAAAAAAAAAAAAAAAATAAAAGAATAGGCGAACATTAAAAAATAATCTTTGTGATTAAGGTACATTGTAAGGTTAATTTGTTTTTAAAAGTTTTTAGGGTACAGTGGAAAATATCTTAAAGAACCCATATTGTAAAACATAAATAAGATATCACCGAAATTTCATTTTAATAAAAATAAAAATAAAGGTATGGTAAAGTAGTAATGCGAGTACGATTAATGTAGACAAAAAGTGTGCGATGTAAATTTAACCTCTTAGGAGACGTATGATATGCCATAACTTGATTAAAAGTTATTTGTTTAGTGGAAGTTATAAGGTTAAAGAATAGTTTTAAATTGTGTATGCTACATAAAAATGCCAAATGCGAATAGAAATGAAAAGAAAAATCATTGGAGAATTTGAAAGGAGTCATACTGTTTTGTTTATATCTGCCTTAGAGGAAATTCGAATAACCGGAAAACCGTTATTTTTTCTCATAAATATATAACAGTTTTTTGTAACTAAGAATAATAATTGTTTATTTTTTCAATGACGAACAAATCACCTATCTACGCATTATACAAAAAAGAGATTAATATATTTTAATAATGTATTGACTTGCCGGTCAGATCTGTCCTTCAGAGACTATAATGGAATATGATGTTTGTGGCCAGTTATGTCCTTCCGAGGTCAGAAGGGTTAGAAGGTAGAGAGTTTCAAAGAAAGATTATGTCACAGGTTAGTAAAGAGCTTTTGCCAATGTGTTTTTGTTCGTTACTGGAAGTTTGAGGTAACTTTGTAACGCGTTGTATTGCACAGTATTTTCCTTAAGGATTTAATTTCAATTTTAGTCGTGTTAGTATTTGTGGTTGTGATGGTGTGTGTAGGATTTAAAGGCTAGTTTTTACAATGGCAGCTGTGATGTTATATTTTGGCAAGTATGTGTGTCTGTGAGTATGATGTTTCTTTGACAAGTGTATCCCATGGTAGTATATATATATATAGGTATTCTATTAAGGCTCTATTTTGGATAACTAGTTATTTTTTAGTCTCCAGTTTTTTTCTTTTGACATATTCATTTTTTTAAATATATTTGGACAGTTGAAAAATATGCAATTAATATGACATAATTTTTTTTGATTAGTTATTTAGTTTCAAGGTTAAAAACTGAATAAACTTACCCCATTTACGAACTTGTTTCCTTCTTGCTCATTACAAAAATCCGACGAAATCAATACAGCTGTATATCAGCGACGTTTGGCAAGAATCAAAGTATACATTTATGAGGGGTCAGTGGCTGAGTTGGCATCGCGTTTGGGTCCCTACCAGGCGTCGTGCGTTCAATTCTTCGGCTGGCTAAGTCCTTCAACACGACACGGTGGTCGTGGTAAATTTTTTAAAATTATCAGGTTATTCGTAACCCGTCAATGTTTTTCTTTCGTTAAAACCAAAGAAATTAACACACAGGCAATGTATGTTTTTTGGGTCAAAACTCCAATTGGGCCACCTATTAAATGATGTTTGGGAACCACTGAGAGGCTTGCATAATTGATAGGAAGAACTCAGTGATTTTTGTTTCCTTTAGTAAACCTGTCATTATCAAATATTCATATTTACTGAAACAGTTGCTTCCAGGGGCGCTCAATATCATTTGTTTTTTTTACAACAACTCCACACAGGAGAAAAAAAGAAAATAATTTATCGCAGGTCCAATTTCGGGGATGTCATCTTTGGGGATACTGTGAACTATACTTGTGAGAGGACGGAGAGAACATGATGTTAAATAGAGTTGAACTCAAGAACGAGTGGTAGAAGTGACCGATTTTTTTCTATTATTTCTGGCTTTCACGCTTCAAGGGTGTTCTTGGCCATCAGTTAAAATTATGGAGAAATGAAAGGAGAATTTAAATAGGCAAATTTAAAAATTATAATGAAAATTGGAGTCGAGTTCAGACTTAGAAGAGATGAGATGTTGAATGGAGGGGAGGCAATTTTAGATAAGGTTTGATAGAAGAGAGGATATTTGTCTAGAGAGGGACATTAAAAAAATATCTGATCTACATTTCTCATGTGACAAATTTCACCCGTATTCGCGTTTGGCGTGTTTCCCGAAAATGCATCGGTGCCGAAGAGACGGTGCAAGTTCCTCGGAGCAACTCCCATTGAAATACCAGAGAAGTAGAACAAGACAGCATTGCCTCTTGACGCCCGTGCTCTAAATATTGCATTTCGTTTGCTAAGATATGGGAATGTATCAAACGAATCAATGATTTTTTCAAGTATTTAGGGGCTCCAGACCAGAGGTGGCTGCTGAATTCAACAGTTGGGCGCACTTGCGTTTGTACAGGGACAGCAGTTGTGTACTATCTGCAGTATATGCGGGCCCTGTACAGAGTGATCAGGTTCTGAGGGGCTAACTTGACTCCGGCATTGATGGAGTCCCCTTGTAATTATAAACTAATGTTTATAAGACAAGGTTTCTTATGCAAAGCACAAAGGATAACAAATTATTATTAGCAATAAGTAGTCGCCTGAAATATCCATACGAATTGAAAATATCTCCAGATTAAAAATAAATGCTGCCGACGGGAATTCAACCCGCATCTTCAGATGTCCGGTCAAGTGCTCAAAGATTTCCGACAAGTCAAAATATTTCACTAACAAATGTAGATATAATATGTCTCGACGCCATCTAGTGGGAAATTTAGCACTAACAAAGGCTTTCCTACAAAAAACAAAGTTGGTGTTTACAGGTGAAAACATATAATAAGCAGTTATTGTTGATTGAGCTACTAGTACACATTGAATTATTTGGCGTGTTGGAAATAAGCCAACGTAGTTCAGTGGTCCATAGCACCTGAGCGGACATCAGAAGGTGCGGGTTCAATTCCCGTCGGGGGCATTTATTTTTACTTGGGAGATATTTTAAATTTGTATGGATATTTCAGGCGACTAATCATTGCTTATAATAATTCTGAAAGTATCTAGTAATAAAATGATTGTCTTTCAAAAACACAATTCCGTATGAATTCCCCACTGCCCAGATGGGGGGAAATAATTATACAGAGTCAGTTAGTAAACATCTTTAATTTATAACTTAGCAAAGACGAAAGATTGTTACTGAGACAGTTTAGTTATGTTCTGTAATTTTTGAAGTGAAACTTCTTTACGCGCGTCATGCAATTTCGAGGACCGGAGTAAAACCGACTCATGACCGAAACGAAAATGCGGGACCACCGATTAAAGTTCATTTGATCTAGTCAAAGTTTTGAAGTAACATATAAATGCTTCTTAGCTCATCCCGACAACTGGCGTTGGTGGTGTAATGGTCAGCATAGTTGCCTTCCAAGCAGTTGATCCGAGTTCGATTCTCGGCCATCGCACATTATTTTTTTGTTTTTAACGCCTTTTTCATTCAATATCTTATTTTTTAGTAGGTCAGAACATTTTTTAAAAGAAAATAATATTGCAAAATAATAAAAACACTTATCTCACTGTGATAAAACATTACTCCGCTAGAGCGCGCTTTGCGTTATTGTGTTGGATTAAAATTATTATCTAATCCGTATATTATGATAATTGTATTACATTTATTTAATTAATTTATTTATTTTGATAATATGTAATAATTTACAGAAAAAAAAATTAAAACTATCTCCCTCTGATAAAATATCCGTTCGCTAGAGCGCACTACGCGATCTTGTGTGGGATTCTATTTCTGTACATTGTACATTATTTTTAAAAATATATTATATTTTGGGTGTGATGTAGGTAACATTATAAAACATAACAAGCTCTCATATTTTCAGAACCTACATAATATAATCAATTTATGCGGCTTTGCTTACAGTTGGTGCTCAGCGTGGTTGGCTTTCAATCAGTTAAGCGAGGTTCGATTCTCGGCTGTGGCATTTTTGAAGTGAAACCTTGTTGAGGTGGGGGAGCCGCTCACGAACGTTCTCTCTCTTCTCTTCTTTCCTCTCTCTCAGACACCAGCGAACTGCGCCACGCCAAGCATCAGCTGAAACTAGAAGTTTCACTTCTGTCTTGCGTAGGCTTGACACACCCACTTTTTTTATTACACATAAGTAAAATTTCCTAAAAATGATGTTAGCAAATCCATATTTTAATTTTTAATTTTTATGCTGTATTGAATGTGAAACTTATATTTGATATCAAAATACCGTTGTAAAATTGTACCTACTACCTCCTAAATATGAATTGTAAGTTCCTCCTGTCCTAAAATGAGTTCTGTAACTCATCGGGATTGCTCTAGCAAGAAATAAACACAATAAAAAAATATATATATATATTTATAGAAAAAATTTATATATCCCGAGAAAGAAGCGAAGTTAGCAGTCCACAACGGAATGCTGGTACCTACCTTGATGTATGGAAGTGAGGCACGGAACTGGAAAAGAAATGATGAAAGTAGATTGAATGCTGTTGAAATGAGATCCCTGAGGCGAATGTGTGGTAAAACCATGTTTGATCGTGTGAGGAATGTGGAGATCCGCAAAGAGTGCAACGCTGATGTAAGCGTAATGAGTAAGATTAAGAAAGGGACGCTTAGATGGTTTGGGCATGTAGAGCGAATGAGCGAAGATAGGAGTGTAAGGAGGATATATGATGCAAAAAAGGACGCCCGAGGAAGACATGGCACGATTAAGTGAATCAGATACTCGAGTCAGGCCATGTCAAGAGTCAGAATAATAGAAGAGTATGTATGAGACGATGTATGAATGTGAATGAGGCTAGGAGTGTGTGCCAAGACCGAGTTGTTTGGCGGTCCGTCCTCTCTGCCTACCCCTGTGGGGAAACGGCGTGGTAGTTAGTTAGTTAGTAATTTTTTTCTAGCAGTAACAATGTGGTATAAAGTAAAGAATTGTGGAAGTCGGGGTCCCCAGAGAAAGACGTCGCACAATCAAGTGAAACAAAAATTTATTAAAAGTAAACTTTTGCAATTATTTAGAATAATATTATTTTCACCTTAAAACTACATCCAGTTTTAAGCTACACTAGAATTAGAACCTCAAAACCTTACTCCAAACCATTCACAAAAAAGTAAAAATGAATAAGTGCGGGAACTACCTACTAGGCAATCCACTATATTTTTGTTTTTTTTTATTTATTTATTCAAAAAACAGTTTTTAACATTAAAAACATACTCTGCACATCTCACTAGGGCATTCCTGTATCAAAAAGCTTTACAATTACATCATTAAAAAAACATATATGTAAACTTAATATAATAATAACATTAAATTTAAACCCAAAAAAGAAGAGTTTATGACACGGTCGTTTCGAGACCTGTAGACAAAGATAAATAACATTTTAGTAACAAATGTACGAAAAATAAAAACAAAAATGTCAACAAAAGAAGCATTGGTAAGTAAGTTTGCAAAAATAATATTCTTCTGTTAACTAAAGTACAAGGTACCTGTCCTGGCTTATCAGACACAAGCATAGGGTAACCACACTAACAGTTACAATGCATCTGATTCGTCGGCACACTAGGGGTACAAAAGTCAGAAAGCCACAGTTCTATTCAAGTTCTGTTAGTATCAGAATACTCCAATTGTGCATGCACAGGGCCAGTCAGGTTGTTTTACAGTACTTGGATAGTTAGAGAACTTGTATAGGACCTACATAGAACTAGAATATTTAACTTATTTTAGAATTTGACAGAGATTAGATGCGACTGGAGTCAATTTCTCTAACAACTGAGACAAATCCTGATTGGGTAGGACTGAAATTGATTTCATCATATTTTAACTGCTGCAATATCATCCAATTTCTAAAAAATGCGTGTATGTTCACGTGTATATGCGTGATTGCTAATAAAAGTTGACAGAATGCATTGTCATCGAAAACGAGCCTATTTGTCGAGTTTTAGCTTTCAAGATTTCATCATTAATTCGACGTATATATTTAAAAAAAAAATAAAAACTAATTTTTGGATTGCGTACTGCAATTCACTCCCCTGCCTTATTAAAAAATCATGATGGAAGTGTTGCCAGGTGTATCTCTTTATGGAATTGTTTCTATTATGTATCTCCTAATAGGAACAAAGTTAAGATGCTTTACATCGTTGATTGAAGTTCTCTTTGTTACTTACTTTACACGCAAATTTACTGTTATAAATATATAGAGAAAAGATTCTTTCAAATCTATTTACCCTTGCAAGGGGTGAAATAATAATAATAATAACTGTTTTATTATGTTCTTTTTTCATTATACATAATGATATCCCCACTGGGATCTGCCGTTCAGAGGATTTGATTTGAATATTATTAAAATTTAGTTGTATGGACAGTGGCGAAACTATACCATCGGGGGCCCGTGGCTAATTGGATGGCCCCCCCAGTAAAAATCGCAGTCGCGTTGATTTTTTATAATTAACTTTACTACTAATATTGTGTGCATTTTTATTTTCAAAAGCATAGGTATTACGTTATGTAATACAAGATATTTATGAATAAAATTCTTTTTTCCGAGCTTTCTGTTCCGCAAAAGTATCAATAACTTCTTTCAAGTTTAATGATCGGGCCATTGAATTTTCAATAGACAAAATAGTCGAGTTACGTAGCCTGTATTGTCTCATTGACTTTCTTAAATATTTTTTATTTATTTATTTTATCTTTCGGCACTAGCTGTAGTCACAGAAATTGTAACAAACAACATTAATGAAGTACATACTTCAGGAAATCTGCACGACAAAAAATGATTCTTTATTATTAATAAACCAGCAAGTTCTCTAATACGCAAAGCCTTTTTTATTTGTTCTCTGAAGGTGGACTGAAAACTGAGAATTTCCCTGACAAATGATTCAGATATGTCTTTTTAAGAGATGAGTGTCATTTAAATTTTTTGAAGTAGCAAGTTGCAAAAGACTGAAATTGGAAACAATTTCATTCATTGGAAGGAAACGCGATTTCAGTTGATTAATAATGATGTCCAATACTCGATAAAATATGTTCTTTATGGCCTTTAGTTGTGTCTAACTTTAGTTGATTTTATGTACTTATATAAAATTTATAATTTTTACTAAATTTGGTAAACCATAAAAAATGTTAGGTTACTTATGACTTCTGAGCTCGCGGCCCCGCGGTAGCCGGGGCCCCGACCCCCGCAGGGCTCCTTTGCATTTTGCCAGCCCTGCCACCCTATAGTTCTCCACTGAGTATATGGATAATACCTATAAAGTAATTGTAAATATATTGAATAGTGCTTTTTCTGAATATTTTTTAATATATTTCATTGTGTTTTTTATTCTGTTAAGTTAAGTTTCAGTTTTGGTCTTTATTTGGTGTTAGTATATTGTTTGTTTCTGATCTCCCTACGTTTTGTATCAGGTTTCTATTTGAGATTTGAGATGTTAAAATACTGTTGTGAGTTTTGAATGAGAGTGGGATTTTATTGTAGAGTATAGTACCATAATATAGGAAGTTTTTAAGAAAATATTTGTTTGAAATAATACAAAATAATCTTATTTTAAACGGGCATCTCAAAAATTTATTTTCATCGTATCTTTTTAAAAAGAATAAGTTGTGGAAAGGATAAATGTATGAGGGATGGGTGGAAATCTAGGGATCAGTGTATTCAAGAGTGACGTATTAATATATGCCTCCCGCTTCGGCGCAAAACTATGGATTGAGAAACCAGTTAGAGAGGTCAAGTGTCTCAAAACCAGACGCTCCCGATCTGGCACGCCACGCAGTCGGTGGGCAGGCGCATCCTGAACACACCTCATCAAATGAACCAGGGAACCCTTGCTAAATCACAAAACGTAGCGAACCACTTGGGGTGACCTAGGGCGGAGGTGTTGGTTATCCAATAGATGGTTCCCGGGGCGGTGGTACCAAAACCCGCATCCTGAATTGAGAAAATTGATACCGTTAATAAAAAAATTCTATTAAATTATTTTTAAAAATATTTACTATCTAGAAACACATACATAAATTGAAAAAATCTTCCGAGAATAAATAAGTGACGCCGACCGGAGTTGAACCCGCAGCCTTCTAATTGCCCATCTACTGTTATCTTATTTATTCACAGTTATTTTTATGTATAAGGCAAAAATATTATACAATAACACAGTTATTTTTTTTTATTTTTTATTTTTTTTTATTTTTATTCCAGATCTCGGGGAGAGTGGTGCAATCCCACGAGCTCCATATTATACATAGAATATATATAAAGTAAATATAAAGAAATATTGTAAGATAATACATACACAATAAACGAATACAAACGACCATAATAATAATGCAAAAAAAACATAATGAGATTAATCTATGACATCAGGATTTGGCTCCATCGCTTGTAAATAGGTCCCTGCCAGAAATGCAGTGCTGCCATCACAAGACCGTTTTCGCTCGCGGCTAGTCGTGTTTGAAAGCTGGTGATCCGTTTTTTCATTAGTGCTCGGAATCCGGGAGCACGCCCTTCTACAAACATCTCAGTGGCACTGCAGTACCAGGACAGCCCAAAAAGTATTCGGTAGGAATTGTTGTACTGTACTTCCATTCTTTTTAGAGATGCTTTGTTGAAGTTGGTCCACAGCTCCGAGGTATATCTAGTTATGTGTAGTTCAAAAACATTTATAAATTAACATGACAGAATAAGCAACCAAAAGGTCTAAATAACAAAGAAATTAAATAGGATAACATTAGATGGGCAATCAGAAGGCTGGTCCAGAACGTCCATCTTCTGTGGGTGGTACTGGAGAAGTTCCAGCCTGCGTAGGCAATAATAGGCTGTGGAAACAAAAAATTACAAGTTTTGCAAATGGTTATTATCAATATTAGAATGGATAGTTTTGTTTTCATTCCTTTAAAATGTTTTTACTGTATCATTTCAAGTTCACAGTATCATTTTTTAATGAGACTGTTTTCAACGGAAAATGAAACAATAATTGTTTTTGTCGTCACTAAAATGTTATGTCTACGTTATCTGGAACGACCTTGGTTGATCGGTCCATTGTAGCGGAAAGGGAGACACCTTTCAGTCAGCTTCTTTTTCTACGGGCAGTCTTTGGAGATTCCCTTGAGATGTGATGACCGTAGCCACGAGAACCCTTCATTTGGTGCCAGGAACAACTGCTACTCGTCCAAGCTTCCAGAAGCAAGGAAGGATGTTGTCTTCTTCCAGCTGTTTTTGGCCCCCGTCGATCCTCTTCGTTCTTCTTTGAAGCTCTGCCCGATATTCTGTGCGCCACCTCGACGCCTTTAGTATTAGAATTAGATTTTTTTTGTATATAGTTACACTATTATCCATGTATTATGTTACACTACATAAATAAATTCCTCTGTAAAAGCCAGATAGGGCGTTAATAAATAATAAATAAATAAAGATTATTTTCTTAATGTGTATTTTCCAATGTAGGTATATTAATTTGTTACTTAAATTTTGTTTACTTTTTTTTATTTTTTATTTAGTAAAAGATTATAAATTTATATATATTGTTTAAGAAATGTTTTGACTGCCCAACTAGGAAGATTCCCGTTTTAGATGATTTTAGTATTAACATTTTGATAAGTTGTTTGATAAGTATAGTATTAAAATAATAATGAAATAATAGGAATATGTACTTCTAACTGGTGCCTTAGCCTACTTACATATTTTGTTTAAATATGAATAACAAAGAGAAGAAATAGAATAAAATAAAATATCCAATTAAACATAAGATTAACTGCTGCTTGGGTAGCATTCTAATTTAAAAGTACTAGGCAGGTACACATATATGTACACATAATGATAAAGATTAGAACATAAAGGTATCTTTTACATGGTTTATTTTTTGTTTGAGTTTTTGTTGTTGTTTTTGGTTTGTGTTTGATTTAATTTTTTGTGTAGTAAAAGTTCACTCTCCTTTTTACCTAATTGATGAAACCAATTAGTGTTCAATTTATGAAAAATAGCTGTGTTTTCCTTTTTCCAAGCATCTACCGATTTACTTTGCTACCGGTTTACTTTGCTACCGGTTTACTTTGCTACCGGTTTACTTTGCTACCGGTTTACTTTGCTACCGGTTTACTTTGCTACCGGTTTACTTTGCTACCGGTTTACTTTGCTACCGGTTTACTTTGCTACCGGTTTACTTTGCTACCGGTTTTGACCCAACCGTGTAATTAACTAGCAATCTAAAAACTAACTTAAAAAATTATACAAGTACAGAAAGATTAGATTTTATTAGGTATGCTTAGTGGGTGGGGTGATTTGGTGGGAGGGGAAAGGGGGCAAGAAAGTTGGGAGAAGTCAACAAAACAGAGACACATTGTCACTTAAAAGTTGCTATTATTCTGTCAACTAAATTATTTTTTCTGTAAATTGCTAAGGTTTCTAAACCGTACAAATTGAAATATGTTTAATATTTAAAAAAAAAAATTCCTTCTTGAAGGAAGCTATGGCCTGTCTCTATTAAATGGTTAGCAAACTTGTAATAGTTATTAGTTCTTAAACAGAGTTCATGCTCTCTGATTCTGGTTTTAAAATACCCAGTAGTCATACCTACATACTGTGCATCACATCATTACATTCTAAAGTGTATTTCCCATTATTTTACGAATTTATTGGAAACATCCTTTGTAAATCCTTGAATTAGTGTAAAAAACTGGAGAAATAGGATTTGGTAAAATGGGAGATATTTTTAAGGATAAGTCGTCTGTATAAATAAGTTTTCTCTATTTATTGGGTTGTTTCTAGATTGGATGTTATTTTTATTTTTTTTATTACCACAGTAAGCTGAAAATGTTGCTTGTGTTGTGATGGAGGACTTAGCCAGCCGAGGAATTGAACACACTACGCCTGAGTGGGACCCAAGCGCGATGTTAACTCGGCCACCGACCGGTCAAATATTATTTCCACTATGTGTTATACCATCCACTTCACTCAACAAAGGTACAGCACAAGTCAAAAGGGCTGAATGAACTGTATGCAACCAAGGGTGACTAATAATGTATAAGTTTATTGAGCCCATTCAGTCGTTATTACATTGCTTATATTGGGGATCTGGCCCGCCTATGTGCGGTCCAGACAGCTAAAGGCGTGAGACGATTGAGCTGGACTAGGAATGTTACCTTCTGATTACAAAATCAGAAGGCACGTACAGACATAGTAATAATTTCACATAATTTTATATATTTCAAGTAGGTACCAACCTAATATAAATAGGTATGTGTGTATTGGGGTATCTAAATAATGTAAGATTATTCAGTTTATATTTTAACTGTCTTACTCATAATGAAATCCCTAATACGACGATAATACTCCGTATTAGCTATACAGGGGTGGGGGCCTATACTGGTCAGATTAAAAATATTTACTCATAATCATAAATTTTCCCAATATAGCTCGACCGCTGGATTATGGAATATGATTTTTTTACAGTAGCAACACTTGAAAAATTTGGAATTTTGCGGCGTGTTGCCAACTTCACGTTTATTCATATGTCAAAAAAGTAATCCAAGAATTGGTTTGTTTATCTTCGAATAACCTAAAAATGGATAATGTTGAGATTAATTTTGTTGAAGAGGTAGAATTAAAAAGGCGCAAGCGTAACAAAAATTGGGGTGACGTTGAAAAGGTTTGTTAACTTTTATCTTGGCTCTAATGTTTTGTTTACTTGTTTGAAATTGGTGTAAGTATAATGATTGTTTTCCTTGTAGGCCTTGTTGAAGGACTGTGTGACTGAACACGTGAGGGCTGTAGAGAACAAAAACTCGGACGGTAACACCCTAATTGCCAAGAGGGAAGCTTGGAAGCTTGTTTTATTAAAGTAAGTATACCTCCATAATATATCCGCATTGTTAACTTTTCTACATATTAAACTTTAAGTTTGTCGCTTCGTAGCTTTGACATCCATTTCAAATAAAAAAAATATCATAGTATAAAATTAATCAGGTAAAGGTATTCATACCACATAATTAATAGCACACTATTTTTCAGATTTAACACACTAAGTGACCAAAAAAGAGACATGGGTCAGATACAAGCTCAATGGAAGATGCTCAAATTGGCTTGTAAGAGCCAATTGAGCCGGTATAGGAGGGAAGTGATGGCAACAGGTGGAGGTCCCCAACCACCAAGTCCTTCGCAGGATATTCTCTCGATGGTGGATTTGTTACCACATGAATTCGTAACGGACAAAAATGTTGACGATAGCGATTCAACATTTAAAGCAAAGGTAAATATCTTTTTATCGAAGGAAGCAAATACTTTGTGGTGTGACATTATATATTAAATGGAAAACACACACTTTGTAAAACACAACTTTTTATATGAATTAATATTTAACAGCCAACCAGCATTTTTTTTTCAAAAGATAAGTTGATAGTAATATTATTGAAATATTGATGGTTCTGTCTATATTTAAACTCATGTAAATCTTGCTTTAATTGTGGGAGTTATATTGGTAATTGTGTTTTATTATTACAGATGAATTTTCCTACATCAACCCCTCACTCCACACTGCCACACTCTGTTCCCAATAGGAAGTTGTCTTTTGAGGTAATATACCTAAACCTACTTAAATGATCAGCGCAACAATGAGTGCTAACTATTTGCAATATTTAAAGCAGTAACTTTTCAGTTGGACATAATCTTTTGTTTATATCAACAGGAAACAAGTGAAGCTGATTCACCACCACCGCCACTATCACCACATGCACACACCGTCCAGCATGTCCCGCTGCATGCTTGCCCTCCACCTCCACCTCGGAGACGACCACGCCATAAAGTAAGTATTTCTTCACACCACATTTTTGTTTGCTCAACTGACTTTATTGTCGTACCAAAACTGAAAGTTTACTAAGAAAAACAATAACTCATATATGAATATTATTTTTTTATGTATAAAATGCACGATAATTAAGAGATTTGCAGAGAATAGATTAAAACACCGTACTAGGTGACTGCCTGTTTCATGGTGACTAAAGTTAAATATAGTTATTTTGTATGTAGTGTTGACATATGGATTAATAAAAATAATGATTGTAAAGCGCCGTTTTTGTGAGAAATCACCTCTGCTGTACACTTTGTTATATATAGGCACTATCTAAGTTTATTATTTACAAAGATACATAAACATACTTACCTGGATTGGAAATTGGAAAAATTATGAAAGTTGGAATTTTTTTATTATGTAATAATTACAGTTTACAATGTATAATAATATTTGCTAACAATAATGATATATAAAAATTAGTTTTCACAAATTATTTTTTGAATTTTTTTGATGTTTCTCCTTTATGGAAGCAGACGCTTGTGTTTAAAAGAGATGCTGAGTATCGAGATGAACATTATTTATATAAGTAGTATCCTTATTAATAATTTAAGGAGTTAAGAATATTAAAATTATAAGTGTATATCAACAATGTACAATTTAACGATTTATGACGTTACATTATTTAATTGACGAATTTCGTTATTTTGATTTTTTACATTGAAATGATCTCTGATAGAATAATTAATAATTAATAATAATTATGTTAAACCAGTTATGAAAACTTTGTCATTTAATGTTTTTATTTTCAGGAAGACGACTTAGCCCAAATGAAGGCGAACGTCTTTGAAGAAACAAAAAAAATAATGCACCTTGAGCACCAAAAAAAAATGGAGTACTTGTTCAGGCTCATGAAAGACGAATCCAGGGCTAAAATTCGTCTACAGGAAGTAGAGTCACAGACCAGGGTTAGCTTGATGAAGAAGGAAAGTGACCTTAAAAATTGTCTACAGGATGAAGAGTCGCAGACCAGGATTAGGTTCATGGAGGAGGAACACAAAATTAAAATGTCGATGCTGAAAGATGGATGGATAGCCAAATAATTGTTTTATTTTAAGAGTATGTATGATATATGGTGTGATTGTGGGCGAGGCAAGTGGTTTGACAGACTGTCCTCTCTGCGTAACCTTTCTAGGAAGGGTGCAATGTTTGGTTAATTAGAATTTGTATACATCCCAATTGTAATATTTTATATATGATTGCAGACCCCTAGCAGCTCTAAAAAAGGCGTGGGACAACTTGAAGCGAGATGCCCGAACACAGAGGGCAAGTGTTCGTTGCCAAATATTTGGAACTGGTGGAGGGCCCAGTCAAGACATAGAAGATCCAGTGCTGCTGAAGGTTGAGGCAGCAATTGGATTAAGTTCCTCCGGGATGGTAAATTCGTAAGTTAAAATATCTTGTTTTTAATTAAATTGGTATTTGGTGATGACTGAACTTATTAAATTCTCCCTATATTCTATTAATTGCTAGTTTTGCTTTGTGGGAACTATTTTCTTTATGATTTATGATTCTTGTTTATTGGTCATCGTTCATTAGCTTCGCAGACCAATATCAATAATAATGCCTTTTATGTGTACTTTTTAATCTTTCTTTGGTTTGCTTTCATGTTGCCCACATCTTCGAGTCTCTGTTGCCGAGGGTTACGACTCCCACTCTAAACGCTCTGATGAACAAGGATACTCCACTAGATGCGCTCCTTCACGGCATAGAGAGCTGCCAACACCAACGTTCCGGATGCCTGTGATTGGTCACTCCGGTTTATTGGTGTTGCTTCCATACTATGTTCCTATAACATTCCATACTATGTTCCTATAAACTGTAAACTATTCTATTATTTATGTAAAACTTGTAACTTTCTGCCTAGTTTTTTAATGCTGAATCTTTATGTGGATGATGTTTTTTTCTGTAGTTTTATCAAAGGTTACAGTTAAGAGTTTAGATTCAAAAAACCTTCATTAACAAAACAGTATTTTCTTTGTTTTTTTTTTTTTTAATTTCCTGAAAGTTCAACCTCGTAACACATTTTACGTCGAGTACTGAATATTTAATATTTGCTCATCAAAACCTAACAAAACTGCATGTATTTTCATTGGCCGACAGTTTAGAGAGACATGACAGCAAAAATAGATTTAAAATCAGTAAATTAACTGCCAAATCCATCCACAAAGAGAATAAAGCTTTTTCTAGTAGCGTGGATTCATTTATTGCAATATATGAGACATTTGTATAGCAAGAAGAGATTGTTTAATTTATAAATGTACCTAACCTTCCATTTCCCAACCCTTATGGGTCAGTGAATGACCAACAACCAACTGAAAACATGACAAATGACTCTCCGAATAAGCTAATGGGAGAAGAGTTTGGAACGTTAAGAGAGTTAGAGCGAAGCATGTCAGTCCACCATTAATCGAGTTATCTGAATTTATCCCTTCTTTCAATATCTCTACAACCTTGTCAATTCTCATAAACATGCTTCCCAAATACACTCTCATTTACCTATTAAATATAAAGTACCCATTAATCATACACATTCATTTTAAAGTTAAGTTGAATTGAATTCCTTGTAATATAAATAGACCAGCTCAACGCCCATGTAAACATAATGAGGAAATCTATAAATGGTTTCTCAGTTAGGTGAATTACACATGACTATAAATTAAGCACGTTGTAAACTGATTTCCCTAAAATAAAAATAAATAAACAATATTGATCATACCTGAGTCTTATTATTATATCTTCATTATTGTGTAATATGCATTTGTGTCGCAGGTACATTATACTACTGAGTATGTACATTTTTTCAGTGTAATATAATTATATATGTAGATACAATCATATCGAGTACATACTAATACATTTAAAAATGTTGATCAATGAACACCTGTCTAGTGGCATTTCCAATATGATTGATTGGGGCTACTTGTTCATTTGGGGCTACTTCCATGAAACCACCACCACCTGCTTCTGTTGATCAATGAACACCTGTCTAGTAGCATTTCCAATATGATTGTTTGGGGCTACTTGTTCATTTGGGGCTACTTCCATGAAACCACCACCACCTGCTTCTGCTCCTGCACCCTCATCATGTTCTTCATCCATCATCATCTATTCCAAATTACAAATCATAGAATTAGTACATACAAAACTCTAATGTAAGGAATATCTAAAAACTGACATATTATATTATGTTTCATTTTAACACATCTTTTATTTTGAGTTGTTTTCTTACCTAACTGAGGATCATTCATATCGATGGCAAGACAATGGAGAACAGCAAGAGCTACGATAGTTGTCTTGATGGTATCGAGAGATCCTGACATACCCCGCAGCAGGCAACGAAATCTCTGTTTCCATACCCCAAAACATCTCTCCACCGTGTTGCGAGTAGATATTTGAGCCCTGTTATACGCCACTTCTCTGGGGTTTCTTGGGTTCCTAACTGGGGTGAACAGATATGGTGTACAGGCATAACCTCCGTCTCCCAACAGTCGTCCGTTGAAGTGACCTTCTTCAAACCTCTGCTTGATGGAACTTTCCCGGAAAATACGAGCATCGTGAGTACTGCCTCTCCAATGAGCAACAATATCCATAATTTTTAGTTCTGCATTGCACACCACCTGGAATGAATTTATTCATGCAATCAATGTTGGTTAATGTTTATATTTCAGACACGTATTGAGGTTTATCACTTTACAAACCTGGACATTTAAGGAATATATCCCCTTCCTATTGATGTAATATTGGCCGGCATCACCCCCAACTTTCCTTATTTTAATGTGCGTGCAGTCAATGGCACCCATTACTCCAGGAAAACGTTTTATTCCTTGGAACTTTGCAACTGTTGATTGTTGCTCTTCAATAGATTGTGGCATTTTAATGTACTGTGGAGCAAGGAGGGCAAATGCAGTTGCGACCCTTTTGGCAATACGGGACATTGTCTGTTGACTAAATCCATGTAAATCTGCACAATCATCTTGTATCTGCGAAAAAAATGTTATAATAATTTTAAAACTGTCTAGTTATCGATTTTGCTGATTTGTTTCACAGGAATGCAATTATAGACACTATCCTTACCTCGTTTCTGCCCCAGTATCGTATGGCACAAAGAACTTGGAGATCGGTAGATATTTTTCCACCCCGTTTGCTATTGACATGCAAATATGGCCGTACCAAATCGATCAAACGTCTCATATTTGCTTTGGTGAATCTATATTTGGACCTAAAATCTCCTTCCGTTAGCGCCGTAAATGGGTCATACCGCTTTTTGTATGTTTTCCGTGCCCGTGGTGGATGAATACATTTGCCAAAGCTCCAGTCAAAACGTCAAAATTGTCAAAGTCAGCCATTTCCGAATTTATAATACGGCCGTATACTGCCTAATCCTGCTCTTCGGGTGGGTTAAATTCTGACGTCTGCTAATACGGTCAGATTAGGCAATGCGCATGCGCGCGAGTTGGCGCTATTATGAGTAAAAATTTCACTTAACCTGTCCGTATTATCGTAGTGTTGCGATTATGAGTAAGGCTGATAATGTCAAGTGATCAGCTCAACCACGGGGGCTCCATCTAGTTATCATAAGGTGTAAAGGGCCCGGCTATTATGCCGTGTTGCGCTAACTCCTTCTTTAGCCAACGTTTTGGACAGCATTGCAGTGTTCATTATAAGGGCAAATGTTTAATCAGATTACAAGATTACTAAAAAAGGAGGTAGCGCAACACGGCACAATACCCCAAAAACAAATCACTATAAACCTTTGCCGTAGATCCACACCAAGTGGTTCGTTGCGTTTGGTGATTTGACGAGGTGTGTTTAGGTCTTGGCGGCGGATGCGCCTGGGATCGGGAGAGGCTGGTTCACGGAGACCCTTGTCTTACTCCGCAGCGGGAGGGATTGATTTAAATGTTCGTTACTCTTGGACGCACTGATCCCTAGATTCTTACCCACCCCTTTTTCCTTTCATTAAAAGACGCCCCCACAGACCACCCTCAGAGATGACGTAGCCCCTGAGGGAAATTATTTTCTTCAGGACCTCCTGAAAAACCAACTTATCAATCATGTTATTGCTACTAACCTCGGACGTGTGGCAAACTCGTCGTGCTCTGCCTTTTGAGGTGCATCCAAAACTCGAAATAGTCTTGAAATTCCTCCTCTGACAAGCGAAACATCTGTTCTTCGGGCGTCGGAAGGTTCTCGAAGGGAACTCCTTCCAGCTCCAAGGACCTGACAATTTCTGGCACGTCGTATGTTCTCACCGATACCAGAAATGCCAATAAACATACCAAAATCAAAATACTCCTCGGCCACATTTTGTCAAATTTTACCAATTTTAAATTTAATTTCTTATTTTAATCAATAAATGGATAATTTTCAAAAGTTTCTGATTTTTTCTATTAATAACCGATTTTCTTTTTTCATTTAAATTTTATGCTAAAAATCACTTTTAATTTTAATATTTTGTTTAATTTTGTATTTATATTTTTCTTTGAAATATTAGATATGATATTCTTTACATTCATAACAAAATATTATACTTAGTTAATTTTGCGAATTGAATAAAAACGTTGATATGCCGGTGTGTGGGGTTGTACCTACTTTGTGAGGCTAGGGGTAGTAGCCGGTCAACACCTCTTGTTAAATGGGTGCATATAAAGATTGGTCATCATCACAGTGGTCGGCTTTGGTTCCGATGTGGAACCTTTGGACGCCAAATCTTGCCGGGGGCAAGATATGCCGAGCTGCGGTGAGACATAAGAACCCTTCTCAGGGTGGTGGGCATATGGGGCTTATTCACAAGTAAATCAAAGTAAAAGACAAGTTTCTGTACATATAAGTTGAACTCTATTTCATGATAACATTAAGCAAGGGATTTTAAAGGACTTACCCCCTATCAGACCGATTCTATCCTATCTAACTATCTAAACGCGGATGAGCGGAGATGCCTTCCTCCCAGGGATACGTCTGCTTCGGTGCGGGCGACCGGCCCACCAGCTCCGCCTCTCGTCCAGTCTCCAGCCAGGAAACCAGTCTCCGGTGTCCATCCACCCGATTATTGTGGATCCTTTCAAGGCGCGCGTGTGAATGGCGGTAGGCGGCGTTCACGCACCCAAATACAATACTCATCCGAACGATCTAGTATTCCACAGCGTACTCAAGGATTGCATGTACGAAGCGAGAGAGGATTGTGTCTTTAAACGTGGATTACATCCCAAACGGAACACGCGGTCCGGTGCACTTTGGCACTCGTTTAATTCACGCGGGTTTTAAAATTGTCGACCGACATTCCGCGTATTTCGGCGCGGGTTTTGCTTACTTTTAACCATTACTCCGCGTATCTCAGGATCGGATGCCTGATTTTACTTTTAAGATTCGTCGCGTACTTGCTCCGAACGTGTTTTTTAAAATTGCTCCATATAAACTTGGCACTTGACGTTCCAACTGAGTCCTTGCCCAACTGGGCTCCGTTGGAAAGTGTCGAACCTTGCAAGAATAACCAGAGGCGGATTTGCAGTCTTGGCCGCCCTAGGCCCCAGACCATGTAGCCGCCCCTTTCTCAGTACCCATCATATTGACCAGGAGTATCCAAACTTTTCAGTAAGTTCCTAGGGTCAAAACCGTTTTAATTTTCCTGCCATTATCATTCATGGTTCATGGGGTGAGATTTGTCCAGGTCTTGGCGGCGGATACGTCTGTCCATCTGCTGCGTGGCGGGCCGGATCGAGAGAGACTGGGTGAGGGAGGCCTTTTGACCTTTCCAGCCGGACTATCTTGACCCATCGCCTTGCACCGCAGTTGGAGGGATGTATTCATACGTATGTCACTCCTGGACACACCAATCCCCAGATTCCTACCCACCCCTCATACATTTTCCTTTTCAGAATTTCCTATCCTTCCCTTCCTTAAAAAGACCCTCCACACAGCATCACCTAAGATGACATAAGTCGTGAGGGAAAATATTTTCCTCAAAGCCTCCTGTGTGGAATTAATGTAAAAAATACGCTTGCTAAATTCGCTAGTTCAATTACTGTATAATTGTCGATTGTCGCAGGCCGGATTGATGACATTGGCGGGCCGTTGTTTTGAGACCCCTGATATAGACTATAGACTACATAATGAATTTACTTTATTGACAACTTTTATCGAAATCGATTCAGAAATTTAGTTAACTATAATAGCTGCTAGTTTGTAATACTTTCTAAGGTTTCAAGGATTTGAATAAAACAGTTTTAGGTTTAATTTATTTAACTAGTTTCAGGTTTATTCTCATACAATAATATATAAGTGTTTCACAGTTTTATTTTTTTTTTTTTATATCTATATATAATTTACAGTTTCACATAATTATTTATATTTGTATTTGGTATATTTCAAACTTATACTACTAAAATATGTTGAGTGTAAGGTAGGTTTGAGAAGGTGATACTGTATGTGAGTAATATTGTATGTTTCGTGAACACCTCACTAGGAGAACCTGTGCTGAGGTGTTTACGTGGTTATGTATAGGTGTGACAAGTATTTATGTGTTGTAGAAGAAAGTTTTTATTTTTTATAAGTTTTAATTTTAATTTTTTAATTTTTATGGTTTTTGAAAATAGAATATTCATAATAATATGTAAAAAAAAATATGTTAATATATATTAACATATATGTAAGTGCATATATTTGTATTGTAAGTGTGAGTATAGTTGGTAAAATCTCGAAAAACGTGTTTATTTATTATATACTTTTTATGGTTTAGTTATATTTGGTTTGGAGTTATTATGTTTTGAAAAAATAAAATATCTTGGTTTTTGATCCAGGCTGTGATATGTTTTTTGTGAATGTTTGCGGATGTATTTGCAGTTAGTAGTTGCTTCAGAGTAATTGGCATACAATTAAACAGTTTAGTAGCGTAGTATTGAAAGTGTCTTTGTCCGTGTGTGGTGTGTGTTATCGGTATGTTTAGTGTTTTATTTGTTAAGGATCTGGTTTTTAACGAGGTTTTTGGTTGAATTGGAGTATGGAGTTTGTGTTGGATGAGGTGTAGTAATGCAGATTTGGCATAAAGTTGTCTTATTGACAAGACTTCTAATGTTTTGTAAATTTCGCTTGAATCTGTGTCGAATGGTACTTTTAGGATTATTTTAATTATCGCCTTTTGAATTTTTTGGATTGGGTCAATTGTCATTCTTGTAGCACTTCCCCAAGCTAGTATTCCATATGAGGCAATGGATTGACACAGTGCAAAATATATGGATCTGAGTATTGTTAGAGGGAAAATGTTTTTAATGGACTTCATTAGGTACATTACTCGTTTTAGTTTGTTAGTGATGAAAGTAATGTGGTCAGTCCAGCGTAAGTGTGTATCAATAATAACCCCTAGGTATTTTATTTGTTTTACCCTTTCTAAACGTTCGCATTGGCAATTAAATGAAGTTTGTTCACAGTCATGTAGTAATAGGTCTATGTTAGTTGGAGGTTGGCCTCTTTGTGTTATACTGTGTGTGATGTATTTTGTTTTAATTGTATTAACGGTAAGAGTATTACTGTTTAGCCATTTTTTGACAATTGATAAACTTTTTTCGGCTATTATAAATACATCTTTCCATGTGGCTGCTTGACACAGAAGAACTGTATCGTCAGCGAAGGTCACGATTTTACCTTCAATTTTAATGTCACACAGTTCATTTATGTAGATGAGGAATAATAAAGGGCCAAGTACACTCCCCTGTGGGACTCTGTAGACTGTATGTAATTAAAAGTGGTTCACTTGTTTTACTGTCAATTTTAACTTGTTGCGTTCTGTCAGACATAAAGCTTTTAATTAAGTCGAATTCTACACCATCAATGCCAATGTTTTTTTTAATTTCTTAAAAAGTTTTTCGTGTGAAATTGTGTCGAAGGCCTTACATAGATCTAAGTAAATAGAAATAACTTTTTTCTTAGCATTAAGATTATGTGTTATAAAGTCTGTTACATCAGCTATAGCATGTTCTGTACTCCTGTTTTTCCTAAAGCCATGTTGGTTCATCGATAGTATTTGTTTTTTTTTCCAGTTACAATTAGGGTTGCCAGATACGGGCTGGATAAAAAGTTATTATTAAGTCTCCAAACAAATAAAAGAAATCAGCACCTCTTTTAAATAAAAATCAACTTAAGGTACATATTCGAATATAATAACTAAACTTAAAATACAAATTAAAACGTTGGTAAAAAAATTTACGCTAAGCATTATCTAACATAAAAAAAAACTGAACTCAAAACAAAAATCTGGCAGTTACAATTCTCGTCTGAACTTAAGTGCAGCAAAATCATTAATTAGATCTTCGCAATCCAATTTCCTTAAAAATCTGCTTCTATGTTAAGCAAAGCAAGATTGTTCAGCCTTTGCTCCGCCATTGTTGTGCGTAAATAATTTTTTACCACGTCGTAAACAAGAAAATGATCGTTCTCCAGAACAGTTACTGGCGGGAGTACACACACACATTCGAAGAGCAATATCCACGTTTGGATAAATGGTTTGAAGATCTTCAGTTCGTAACCATTTTAACAAACTGACAGCATTGTTTCGATCCTTATTTTTCACACTGCAGTGAGCACGAAAATGGAGAAATTCTTGTGAAAAATGGGCTTCTAAATCACTAGAATAAATCATTTGCAATGATTTTGCCTTTTCTTCGACTTCAGACGGGCTTAGTTTTGTCAATTGAGTAATAAAATTAAATTATAGCTCTGTGTATGAACACGCTATTATGCATAACAATACCTAACGCGGTTCAGTCACTAGCGCAACTGAATCACGGTAGGGATTGGAAATACGCGAGCGGGCGAGCGACGGAGCATGATAGGTGTGGCGAGGGCGGCTGCGGGGCATAGGGGCGCGCTGTGTGTGAACACGCTCTTGCATATCGCTATTTCGTACGTAGAATATTTAGGTACTTAGGAAGTAATTTCTTGTTATCATCTGTGACTTTTTTGTCACGATTGGCCGCCCCTAATATCTGGCCGCCCTAGGCCCGGGCCTACATAGGCCTAAGGGCAAATCCGCCTCTGAGAATAACCCTTTCCCGTTATTTTGCGCCGATTTTATGGCTGTCAAAATAACCATAGACAAAAATCAAAATATGAATTAGTACCTAATTATAATTGTTATGTTTCCAAATATTTTCATAACAACGTTCCTCTGTACAACTGTCAATCTTAGAAAAATTATTGGACAAAAAACATAAGAGTCGTTGCTTATTTAATTTTGAATAAGGAAAACCATAATTTACTATAAATAATACGTTTTTACTTTATGGCTACTAGCAGACTTTACCTAACTTTGGAAACATTTAGAAAATAACGTTTTCTCATTCATTGGTTCCACCTACACGATCATATTGAGATATCAGATCTGGCAAAGGGAGATTTCATTACTAATCCTGATTCCTTCTTGTACATGGATCTGATTGTTTTTACTTTAATTTTTACTATCTGACTTGTACCTGGCGTTCTGTGGTGAACTTTTGTATATAGACACATGCCACCGCGGACTGTTTTGCAGACCTTTTTAAGATATACAATTCCGTAGTACATTATTTTGATGTATCTCATAAGGTTTAGCCAGAGTTAGCAATGTAAGCGCGTGAAAAAAAAATATTTTTACGACTTGATTAAAAAACAACGAGTTTTCTCTACTTTCTACAAATATAAGATGTATGTTTTATGTGCGTACATTTTCCGGAAGAAATTCTCTAAATGATAGTAAAAATATCGCTCTAGTTCGTTTTTATCCAACAGACCATTTTTGGCGAAATTATGTTAAGTATACAGTTGTACTCAGAAAGCATTTATTTATACGATACAAGTGAAAAAAAATAAATATGTATTTTCGAAACGCAGTTTGTCTTAAGTCCACCAAAATTAAACAACATGTCGAGCGTGTTTATCCAACATCCGCACATTGGCCAAAATGACCCTCATTTTTAAACCGGCCGTTAAATTACATTTCATTTAAATGTATCCAACATCCAAGCCATATCTTAGCCTATGTGTGAAATGCTAACTCTCCGTTACGGGCGAATTACTCTAACAGACCAAACAGCCAATGGCAGCACAGCGGGATGATCACGTGATTGCTTTTATACCATACATTCGATCGTTAGCGCAACAAAAGTAAATATCTTCAATTGTGATTTTGCTTTTTTTTATTGTCTTTCCGGGAGATTTCAACACACACAGTGCCTAAAGATGTACACAGCAGAGAACGATACAAAATTTTCATAGAAAATGGAACAGATAAATAATATTTCATCCTTTTATCAGCAAATTGTATCAACTTATCGTCCGTTACAGCTCTATACATGGTGGTCATAATAACATTTGGGTATTTCGAATGTTATTTATATAACATTATGTAATACATGCCAATTTTTAAATTATTTTAAAATATCGTTTTAAACCAAAAATTAATAGCGCAGTCATTGAATTAATTGAAATCAAATAAATTAATTGAAATCAAATAAATTAATTGAAATCAAATAAATTTATTGAAATCAAATAAATTAATTGAAATAAATGACAAACAGTGGGGTATGTTTCTGAGAGTAGGACGAAATTAATCTTGAATTGAAAATGAGATCCCTGAGGCGTATGTACGGTAAAAGGATCATGATAAAAGATGTAATTATGAAAGAGTATCTGAGATGATGTTCGAATGCATGATTCGTTGTTTGCGATGTAGTAAGGTTTAATCGTTTCAGGATAGCTTGGACTGGATTTTGTCGGCCAATTGGCCGGTACCATTGTTCTTCAACACATCAATATTTACATTCTCGTTGGCCGTATTATTATTTTTTCTTTGAAATTTAGATCAACTTTTAACGTTCTCAGATGTACAAGCTGTGAAACAGTAGGAGCTGCTTCAGAGAATATTATTACTGTTTTTGTTACGTTTTTCACGTTTACCATTATCGTGGATCTCATTGAGAATTAAATGAATAACTGTTTGGTGGAAATCTTTTATTTAAAATGTTTTCCGGAAACTTTTAACTGCGATTCAGAATGTGGTTCGTCAGAAAACTTTTTCGAGACTATAAATAATTGCACTAGATCATGAAAACACTTTTTCCGACTCTTCTGTGAATTATAATGTCTCGAAAAACCTTTCAAAATTGTAATTGTTTCACTCGCACCATGAGAAAGGTGTGCCTTCACGGTTAGGCAGCATGTGAGTTGTCAGATTAACCTCTTGAGAACATGAATAGTTACACTCAGGACATGAAAATGATTTTTCTCCACTCAGTCATAATGTGTTTTGTCAAATATCCCTTCGAAAAACATGAATACTTGCACTCAGCACATGAACACGGTTTTTCTCCACTGTGTCACAACCTGTGTTTCGTAAAACATAACTAACTAACTAAATAACCATCAAGCTTTTTCCCCGCAGGGGGAAGCAGAGAGGACGGACCGCCAAACAACTTAGTCTCGGCCACACACTCATTTTCATACATCGTCTCATATATATATTATTGTATAATTCTGACACTTAACATGGCCCGACTCAAGTACCTAATTCACTTGGTCGTGTCATGTCTTCCTCGGGCGTCCCTGACTTCTGCTACCATTCACATTTGCGTATATTCTACTTACATTCCTTTCTTCGTTCATTCGCTCTACATGCCCAAACCATCGTAGGTTCTGCCCATCTACCTACCCCCTGGATGATTCCCAATGCATTCGCACCTGATATAACTCAGGCAGTCTACTATATACATAATATCTTTAACGAGCTAATCATAACGACTTGATCCTTTCGCGCCGCGATTAATTAAGTAATCCTTACTGTGTCTGAAATGATTAATTTTTTGTGTGATATATAAAATATTGTCAAAAATTTATTCACAGCAGTTTTATTCCTGCAACAGTATGAATATTTGTCTCAAACAATTTTTATTTTTTATTAAATAATAATCAATTTACAGAGTATAATCATTTATGTTAACTAAAATTACTTTTCACTGCTTTTCCTTTTAGAAATGTGTTTCTTCTATAGAAGTAGGTGCTTCTGTTTCAAAGAGTTGTGAGCATTAAGATGAAAAATATATAGTGTTTGTAATCAATAATGATTTAAGGAAATATGATTATAACAAAAATATACGTAAATAAACAAATTAAAATATATATTATAATGAAGTAAGAAAAATGACATGGTTCACAATGCTACAACTGGGCCACTCGGCCTACTTCTATTTTACAAGGTTTTTTTTTATTATTTTTTTTTATTTTTTATTAGGTAATTTCAAGTTATGATGACGTACAAATATAACATAAAATTTACAATTACATGTTATTACATTACATTGAGTTTGTTTTCTTTTTAGTACATCTTGATACACCTTTTTTAGAGCAAATGCTCGTGTTGAAAAGGCGGAGAAAAAACGCGTGTAAATAATAATTTAACATATATATAACATAATTATATCAAATAGAAAAGAGAAAAGGATGTAAAAGAAGGAAAGAGATAAGAATAAGAAATAAGAATAAGAAATAATAAAATAAGAATAAGAAATAAGAGAAAAGGATTTCAATATAGTAATAAAATGAGAGATTATATTGTGTTTTTAAGTATAAACGATTTTGATATTGTTATGTTTGCACATAAGCTTGCTAGAGCTAACTGCAAAGTTATGTATGTCCACACGATTGCAGGAAACGAACCACGCACTGATGGCGTGTTAGATCACCAATACATACACGTACATCCGCGATGTCTCGGCCCGATACGGAACGCGCGGGCTTACAAGTACCTACAACCAATCATATGGCGAATTGCAAAACGTGTCCTTATAAGGGCATGGGACCACACGCCAAAAGGCAGAGAAGTAGGGACAAGCTTCCCCCCGCAAGCCGGCCCAGGCCTCAGTTCCCCGACAGACGCGTAGCAGCCAACATGTTCGAGGCGAGTTCGTAATTAGCATTTTACCGCCAAAAGGCGCCCGTAATAATGGATCGGCGTGCATTCGTTTTATAATGTGCCGCGTCACTAGATTCAGTTTATCAATGTCAGGACAATCTTCAGCCAACCACACCGGCATGGATATGATTGTGTCATATCCGTGGGCCGCGGCCCGTGCTCTCACGGCCGCCCTTCGCAATGAGCCGCCCACGTGTTTCCAACAATGCTCCAGGCCGCCTCAGGCCGCTCCAGGCTGCTTCTGTGCCGCCGTTCGCTGTGAGCCGCCCACCACCGTTCCAGGCCGCCTCTGTGCCGCCTTCGCCCTGAGAGATAGCTGCCGCCCAACAATGGCCCAGGCCGCCCCAGGCTGCTTCTGTGCCGTCCTCGCCCTGAGCGATAGCTGCCGCCCTTTCGCCGTCAGCCGCCCACGCCGCTTATGCGCCGCCCTGTAGGAGTCGTATTCCCGCACTTCATCAGCCTAGGCATTCCGCCTATGGCATCAGCATCATCGTTCACCGCATCCACCGTAAACTACACGTGAGCTAAAATTATACCTTTGTCAATCAGAGCCCTTCGAGTCAATAGATTGCCTAGTAACAAGTCAGGCCTTAAAAAGCTATGTACCTTTTGTAGATCTGTTGATAACCTGTATTACCTGTACAATAAACCTATAGAATCACAAGGCATATGTTTTATTTGGGAGACCGACTATATATCCACACCCTGAATGATAGGAGTATCTAGCTCTGCTGTTGTGCCTTGTGCGGCGATGACTATTTGGGTAACGCACCTTTAATATATTACATGGCTATAAAGGTATATGTAACAATATGCTATTGATATAATGTTTTTATTGAGTTTTTGAATTTTTTATAATTCATTTCCAATCTTAAGTTAAGAGGTAATTGGTTAAACCATTTGACACCAAAATATTTATAAAATTGTTGGGCTGTGGTGGTGTTACAGCGTGGGATAGTTATATAGCCTAGAATACTATGTCTATTGCTGTTCGAAAAAGTTATTAAGTTTTCATTGTTGAAACAATCTTTTTTGTATTTGAAAAAGAGTTATTTTTTTATAAATAATATGAAGTGAAGGGACTTTAAATTCTTGAAATAATCTAATTGTGGGGTAATCGTACGGTTTTTTCAAAATTATTTTTATTAGTAGTCTTTGGATGATTTCTAAAGGTAAGAGAGAAGTTTTGAATGCTCCACCCGAACCAACAATGTCACATTGTAATATAGATTGAATTAGTGAAAAATATATGGTTCTTAATAATTTAAAATTTAGTATGTTTCGTATTCTAAGAAAAATGTACACTAATTTTCTTAACCTTTCTACTATTGCATTGATTTGTAATTTCCACTTTATGTTACTATCTATAATTACAGCAAGATATTTTACATTAGTTTTAACAGTAAGTACAGAGCAGTCAGGTTTACATAAAATTGAAATTCTATTACAATTATATGAGTGTATACTTATCTTTAAATTATCAGAGAATGAATTTTTATTAATGGTGAAAGGTATTATAAAAGTTTTTTCAGTATTAAGTGTTAACAAATTTTTATCGAACCATTTTTTTTAGTATGTTTATGTCTAACTCTGCTGTTTTTGGGGTTTCATTCCAAGTTAATCCCTTAGTTAAAATTGCTGTGTCGTCAGCGTATGAAATGAGTTTAGACTTAATTGAGAGTTTAAACATATCGTTGACATAAATGATGAAAAGGATTGGACCTAGAACAGTTCCCTGCGGGATGCCAAAATTTGTGGTCTGCGAATCACTCAGAGAGCCATTTAACTTTACAAATTGCTCTCTATTAAATAGGTAATTTTCGATCCACGTTAAAGCATTGTAAGTTATACCGATTTTCGCTAGTTTCGAGATAAGATTAGAGTGCGATATACTATCAAAAGCTTTTCTTAAGTCAACAAATGTTCCAATGCATTTTTTTTTATTATCTAAAGATTTGTATATTTCAGTTGTTAAGTCAACGATAGCATCTTGAGTGCTCATATTTTCTCTAAAACCATACTGATTTGCATTTTAAATTTTATTTTCTTTTACAAATTTAAATATTTGTTTTTTTACAATTTTTGAGGTGAGAGAAAATGGCCTATAGTTACTACTTAGATTGGGGTCCCCAGATTTAAAAATTGGGGAAATAATAGTTTTTTTGTAGGTAAAGGGAAAGTTTCCATTTTCAAAACTTGTATTTATGATGTGAGCCAAAGGTTTACAGAGTGAGTCAGAATTTTTTAAAGTATTTCTACAGAAATGTTGTCAAAGCCAGGGGAAGAATTACCTTTTAATTCATTAACAATTTGTTTAATTTCATCAACATTAGTTCGTTGAAATTGACTCAAGGTGTTACAATTATTGGATGGTGATGGTAGATCTTTATTATCAATGTTATTATTTTTAAGTGCTAATTTTTCATTATTATCAGTGTTTTTTATTTTCAGTGCTAATTTTTCACCAACTGACCCAAAATAACTGTTAAAAATATTTGCACATTTCGTTGGATCCGTGTTTACATCATAAAGTTTGTTATCAATATCTGTGATTTTCTTTATGTTAATTTTTTTTGGTTTTTTATTGATAATTTCATTTATAGTTTGCCATATCTTTTTATCATTGTTGCCAGCAATATTGATTTTTTCTTTATAGAAATCTTCTTTGGTTTTCCGAATAATGTGGCATAGTTTATTTATGAATTTTTTAAAATATTCGTATAGTTTATAGTTTTCTGGAAACTTTTTATGTTCTTTATAATTTTTTTCTTTATGTCTAATTGAAATTATGATTCCTTGAGTGATCCACGGTTTTAATTTTTTAAATTTAGTTTTTGGAGAGTATTTTATAATGGAAGAGGAAGATTTGATGGGCTTATTCAAGATTGCTTCAAAATTTAGTGAACATAAGTCGGTGTTATTAGAGGATAGGACAGTTTCCCAATTTTCAATATGTAGGTTATGTTGTAATTTTTCGTAATTAATGATAGTTTTTGGAAAATTATTGCGGGAGTAATTATACACATCTATTTTGTCAGTTTTAAAAGCTACAATGCATGTATGATGATCAGTAATGTTATTTTTATTTATTTTCGGAATAACTTTATTGAGTAAAACCTCAAATTGTAATATTTAAATATTGAAGACAATATAAGTGATTTTTAAACGAAAATCTGAAACAGAAAAATCAGAAAAGGAAACGGTCACATCTGGGACTCGAACCCAGGACCCTTGTCTTTCCGGGACAATGCTCTACCAACTGCGCTAATGGGACCCTATTCCCCTCGGTCACTTTTAACTGTATCATACTTCGAATAAGAACTACCAACATTGTCTTCATTTTTTCACCGCACATTTTTATTGGCAACTATCTTTATGTATGATCGCAAGATTCAACCCGAACTAAATGCAATCCAGACAGCGTCTTTTAGATAAACCTATCTTATTTTTTATTCTTAATGTGCGACATCTGTTGACTTTTCTCGAGTCGGTAGAGCACTGTCCCGGAAAGACAAGGGTCCTGGGTTCGAGTCCCAGATGTGACCGTTTCCTTTTCTGATTTTTCTGTTTCAGATTTTCGTTTAAAAATCACTAATATTGTCTTCAATATTTAAGTAATGTTATTTTTCCAATTATTGCACCAGATATGGTCTATACATAATGACCTTTGTCCATGAAATTCTCTCGTATATTTTTTTACACATGGTTTAAAATTTAGCTCCGTTAATGTGTTGATATATCTATTCATTTTTTTCTTTATTTCTATTGTTTTCAAATTCATTAGATATATCAATATTAACATCGCCTACAATAAATGCATTTTGAGAACAATAAGTATTTATAATAGATTTCAGATTCTCGGTGAAATTACTAATGCTCGAGTTATGTGTTCTATATAGTGCTATTATATCATAAAACGTGTGTTTTATAATAATTTGAATATGAAGACAATTTACAAGATCGATATGAATTTCATTAACGGAAATATTCTCATGAATAGATTTTACAAAAACAATGATTCCGCTGTTTTCATTTATTTTGTAAGTTGTGACAAAGTATTTGTAACCAGGTAAATTATAGGTAACAGAGTAGCTGCTAATTCTGGCTTCAGACAACACAATACAATCCGGTTTATGAGTGAGTTCGTTTAATGCGAGTGTAAAATGATCAAAAATTTTTGAGACACTTCGAATATTTAGGTGAAGGATTATTAATGCTTTTTGAGGATCTATTTCCAATAATGTGTTATTACATTCGATACTAGTTTAACAAATATTTTCCGAAATCTTAAAAGATGAGTCTATCTCTTCAAATACTGAGTCAGACATGGTAGTGTTTTAAGAGTATAGAAAAATAAATTATTGATTTTGACATTATTGTTTTCTTGAAATATAATTGTAGGAAAACATTATTGTTGACATTATTGTTTTCTTGAAATATAATTGTAGGAAAAAATGTATTTGAGGAGAAAAAGTGTTCGCCGAGTTAAAACATTAGTTTCAGCAAGAAAATAAATATTAAGAAAATTATTATCAGAAACACTTAGATTACTAAATTTATTACTTGCAAATATTATTATTCCACTATTTTTGGCGACATCTATTTTGGTAGAAGTATAATTGAAGCAATTAGAATGTGACTCAGTATTTGTAAATGTTTCGTATAATACTATGAATTCCGTTTTTTTTATAAAATTATTTATTTTTAGAATTAGATCTTCAAGATTTTTTTGAACACTACGTATGTTTAGGTGCATAATAATTATATCGTTGTTGTTTTTAGGAATAATTTTGTTACATGAATCAGTGGATATGCATTCATGTTCTTGAATTTTAATATTTTTTTCTAATTCATTATTTGTGAAATCATCTAAAATCTTCATGAAGTATTTTGCTACAGATGAATGAGTTTGACATATATTTGGGAAGAAGGTAGTATTTGTCAGCTGTATTATACACTTTTTTCTATATGGTTAATTGTAATGTTTATATAATCAAGTTGAAATATCTACACTTACAAGTTCTAACATTAATTTATTATTTTTAGCTGGCTATCATAGGAGGAACAAATACAGGAAGGTGGGTACGTGGAATAATGTTATTAGTTTAATGATGATTGGATTTTTCTGTATAATTTCGAAAACTGACAATTGGCCGGCATTGTTGTTCATCAACACATCCATTGTTTTGTTCTCGTTAGCCGTAATTAATGTTTTCTTCAAAATTGTGATACACTATACACATTCTCAGATGCACGAGCTGTTAAAGAATAAAGGCTGCTTCGAGGAATATTATTAATGTTTTTGTTATTTTTTTATGTTTACCATTACCGTGCATTTCATTGAGAATTTTGTGACTAACTGGTGGTTATATATTAGATTTTAAAATGTTTTCCGTAAACTTTCAATTGTGAGTAAGCATGTGGATCGTCAGAGATTCTTTTTTTAAAATATAAGTATTTGTATTCGGAACATAAAAAAGATTTTTCTCAAATGTGAGTCAGCATGTGTTTCGTCAGGTGGCACTTTTGAGAAAATGAGTATTTGCATTCGGAACATGAAAAAGGTTTTACACTACTGTGAGTAAGCATGTGGATGGTCAGAGAGCCCTTTCGAGAAAATAAATGGTTGCACTCAGAACATGAATAAGGTTTTTCTCGACTGTGACTCAGCATATGACTCGTTAGAGTGCTCCTTTGGGAAAATGAATGGTTGCACTCAGAACATGAAAAATGTTTTTCACCACTGTGAGTCAGCATGTGTCTCGTCAGGTGGCCCTTTTGATAACATGAGTAATTGCATTCGGAACATGAAAAAGGTTTTTCTCCACTGTGTCTCAGCATGTGGATCGTCAGAAAGCTTTTTCGAGAAAATGAATAGTTGCACTCAGAACATAAAAAAGGTTTTTCTCGACTGTGAGTCAACATGTGGATCGTCAGAGAGCCCTTTCGAGAAAATGAATAGTTGCACTCAGAGCATGTAAAAGGTTTTTCTCCACTGTGAGTCACTAGGTGATTCGTCAGACTGCCCTTTCGAAAAGATGAATAGTTGCACTCAGAACATGAAAAAGGTTTTTCACCAATGTGAGTCAGCATGTGGATCGTCAAAGAGTGCTTTTCAGAACATGAGTAATTGCATTCGGAACATGAAAAAGGTTTTTCTCCACTGTGTCTCAGCATGTGGATCGTCAGAGATCTCTTTCGAGAAAATGATTTGTTGCACTTAGAACATGAAAAAGAGTTTTCTCGACTGTGAGTCAGCATATGGCTCGTTAGAGTGCCCCTTTGGGAAAATGAATGGTTGCACTCAGAACATGAAAGAGGTTTTTCTCCACTGTGAGTCAGCATGTGGATCGTCAGAGAGCCCTTTCGAGAAAAAGAATATTTACACTCAGAGCATGTAAAAGGTTTTTCTTCACTGTGAGTCACTAGGTGATTCGTCAGATTGCCCTTTCGAGAAAATGAATAGTTGCACTCAGAACATGAAAAAGATTTTTCACCACTGTGAGTCAGCATGTGGATCGTCAAAGAGTGCTTTTGAGAACATGAATATTTGCATTCGGAACAGGAAAAAGGTTTTTCTTTACTGTGAGTCAGCATGTGTTTCGTCAGGTGGCCCTTTTGAGAAAATGAGTATTTGCATTCGGAACATGAAAAAGGTTTTTCACCACTGTGAGTCAGCATGTGGATTGTCAGAGAGCCCTTTCGAGAACATGAATATTTGCATTCGGAACAGGAAAAAGGTTTTTCTTTACTGTGAGTCAGCATGTGTTTCGTCAGGTGGCCCTTTTGAGAAAATGAGTATTTGCATTCGGAACATGAAAAAGGTTTTTCACCACTGTGCGTCAGCATGTGTCTCGTCAGGTGGCCCTTTTGATAACATGAGTATTTGCATTCGGAACATGAAAAAGGTTTTTCTTCACTGTGTCTCAGCATGTGGATCGTCAGAGAGTTCTTTCGAGAAAATGAATAGTTGCACTCAGAACATGAACAATGTTTTTCTCCACTGTGAGTCAGCATGTGACTCGTCAGATGGCCCCTTCGAGAACACGAATAATTGCACTCAGAACATGAAAAAGGTTTTTCTCCACTGTGAGTCAGCATGTGAATCGTTAGATGGCCTTTTCGAGAAGACGAGTAGTTGCACTCCGAACAAGAAAAAAGTTTTTTTCCTGCATGGCTGCCAAATAATTGTTGTTCCACAGGATGCGTCTTGATATCTGTCGAAAAAAAACCGATTTTAAAGGCATAATTCGACTTAATATCTACACTAAGCATTATATAGCACTAAAATTGATAAGAATTTTAACAAATTACGATGGCAGAAAGTGTTAAATTGTGGGAAGGAAATTTTTTTTACCGGACTAATCAATTCTTTCAAAACATTCTAAGCATTCCTTTTTGACATCCGTCCGGTCTATGTCGCTTCCCATACAAGGGAATCCTTCATTATTGTCTTCTCGGCGTCCGAGAAGACAATAATGGGGGATATAATGGGTTCAACAGTTCCGCCTTGACGGTAATAGTCTCCACATTAAAGCAAGCTATAAAACAACATGTACGTACATTGATAATCGTTGTAAAACCAAACAACTTTTCAAATTAAAATATTTAAGATAAAATACATAATTTATTAATGATGCAGAATTGGGTATTAGATGAAGAGAGTTCAAGGTTAATTTAATAAAATTAAAAAGGATAATCCCAGACGTCCGCTTAAGGGAGGGATAAGCATTCGCACTAGAGCACCTTCAATATGGAGTTGTTATAAGTCAACGAAATGATGTTTTCTTCCATCAAAATGTATTTTTAAAGCATGAGGATAAAATGGAAAATTTAAGGAATCGAGCACTTATTGTGAGCATTGGCGGCTTCTGTGATCGTAGCGTGTGGCTCTCGACTTGTAATCTGAAGGTCTAGGGATAAAATCCAAGCGTGCGCAACAATTTTTTTGATTGATACATGATATTTCACAACATATTCTTGTGGAACTTTCCAGAGTGGTAGATTCTATCGGTATCGCCTTGGTGTAATATAAACAATTTTTCCATTTAAACATTGAAATGATAAGATATGAATAGCCAGGTACTTCCCACCTTCACATCCCATATCCATCCTCTCCTTTTTACCTTTAGCCACACAACATACTATTACGTCAAGAGCTTGAGAGCAGTTGGAACACGCGTGGAGTATTCACAAAATTAAATAAAAATGATTTATTATTTTTTGGTAAACTAATGTTTTTTTTTTTTTGAGACAAGATTTTTTATGCATAGCACAAAGGGTAACAATTATTTTACAAGCAATAATTATTCGCCTGAAACACTCATCCACATTGAAAAATCTCCTGATAAAAGATACATGACGCCAACGGGACTCGAACCCGTGTCCCTTAGATTTCCGGTCGACAGCTCTGACCACTGAGCTATGGCGGCTTATCTCTTACCCGCGAAATTATTCAATATATACTAGTGTTTCATTCAACAATTACTGCTTGTTACATTTTTCACCTGAAAACAACCAACTTTATTTTTTTTTTTTATATGAGAAAGGCATTGTAAGTGCTAACTCTCTCACTAGATGGCGTCGAGACAAATTGTCTACATTATTAGGTGAAATACTTGAACTTGTCAATTTATTTTACATAAGCAATGCAACTAACTGGCGGTCTGTGTACTCTCCGCATATTGCAAACATTCCTTCTTTACATCTGGGAGGTCGAAATCCATACATGTGTACGGCATTTCACCTCCACCTTCTTCTTTGGGCCCTGGTTCCGTCTTGATGGTAACAGTTTCTGGATTTACTAGATCCATGGCACCGCTGTCGTAGGCTGAGGTAATTGGTACAAGCCCAAACAAATATATATACCTGAAACACAACATAGTTTTTTTTTTTTTTTTTTTTATTATTTAATAAATGTTTACAAGTTACATGTTTAGACATTTTTTTTTAACTACCATACTAGGCTTATGCCCGTGTTGTGGTAGTTATACATGAAATAATAATAACAATGACATAAAAGAACTAAAAAATACTTATAGTAACATAAGTACGTAAGTATAAATCATAATGAAGTAATAATAATAAAAATAACTTAGAAGAACTAAAAAATACTATTTTATAGAAACATAAGAAAGAATTAGAGAAGAAAAAAAAGAAAAACAAATTTGATGATAAATAAAACTAAAAACAAGTATATTAAAATTAATAGTAAACTGAAAAATAAAGAAAAAGTATATGTATATTAAAAAGATACAAATAAAAATTAAAAATATTAAACATCAAGATTAAAATTTAAACATAATTAATGTAGATTGTTTAATGCATATAATTGTTTGTGTGCAAGTTTATATAACTTAGGTATTATCTATAAGACAACATGTTTATGTTCAACACTTAATTTTAATTTTCGTGATATGAGACAAGTTGGAAAAGAAGTTTTTAATTTTTTTTTTTTTGTGTTAGGAACTCATATAATCTTTGAAGAAAGGTCGTCCCCTTTCAAATATCCATTGATGTACACGAGCAGTAAATATGGATATAGAATTACTTGACTTTAAGTCGGTACTCAATGCATTGTATATTTTAGGCGCGATGAACCAGAATTGCCGCTGAGCGAAAGAGGTTTTAGTTTGAGGAACCACGCAACCCAGGTTTGATGAAAAGCGGGTGTGAGCTTGGTGTTGTGGAGCCAACAGTAGGTTATTTTTTCGTATGTAACAAATGCTTACCTTAGTAAATAACTGTCGTATATCTAAGACTCTGATTTTAGCAAAGAGTTCATTAGAGGGATGGGTAGGTTGGCATTTAAATATAATTCTCAAAATTAGTTTTTGAACTGTAATAATAGGATTAATAATGGATTCAGCACAACCACCCCATCCCACTATACCATACGTTGCTATAGATTGGAAAAGGGCAAAGTATACGCTTCTTAAAGTCTGTAAATCAAGGATGGACCTAAGGGAGCAGAATACATGGCAGAGTTTACGAAGTTTGTTTACTGTATCACTGATATGGGCTTCCCACTGTAGTTGGTTGTCTATGATTATTCCCAAATATTTAACTGCATTTGATGATTTAAGGGTAGAACACGTGCAATTTATATTAGGTGTGATTTCGTGAGTGTGTAAATTGAATGAACACGAGTGAATAATAGGTTTAGGACAGTTGTTGGGTACATTATGTTTGCGGATGGAAAATGTCATATATTGGGTTTTGTCGATGTTAAGTGTGAGGAGGTTTGTGTCCAGCCAATGTTTTACTTTTAATAGACCATTATTAGCTTTGTTAGTGACTGATTCCCATGTTACATCTTCAAATATTAGAACAGTGTCATCGGCAAATGATAATATTTTACCTCCAATATTCATGGCACAAAGTGAGTTTATGTATACAAGAAATAAAATTGGTCCTAGTATACTGCCTTGAGGTACACCAAAGGACATAGGTAATTTTTCGCTTATATGTGTTTTGTCAGAGTGGATGAGAGTTTGTTGTGTTCGGTTCATTAGATAGTTTTCAAACCATGTGTAGGCTACTCCTGTTATTCCAACCCGATGTAGTTTTTTTAGCAGTAAGGAATGAGAGACCGTATCAAATGCTTTCGCAAGATCGAGAAAGACAGCCAGTGGTTTGCGACCAATGTCAAGATTATAGGAAACGATTTTCGTGAGGGCAGCTATTGCATCAGATGTACTTCTACCTTTGCGAAAGCCATATTGGTTGTCTGATAATATGTTGTTATCTTCGAGGAACTTACACAGTCTATGTTTTACAGCTTTTTCTACAATTTTAGATATTGTGCTTAGTAAGGATATCGGTCGGTAGTTATTTACAGATAATTTGTCACCTGCTTTAAAGATTGGGATTATTGTAGCCTGTTTTAAGGAGTTAGGAAAAGTACCAGTTTTGAAGCTTGAGTTGATTATGTGTTTAAGAGGGGGGGCGATAAATTTTTGGAGGTGTTTAATAATTTTTGCCGAGATGTGATCTATTCCGGTGGAGTTACTGTTTTTGAGAGATGCTATTATTTCCATAATTTCTGATTCAGTAGTGGGAGTGAAGTGAAACGGGTTGTAGGTCAGAGTACTGATAGGTATACCATTTGCAAGATCTTTCTCTGAGACGTTTTTTCTGGCTAAAATTTTTTTTGCTAAGTTGGGACCGATATTGCAAAAAAATTGATTGAAATGGTCGGATATTTTTTCAGGTTCAGAATTTACATGTATTGTTTTGTCTTCGATATTAATTTTAACAATAGGTGTGTCGGTTTTATTAATGTTGGCTATATCTTTTATGATATTCCAAATTTTTTTTTTATCATCGGTAGCTTCACTGATTTTTTTTTTGTAATAATCCCTTTTAACAGTGTCAATTATTTTTTTGCAGTTATTTCTATAACGTTTGTAGAATATGAGAGATGCATAGTCGCTAGGGTTTTTCCTACAGAAGTGATGGATCTTATCACGCTTTCTGATACAGTGGAGAATACCAGCAGTGATCCATGGTTTAATTTTTGTTTGCGATCGGTTTGTTTTAGTTTTTGAATATGATGTTGCTTTGGCCAAGTGGTTATGTAAAGTATTTATAAATAAATCGCATGCAGAGTTGGCATCAGTACAAGAATAGATGAGTTCCCAATTTTCTTTCGAGACATGATCTAGGAGAATTTCATAAGAAATCATTACTTGGGGTGGAGCATTTTGAGTTGGTTTGTGAATTTTTTTGGTAATGGAAGTAATGATTGCATAGTGGTCTGTTATAGTTGATTGATATACAATGGATTTGTTGTCTAGTTTACTCTTAACGAACACATGATCTATACAACTACTATTGTTTATGTCTGATTCTCTTGTTGGAGAGGTGACAGCTGGCAAATATCCTAATAAAGTTAGTGCATTTAGGTATTCGTTGGCTTGAGGGTGCGTTTTGTTGATTATATTTATGTTAAGGTCACCAATTATGTAAGTGTTTTGGCAGTGTTTTATGTTTGTTAATATTTCTTGTAGTGAGTATAAGAATGGGGTTATATTATGTGTATTCGGAGATCTGTATATAGTAAGGATTGTTATGAGGTTATCAAGTTGTATTTGAAGGCAGTTGGCGTTTTTAATTCTGATCTCTTTGACTGAGTGTGGGATGTGATTTTTGATGTATACAATAACGCCATCGTTTTGAGTTTGGTTATGTAGTGTGTTATAGTGATTGTAGTTTTTTATTGTTTTAGGAAGGAAATTTTTTTGAATCCAGCATTCGGTCAAGACAATTACATCGAAATCTAAGGCAAGGTCAGTAAGAAGAATGGATAATTCATCAAAATTTTTGTTAATACTTCTAATGTTCATTGAAAATATCATAAGGGTAGAATTAGTTAATAATAATTGACGTACAACTTCAGAATCGTTGGTTGATGAACATGGGATAGGTGTTGTATTATCTAGTAGATCTGCTAAGTCTTCCATTTTTTGGTTTTTTGCATTGCGTTAATTATTAATAGTAAAGATGTAGTGACAGTGATATCTTTATTAGTAATATAGGTATTGATTTGTTGTGAAGATGTAACATAAGAATTTAATTTATACTTGGTCATTTTGAAATTAGGAAGATTATAGAAATAAGAATTGAAAGCAATGGTATAATGAATATGTGGTATACATGGGATTTGAAATAATGATTTTGAGATAAAAATCTTGTTTGTAGGTAAAAATAACGCACGGTTAAGTAATGTAAGAAAAAAAAAAAATATTTCCGAAAATTCTTATTGTTCGCAGAACTAAAAACAATAAAATTTAAAAAGTTAATTTCATTCTTGTTAGTAATTAAAGTAATATTGCATTTAAGGGTAATCGTATCAATATGTAGAATATTATTAAAATAAGTTGTACCACTGGTTTCTGTTGTTGGCAATAGTCGAGAATGAGTTCGCCAGTTATTAAAAGCAATAACAAAATAAGCAATGTATATAATTGTATAAAGCATAGTAAGTTGTAATGGTTTTGATGCAATTACAATAATACATTTTCTACATGATAAGAAAAGTAGATTACTGGAAAGAGGTGATTGTATTAAGTTATTTGATCGATTAAAAACAATGATGGGGTACATGCTTTTGTTAAATGTCTTTGGGCTAGAAAAATCCAATAATATGTTTTTTGTAACAGAGAGTATCAAGTAATATATAGATGAATATATAATAGTATACAGGAGAATCAAGTAAAATAAAAGTATACCAAAGGATGAAAATTGATTATAAGTTATTTGGTGAGGGAGATAAAAGGTTTTTGGTTTTTTCATTGATAAGTATAACGGGCGTCCCAACGTCTTTGCGTACATATACTTGTCCCCCTCTGGTCCAGGCAAACTTAAAAATATTGTCTCGTGTAGCCTTACGTGCAAGAAACCAATGATGTTTAGCTCGAAATGTCAAGTGTTCATTAATATAAATCTGAGAGCTCTTTCCTGCCATTCCTATGATATTTGTGTTTAGTTTATCCTCCCGATTTGCAGATCGCTTGTTAAATGTTTTTATGTCATTTAAGAAGATGTCACGGTCATCGTTTGTTTTGAATCTGAGGATTATCGGCCGTTGTAAATCCTTGTTGGTTTTTTGTCCAGTACGGTAGGCTGCTTCCACGTTTTTCACTTCTGTTCCAGCATTTGTAATTTTTTGGATATTGAAAACAACATTTTTTAAGTCTTCTCCGCTTATTTCCGGGATTCCTCGTATTTCTACGTTTTTCGACCTGTTTTCCCTGTCTAAATTTTCAAATTATAAAGGAACCCTAGTTTAAATGTGCTTTACATTTTGTTTGGAAAAACATTTTGTCAAAAGAATGATATCTTATGCGAGACTTATATATGGAAATAGGGATAGTACATATTGTGACTATCTTGATCTTGGAGTTGACACTTAAATTATGTTGAAAGATTCATCGTATACCTAACTCAATATAAATATAACCATAAGTAATGTAAAAATCGGTAAGCCTTTTATAAAGTCCGTTAATCCGCTATTAATAGAATATTTAAAACTTATTTAATAAATATTTTCATAACAAAGCAGACGTCTTTTTGACAGTTTGGACGTTCCACAAACAAAACGCCAATAGATTTCCTACCTTGGTGTACCGATAACGGCCGCTACCAAAATGATGAGCGTGATTAATAAAAGCGTAAGTACTTACTAATAAATATCACAAGCACGGGAAGATAAATTTAACTTCATGGGTTCAACAGTGTAAACGATATAAAGTACAATTCGACAGTAAAAACCGGGGATGCGACTGGCGATGAAAAAAGGATGAGTCATAAATTAACCACTCTCTAGATCGATATCTTCGAGTTTTTTGTATGGCTCCATTTTGTCACCATCTTAACCACAGACGACCACAGATAAAATGGTCGTAAGGTCCAGAATGGTAAACATTTCGTAGAGCATAAAGAAAACCATTCATATCTCAAGGCTATTTAAAAAAGAGCAACCATAGACAATATAACTGCACCCAGCGAACATCGTTCATTCACTAGCCCAAAAAAATTATATTTTAACCGTCCAAACTAAAATATTTTTAATAAATTATTTAGAAACGCAATGAATTATGAACGTGATATGTCCCTAGGTATATACGTGACTTGAATTCACAGAAAGACCAAAGTGAACACGTACTCCAGCATTTCATGCTCTGTAATTTTACACGCAGATGGAGGCGGCAGTCGGATATTATTAGACCTTAAATAATTAGTCAATAGCCTGGCCGGAAATCGCAATAAAAATTTAGAAAGCCAACTTAGAAATACACCCATTAGTCGGCAGATTTAGCTCAAGACCCTCATCAAGTAGTAATTCTGAAATGGGTGTATCGTTAAGCCAGCGACCCGGCAATAAAAAAAAAACCTTCGCCCAAGGCTAGGCTAAATTGTAATTGTTTGAAGGTCATATTTAAAAACGTAATTTCAAAATATTGAACGTTAAGTATAAATCTAGATGTAAAAGTAATTGTCAACTTAGATTAGAAATTTAATTGCAACCAGATATTAATTAAGTGTATGCATGCATAATGTTAAGATACTTAAATATATATTAAGATTTTGAACCGTAAGTTAATCAGAATCAGCCAGACAGCGCAATCTGGCGGTGAGAATGGCGATGCCAGCGCCACGGACTCAAGAAAACGCACCAAAGTGGTGTAAAGCGGAACCACTATAGTTCCAGCACCGCACCACAGGCGTGCCACAGTCGCCAGAACGCGCGGGTGAATACAACCGATTCAGCTCTGACAGTCACGCTCTCGCCTCTCAGGAGTCACCATCTCGCGTCCGCCGAGAAACCTCTTGCCCTCCCCCTTGGAGCGGTCACCGAGGCTCTTCCCGTAACCCCGCGAACTTCCGCCCAGGAAGCCAGAGTGGTCGCCAGACTTCCGCCCAGGAAGCTGCCCTCTCAGAAGTCGCTGCCTGCCGACTCCGCCCTTTGGAGCCTTGGCCCAGGCTAAACTGATTCAGCCCTTCGGAACCAGCCCAAGTTGCCGCTTTTTGTGTATCAGTGATAAGTGCGAACGTGGAGTACGCGGTTCCAGAATCATCGTAAAGGGAAGTGCCTGAACAATTTTTGCATATTTATTTCGTAACGTGACCCAACTTTTAAGACATTGAATGAACAATAATTTAGGATTAAGAAAAAGGACAATTAATTTTAAGAATTACAATTTAAAACTATCACTAAGCTAGATTAAGACTAACCCTTCTTTATACATTCTTTTAAATAAATTTTAATCGTGTTCGAACTAAAGTAACTTCTTTTTTTTTGTACTCGTTCCTCCTTATCTTTTACATGAATAATATTAATTATTAACTTCCCCTAAGTAGAGTTGTAACAAACGAACAAGATGACAGATCCAATCGCCTTAGATAATGCACCTCTACTTTCCATAGATATTTTTGAATACAGACGCGTAGCGTTATTCATTATCGATACTCTGTTTTTTAAATCATGGCAATCCGTATACTAGTGATGGAAATAAATCGATTTTTGTAAAATCTCGCGCGTTTACTTGAAAATACGTTCTAATGTCTTGACCGCTATTATCATATTTACGTCTTTTGACGTTCTAATGTTCTGAGTGGTTAAAAATAAAAAAAAAATTGGAATGCAGGAAAAGGAAAATAATAAAACCCACAGCTATGCACACATCAAAATATTTTTTATTTTCAAAAAGACAGTTATACAAAACAGGTTCAGTACAACCGATGTATTGAGCATTGATTTATCATTGAAGTAGAAGATAATACTAATATATCTAAACAAAACATGAAAGAGAACAAGACACAGAAAAATAAAAAGTAACGGTCTCAACTAGGAATCGAACCCAGTATTTTTGTCTTACTTCAACCACTTAATAGGATTTAATTTGACATTGCACAAAAATACAAGAATATGTACACAAAATACATATTTAAGGTGTTGAAAGAAATTCATTATGTCAAGTAATAAAAATAAAAATAGACGCAAGGCCGACCCTATGCGGGCGCAGTTGGAGCAGTCCGCTCCGGGCGCTGAATTTCAAAGGGTGATAATACCTAATCTAACGTAAGATTATCTTTCATAAAAACCACGCTACGCATACATACAAAGCATCAAAATATAATTGATTACAGTGATCGCCTATCTACTACCTAGGGCCTAGGCATCTACTGGTTTTGACAAGGAGCGCTAAAATTTTACTTGTGCCATGCGCCATTTGGCTCAGGGCCGACCCTGGATAGACGAACAACAATAGTAACGCCTTTTGACTTTTACATGGTATAATTTAAATCATAATACCTAAACCATAATATAAGAAATAAAAATCTTGTACATAAAAAGCTTGTAAAGAAATATAGCTTGTAAAACATCAAAAGATATTATGAAATAGAAGTTAAGAACATGTAATTAATATTTTTATTTTGTATACTGACAATTCGTGGTAGAATCCATTATCTATAAATAGTATAAAATAAAGTGACATTGTTTGTGCGCTTAGTTCTTCTTAACTATGCGACTGATTTCGATAAGGTTTTCAGCATCACTTAGAGAATTTCTTCCGGAAGGTTTAGATAAATAACACATGCATTGACATGTGTTATTTATGCATAGGATTAAAAAGATCAGTCATGCCATGACGAGCATGAACTAGATGAATTGACTAATGACCTTGACTGGAATCAGCCTTCGACATCGTCTGGTGCGAGTCATAATTTTTTTTTTTTTTTTTTTTAATTATTTTTTATTTTTAATAATATGTTTACATGGTACATAATTCATTTTACATCTTGTATTTTTTTACTACTCTTCCATTGAAAGCATTTGCTTGTGTATGGAAGGGGAGTGTACATAAATGTTGTTGTTAGTTAGTACTTAAATAATTCTTTTTACATAAATGTATGTTTGCTGTAGTATTTTTTTTGATAGTAGTGAAGGATAATATATTAATTTATTAAATTTTAAAAAGAAAGGAAGTTATGGAAAACTAAGGATATTTGTGAGATTAATTAAGTGACAGTAGTTTTTTTTTTCAGAATATTTTTAAAATGTATCTTGACAGAGAGCAGTATTCGGGTTTTATCATTAATGCTTCTGATTTCTTCTGGTAGACGATTGAAAAAAGTTCTTCCCTGGTAAGTATAATGATGTTGTGCAAAAGACGTATTTAGTTTTGGGCATAGAAAAACATGTCTAAGTCGCGTTCTGTTTTCATTTAAAAATTGATATTTATCTTTTTCTTTTATAATTTGGATTAATGAGTTTTTAATATATAGGTCTTTAAATGTAGGTACTTGAAATTCTTCAAACAGGCGTTCTGTTGGGTAGTCAAAGGATTTTTTTAATATAATTTTAATAATTGTTCTTTGTATAATTTCAATTGGAAGAAGGTTACATTTATACGCGGATCCCCAACTAATAATAGCGTATTGTAAAGTGGATTGAACTAAGGCATAGTAAATCAAATATAGATTTTTTATCGACAGAAAGTATGTAATACCGTGCAAATATCTATTTAAAATTCACCAACAGCCAAAAAATCAAAACTACAATACAAAAAGAATTCTCACTATAAACAAAGTGGTCTAAGGCATTAAAAAGAACCACCAGCCATATCTGTTGCGTTCCTAAACCGCTGAATGTTGTGCATTAAGATATACGAAATATACGAAAAACTGAAGTCTTATAATGCTTTTTAATTGTTTTCATTATTCTTTGATGACGAAGTGCTTCAGTTCATTCTTACGATCAAATACGCTCGATTTAAAAACAATACCGAATTCCAGTTAGATAGTTGACCGGCTACAATACATTGCCATCTACCACAGATTATTATTCATCTGACCCGACATTGGGTGTAAGCATCATCAAAAAAGGAATCAAATGTCGAAGTTTCGAGCTTACAAAGCGCTATATACATTTTTGCGATAACAACACTGTAGATAAAACCGAAAGAATGGCTAAGGTAAAGTAGCCATAACATAAACTTTTTTATATTTATTATTCTTCGACTAACGTTAATCGTTCCATCTTTCTATGTAGGTTCGTCCATTGTTCAACATGCTGAACGTGAAGAATATTCAATTTGGTGTTTTTGCACACAAGCTTTCCATCAACGAGCAAATGGTGCCATATTTCGGTCCTCATTTTTGCAAGATGTACATTAAGAATAAGCCAATCAAATTTGGCTACAAGATTTGGTGTATTGCTTCCTCCGAAGGCTACCTGTTCCAAGCAATGCCGTATTCCGGAGCATCTGATACATATGACCCCTAATTATTTTTTATTTTATTTTATTAACGCCTAGAAGGCTTTTACATATACATGTTATGGGTTTTGTTGTTCAGTAGCATTATAAAATATTTTAATTACATAGCATAATAAATTGAGTATGAACTTACATAACAATGTGTAGGGTTATTGTTATGGTGTTATTATTTTATAAACATAAGTAAGCAAAGTTTATTGTACAAAGTACGTCAGTTGAATATTTTACAGAACATAGGTTAAACTAATACATAAACTTGAGAAAAATATAACAGATATGGGTAGGTAGTTAAGTAGATACAATTCAAGTATATAGTTACGGTGTTATAGGAATTTGGACAATGAGTTCGATAAGTTTATATAAATATAGTGTAGTTACAAGAGTACAATAATGTAAGTAGGTAATACACACAAGACAAGTAAGTTTGTTATTATTATTATAAAGATAAACACTACAGTTTGTTGTAAACCATCTTTGTAATCATCAATCTTTATTTTGCCCGATTGGGAATTTTACAAAACAAAGCTTAGTTAATGAAACAATAAAATATGCGTTTGAAAAAAAAAATTATGAATATGTTACAAACATTCTAGTATACTGTATTTTAGTTTGTATACTGATTGGTGATGATAAACATCAATTGAGCTAAACTTATTACCGAGTATGTGAAGTCTGTGAATAGGTGAGTTTTGAAAATAATTGCTAGCAGATATGGGAACATTATATAGAGCGGTCTGTCGAGTGTCGCGCGTAGGTACACGGAGCGATATAAGACTCGTCAAATCAATGGCGTCCAGTATGCCATTCGAAATTTTGAAAAGAGATACTAAGTCGCACACTGTGCGTCTCAATGATAAATCGGTTAAATTTAGTAAGTTCATGAGGAAAGTGTAATTAAGATATTCGTTTGGAATTCCTAATTTATAATTAATAAATCGCAGAAATTTATGTTGCACTCTTTCAATTTTTAATTGGTGAATCTTATAAAATGGAGTCCAGATTGTTGAGTTATACTCTAGATTACTTCTAACTAAACCAGTGAATAGCAGTTTGAAGGAATTTATTAATTTAAAATCTTTCGCTGTCCTTAATATAAAACCCAAACATTTCATGGCCTTGTTGGTTATTTCGTTTATATGAGGAACAAATGTTAGTTGCCTGTCAAAAATAATACCAAGATCCTTAATATTCTCAACTCTTTTTAGGAAAATGTTGTTGATGCTATATTGATGCGTAATGGGATTTTTGATTCGGGCAAAAGTTATCGTTTGACATTTATCAATATTGAGAAATAGTTCATTGTGGGTGCACCACTCTTGTAGCCTCACAAGATTAAATTGTAGTACGTAACAGTCATGAATATTTGTAATGGTTTTATAAATTTTGAGATCATCTGCAAATAAGAGAATCATGACTCCATCAAAAACCGTAGTTATATCATTGATAAACAATAAAAATAGTACTGGTCCTAAATGAGACCCCTGTGGGACGCCGGTAAAGACTTCGAACTGGTGTGAATAGTGTGAGTTGAGTTTAACACATATTTTTCTTTTATGCAGATAACTCTCAAACCATCTCAAAATATTCCCTGTTATTCCAAGGGCACTAAGTTTATGTATGAGAATTTTATGTGAGACTTTGTCGAATGCCTTACTAAAGTCAGTATACACTACGTCTGTTTGAAGACGCTTTTGCATTGTATTAAATAGGTATTCCTGATAGATCATCAAGTTTGTAAAAGTAGATCTTTTTGCCATGAAACCATGTTGACGATGTGAAATAACTTTGTTAATCTCAGGCGAGAGTTTAGAAAGCAGAGCAGATTCAAATAGTTTAGGGATTGACGATTGGATACATATAGGTCTATAGTTAGAGATATCTGATCTATTTCCTTTCTTAAAGATTGGAAATAGAAAACTGGTTTTCCATTTTTGTGGAAAGGTACCAATTTTTAGAGACAAGTTAAAAAGCTTAGTTAGAGGTAATGTTAAAACTGATAAGCATTTTGATAAGAAAATTGGAGGAATGTTATCGGGACCAGCCGATTTATTAATATCAAGGGATTTTAATTTAGTTCTAATATCGCTTTCTTTGAAAATACATTGGCTAAAATCGATCTTGTTGTCATTGTTAGCTGTAGTTGTATCGAATAATGGAGAGTTGTTTGCAGTATCATAGACTTTGCTGAAAAATTCAGCAAACAGATTGACGACTTCTTGGGGGGTAGGTATAATTAGGTATAATTAGGTTAGGGATCATCCGTTGTACTGTCTATAATGGAATATATAGAGTTCCCCGCACGCCATGAGCTATTTATGGACACTTTCTTCACATCTCACCGTTTGATGTGTATCCTGAAGGATAAGAGAATGTGCGCTACTGGCACATGTAAGCCAGTTCGCTTCCCTAGCCTTGAAGCTTTAGGCAAGTTTTTTAGTCAACATTTTCTTTTATATTTCCCTTGCGCATAGCGTTCATTTACCTAGCCAATGTGTAACTCTCACCGCTCTTATAATTACAGGTGAATTTGATGCGGTGGTAGACGTAGAAAACCAAATCCTCGTATGCCGTTGGCAGGACAACCGTGAAGTAACAGTGGCCATGAACTATGATCGAATGGAGCCTGTAAATCAAGTGCAGGGTTAGCAGGAATCGACAAAAGATAAAAAAGGAAATGTTTTGAAGGACGCATGAAAAAAATCGATAATCACGCGCCAATACGAAATTATACTTTGGGAATGGGTGGAGTAGACCTCCATGATAATGGTATACAAAATTATCGGGTCAACGTTTGGTCAAAGAAGTGGTACTGGCCTTTATTTGTATCTTGCCTCAGCAGTGCTTTTATAAATAGATGGAAGTTGCAATGCTTCTGGAGGAAGTACGAGCATGATATGGGAAACCAGATGACTAGGCCACAGAGAAAACCTTCCCAGAAGGCATTCCGTGTGGGGGTTACCCGTACTCTATTGTCTTTTCCAAATCAGGTCAATGCCGAATTCGGAGAATCTCGGGTGAAGGAAGAAGATCATGACGTAGAACATGGGAATCGTGTGCCTCGAATGCAAGAATTTAATTTTCCATATCGTGGCGAATCTCGTATTCGTTGTGTTCTCTGCAAAAAAAATCCAACTTTCTATCGGTGCCGGGCCTACAACCGCGCCCTTCATTTTGACTTTTTCGAAGGGTATCACTTAGAATAATTTGCTTAGATTTGGTTAGTTTTCATCATTCTACAGTGTATTTTTAATATTGATTTTTTTGTTATTTTGCGTATTTTCCATTAATATATTATTTTTCGTTGAATTATAAACAAAGGCAATTATTTATGTTATATTATCAATATAAATCACACAGTTGAATGCATTTTTTCCATAGTTGACATAAATTTTGCTTAGGGGGGGTTACCTCCAAGTGTTGCGTTTAGGCATCAATTTTCTAGACGCTCTGGTGAGAGGGTGGGCGGGCGGAAAATTCTATAACTGATTTTGTGCTCTCCTTGAAGTCTATACTATCGGGTTATAATGATGATTCAAGTTTATAAAAATTAAAATAAATTTATGGAGGTAATGGGTTAATTTTGCTTCTTTTTAGAATAATGTTACTGAAGGAATATATTGATGCATGATAGGATTTTCGATACGGGCATTTTTTAATATTTAGGAATACTTCATTATTGTTTATAAATCAAACAATCCATCACGTGAATAGTTCACCTGCCACAAAGTCTGGAAAATGCTGCACGGCCCTCTGGAAGATGCCGACGCAGCAGATGGAGCAACCGCGCCTCATGTCGCGCGGCTGCCAGGTCAGCCAGCGAAAGGCGGAATTGCCTGCGCAGACATCGCGACACGGCTCTAGCTCCTGCTCAGCCTGCTCTGCCGTGACGTAAGGATTGTTCAGGCCGAGGAATACGACCGACTTGTTGTTGGCACGGTCGTACACCAACTGAAAAGAAATATGAATATTGGTAGCATTATAAAAAACTTCGACAACATGTGCGTGCTGCTAAACGCAGAAACGAGTCCCCGTACGATCAAGGGAGTTATATGGTGTGGTAGCCCTCTATCCCGCATCAGCAAAGAAGGTCCATTCTGGAACATCCCGAATCATAATTAACTTAAAACGGGATTAGAGGCCGGTTTCCTGGTAAGCTTTTAGTAAATTCGTAATCGTCACAATACATTGGTATCTGTAAATAGTATAAAACAAAGTCACTATCCGCATCGGTCTGTTCTTCCGCTTAGTTCTTCTAAACAAGAGGTTCCCAAACATTTTTGCCCCGTAGACCACTTGCAAAATTTATTTTTTTCCGTATACCTTTTTCTTTTTCCCCCTGTCTGACGATTTCCCCCTGTCTGACGAATATTGAATTTTCCAGAAACTATAAACGTCCCATGTGATAATCATTTCTCTTTTTCGTAAGAAGATTCCCATTCCCTGCCTGTCCAACAACCGGGTGGCGGTATAGTTCGTCTATCTTTACACTGTGCAGACAGGGGTGCCCTTGTGAGGTATTACACCAAATGAAAATGAAGCAGGATAAGAAAGGGGAATTTTTTTCTGTAGCTAGCCCTACAGAACTGCTCCTTAAGTTCATTGTCGGTGCTTATTCCGGTCAGTTCTTCTTGTCACTTGGTATCCGATTCTTTAACATTTCATTTCCAGTCATTTAGCCAAAATGTTCTCAAACTTAGTTTTGAAGTCTGTGTGAAGTGCATTTAAATGTTGAACGTCCTGGACGTTTTTCAATAACAAGTTGGGGAACTAGGAAAATTCGTGGCTTCCGATGTGCAATGTTTTGTTTGAATATATTAATTCTGACGAGAAAAGGAACGTAGACTATATTTATATACCTCAATTGACAACCTTATGAAATATAAGAATACGAAAATCAAATAAGTAATTACTCAGTATATAATATTTGTGTTAGGTCTATTGTGTCATTTACGGAACTACTAAATGTTGACTTGGGGTAAATGGGGGTCCGCTTGTATGTATCCCCATTTGAATCTCGTGGACTCCCAAGTTTTATTCTCGCTGACATAGACCCCCAGCAAGCCGATATCGACCCCTGTGGGTCCATAAAGACCTCTTTGGGAACCTCTTTTCTAAATTATGCAACGGAGTTTGATAGGGTTTTCACTATCATTTAGAGAATTTCTTCCGGAAGGTTATGGATATAATATTTACAGATAGTAGATAAAAGTCGAGCAACGCCGGGTTCACGTCAGTTAGTAACTAATAAAATGCATTATTTTCCATTTCCGGAAACTGAAATATTTACTTCTCATTATTATCTTAGTCATAAGTCACTAGATATAAGTCTTAGATGTAAGTCACTAGTTTTAAGTCAGTAGTTCTAGTATTAATTATTTAATTATTTATTTTTTTGTGTTTTTTTATTCATAAAAATTTAAATGATTACGGTTTTTCTGTTTCTACAACCACCATACTAGGCACATGCACGTATTATGGTAGCCATATTTCTTTAGATTTCAATGTTAGGATATACAGAAATAAGAGAGAGAATATATTTATACTGTGCCCTTGAAAACGGCGTCATATAAATTATTATTAATGCAAAGTATTTTAAAAATAAAAAGTGCATATTTAGCGTCCATGTTTTCTGTATACCAAGGTAGTGTTTATATGGAAAAGAAATGACTTGCTGTAAAGTTTGATGTTACCTTATAGAACCAGAGAGGAATGGGCACCTTCATATCTTCCGGACTGAGGTACATATTCTGCAGATTACCTCTGTGGTCCCGCAACTTCAGTATCCTCAGGGTGCCGGTATAGATCTTCGTCCTGGCGCCTTGGCGAGCAATCCTCCTCTTCAGGTCCTGGAAAAGATGAAAGTGAAGTCGTTTTAATAAATAGGCAAAACTGTGCTTAACCATGATTACGAAATTCAAATGGGATGATGATATTTAAGGTCAGGCTAAATGACCCGCAAGAGAGACTAAAATGGATAAGAACCAAAAGTCAATGGCGACAAATGTTACAATTTTTAATTTGAATGGAAGGCAAGACTACTTTTTTATTTATTCTATGAATAGAACATTAAAGAAAAGTAAAGATAAATGAAGGAAAAAACCCAAACCTTTCGTATTCGTTTATCATGTTACAAGGTGCTACATTGAAAGAAAAGTAACCTACTATAGAATGTTCAATTTCCCCTGTTGAAGTTCACCAAGGGACTAAGCACATTGAAAGAGAAATCATCTGCTCTAGAGTGTTCCAATTGACCACGTTAAGGTTCCAATTACCCCTGTTGAAGTTCACAAAGGGAATACATTGAAAGAGAAGTCACATGCTTTAGGGTGTTCTAATTGCCCGCATTGAAGTTCACCAAGAGACTACAATGAAAGAGAAATTACCTGCTCTAGAGTATTCCAATTACCCCCGTTGAAGTTCTCCCACTGCGGTGCCACGTTGAGGAAGGAGAAAGTGGCTCTCTGCCCGGCGGCCAGGGAGAAGTCCGTCTTAGCCGCCAGGTGGCCACGGTTGATAAAGTTGGAATTGCTGATGTACTGGTTACCCATGCCAGAGCCGAGCGTGTAGTCGAAGGCGGCTAGCTGCGAGCCGCGCGAAAAGAGGCGGTTCATGTCGAGGTCTGTGAAGAACTTCTGGTCTGAAAGAAAAAATATATCTTTCTAAATGTGATTTGTTTTATTCTGATTTCCTAGTATTATTGTAGAAAATTTTAAAACAAATCCTTCCCTTCCCTCTTTGACCTTGCCCTTCCCACCTCACCTTGGATGAAGAATGGCCGCGGCACCTTTATCATGAAGTCCGAGTTCTCGGGCTCCTGCCTGTACGTCACGTACGACGGCTGGGCTTCTCGGCGCTGGAAGCAGCTCGAGTACAGCTCGTGGAGTGAGCCGGATACGTTTAGCCCGACGCTGACGGCAAAGTCCCCGCCGTCACATGCGCCGGCTTGAATCTCCAAGGCAGACGGGTCGGCGAAGCAGGACACGGAGTTGAAATCGGCTGGTGAGGGAAGCCAGCTGGGACTGGAGAACAACGTCCCTCCAGTGCAAAGGAAGACCTGAACAAGTGCTACTAATTACATGTTGGGGTCAGCACGGAACACTCACTAAATATTTAGACACTTTGTACAGGCGACTTATTACTACAAATAATAATAACATACATCTGTCAACTATTTGAATTCCTGGGCTTTATTAAATTTTTTTAGAAATCTAATGTAGACAGTGACTTTCCTCTTGTTTTGAAAGTCAAGTGTGCAAAATTTCAGAATGTCGGAATAAAATGATATCAACATGTTTAAATAAATTTGAATAAAATAAAGGTTTTCGGCGACAAAACTAAAATTCTTAAGCTGCAAACTTTTGGACATATATTATTTTGGTTAGGTTAAATGAGGTTAGATTGGATTTATTTTCGCTGAAATTCGTCTTCTGCACGGTGCATTATTTTTAGGTAAGGTTAGGTGGTGTTATGTAATGTTTGGGATGTGTCTTCCAACGCCTCCAAGTCACTTACTGCTTCCATCTTTAGCAATGGATCTCAGGAACATCAGGAAATCGTTGGAGACATGGTATTCTTTATGTTAAGTGATACTAGGATAGTTTCGTTTGGGTGAGGTTGTAATGTTATGTGATATCATGTTAAGTTAGGTTGGGATGTGTCTTTCACCGCCCACCAAGACACTTACTGCTTCCGTCTTTAGCAATGGGTGCATCAGGAAAGCACTAGAGACATGGTAATCTTAAGGTAAAGTGAAGCTAGGATAGTTTAGTTTGTGTTAGATTATGTAATATTAATTTTGGTGAGGTTGGATTGAGTGTCTCACCGCCTCCGTCTTCAGTACGGTGGCACTGGGGTGCACTAGGTAGCTTCCTGGACAAGCAACGGTGACTGCACCACCGTACGGGAACACCAGATACCCGTTGCCGTTGGTAATTAGCAGAGAACCGTTGGAGACGTAAACAGGTTGCGGCCGGGACGGATTGAAGCTATGAAGTGGTACGGAGCATCGGGCTGGAACCGTCAACAATTTATGGTGTTGGAGAGGCACAAAAAATTAAGTAGGAACACACTGAGAGAAATTTATTCCTTAGGGCCTATGTCATCAATGCCGTGTGGAGGGTTTTTTGGAGGAGAGGAAGGAGCGAACGTGGGTCTTAAAAAGATCCATGTTGTAGAAGGGAGGAAACACAGAAGCAGGCAAATCGTTCCTCAGCCAAGTTGTTGAACTCAAGAACGAGTCGTAGAAGCGACCCGTTCTCATGTAACAAATGGCAATGTGTTGGCCGCGGGTGATGAAGAGATCATCAGCGCTAGATCCTCAGAGCATTTTCAATTGTAATTCCGGTAGAACGAGGACAGCATACCTACTTAACGCCTTTGCTCTAAAGGTTGCGATCAGTTTTTTTAAGATAGGGGAATCTATGACCGAATCTACGGACCACCCGTTTCAGCAGTCTAGGGTTTTTATAGGTATTTTGGTGCTCCAGACCAGAGGTAACTGCCAAATTCAACAGTGGGGGGCACTTGATAGGGTTTCCTCATGCGGTAAGAATAACTTTGTCTGGAGGGTCTTTCAAAGAAAGAAGGAGTGGAGCTTCTGAGAAGGAAAAACATATAATGTCAAGTGATCAGCTCAGCCACGGGGGCTCCATCTAGTTATCATAAGGTGTAAAGGGCCCGGTTATTATGGCGTGTTGCGCTACCTCCTTCTTTAGCCAACGTTTCGGACAGAATTGCAGTGTTCATCATAAGGGCAGATGTTTAATCAGATTACAAAATTACTAAAGAAGGAGGTAGCGCAACACGGCACAATACCCCAAAAACAAATCACTATAAACCTTTGCCGTAGGTCACACAAAGTGGTTCGTTGCGTTTGGTGATTTGACGAGGTGTGTTTAGGTCTTGGCGGCGGATGCGCCTGGGATCGGGAGAGGCTGGTTCAGGGAGACCCTTGTTTTACACCGCAGCGTCACTCTTGCACGCACTGATCCCTAGATTCTTACCAACCCCTTTTTCCTTTCATTAAAAGACGCCCCCACAGACCAACCTCTAAGATGACGTAGCCCCTGAGGAAATTATTTTCTTCAGGTCCTCCTGAAAAACCAACTTATCAATCACGTTATTGCTACCAACCTCGAACGTGTGGCAAACCCGTCGTGCTCTGCCTTTTGAGGTGCACCCAAAACACGAAATAGTCTTGAAATTCCTCCTCTGACAAGCGAAACATCTGTTCTTCGGGTGTCGGAAGGTTCTCGAAGGGAACTCCTTCCAGCTCCAAGGACCTGACAATTTCTGGCACATCGTATGTTCTCACCGATACCAGAAATGCCAATAAACATACCAAAATCAAAATACTCCTCGGCCACATTTTGTCAAAGTTTACCAATTTTAAATTTAATATCTGATTTTAATTAATGAATGGATAATTTTCAAAAGTCACTACAAGTTTCTGATTTTTTCTATTGATAGCCGATTTTCTTTTTTCATTTAAATTTTTCGCTAAAAATCACTTGTTATTTTAATATTTAGTTTAATTTTGTATTTGTCTTTGTCTTATCACAAATGATATTCTTTGAATTCACAACAAAATATTATACTTAGTTAATTTTGCTTTCAAATATTGCGATTTAAATAATTTAGATAAAAACGATCCTCTGTACAACTGTAAATTTTGGGAAAATTATTGGACTTAAAAAACTTAAACGTCATCACTTATTTAATTTTGAATAAAGAAAACCATAATTTACTTAAAAAAACGTTTTCTACTTTATGGCTACTAGCAGACTTTACCTAACTTTGGAAACATTTAGAAAATAATGTTTTCTCATTCATTGGTTCCACCTACACGATTATATTGAGATATCAGATCTGGCAAAGGGAGATTTCATTACTAATCCTGATTCCTTCTTGTACAAGGATCTGATTGTTTTTACTTTAATTTTTACTCTCTGACTTGTACCCGGCGTTCTGGGGGTTAACTTTTGGAGATAGACACATGCCATCGCGGACTTCCAGACCTTTTTAAGATATACAATTCCGTAGTACATTATTTTGATGTATCTCATAAGTAGAGATGGCAAAATTTCGTTTTAACTAAAAACGCGAAAAAATATTTATGATTCGAAAATGGGGCATTTATAAGTTTTCTTTGCGTTTCAAGGCATTTGAAAGTGTTTCCAGTGATTTCTATTTCGCGAATTAACGCGAAAAACGTGATTTTGTCCGTATTTCAGCTAAATTATTCTATTTAGCGAAATAGGCACGAATTTTCCGAAAATACCGGGTATTAAAATAATATGTGAGAATTTTCAAAAAATCGATATTTACATTACGATTTTTTATAATTTTGTTACTATTTTATGTGTAAATATTTAATATTTTTGTACTGTAGGCTAAAATTGCTTTTTGACATTACACAAATTGTGCGAAATAAATTACGCCTATTGATGTTAAGTTGTGTTTTTGTTCGACCCGTACTTAGAGTTTCCTTCCTTATTAATTTAATATTAGAATTAATTTTTTACAATCTTTCACATGGAAATACTTGCAAATGAAGGTTAAACATAATATATTTTACCAAAAATTCAATATGCGCTAAAAACATTCAGGAAATACATTTTTTTCTATTTTGCTACAAAACGCTAAATTATGCCTCAAAATGATATAAAACGCTAAATTTCCAATTGTTAATGCTAAAAAATCTGAATATTAATGCTAAATTTTGCCATCTCTACTCATAAGGTTTAGCCAGAGTTAGCAATGTAGCGCCTGAAAATATAGATTTTTACGACTTGATTAAAAAACATCGAGTTTTCTCTACTTTCTACAAATAATAATAATAAAAATATTGGACAATTTTTATAGCGCCGCTTTTGTGAGCTATCACCTCAGGGGCGCAATATAATATGCATGTTTTATGTACATACATTTTCCGGAAGAAATTCTCTAAATGATAGTGAAAACGTCGCTCTAGTTCGTTTTTATGCAACAGACCATTTTTGGCGAAATTAAGTTGTATACAGTTGTACTCAGAAAGCATTAATTTATACGATACAAGTGAATAAAATCAATATGCATTTTTAATGTGTTTTTGTCTTAAGTCCACCAAAATTAAACAATACTTCGAGCGTGTTTATCCAACATCCGCACGTTGGCCAAAATGACCCTCATTTTTAAACCGGCCGTTAAATTACATTTCATATAAATGTATCCAACATCGAAGCCATATCTTAGCCTATGTGTGAAATGCTAACTCTCCGTTACGGGCGTATTACTCTAACAGACCAAACAGCCAATGGCAGCACAGCGGGATGACCACGTGATTGCTTTTATACCATACATTGGTTCGTTAGCGCAACAAAAGTAAATATCTTCACTTATGATTTTGCTTTTTACAAAGTTATTTTAGTGTCTTTCCGGGAGATTCCACCACACACAGTGCCTATAGATGTACACTGTAGAGAACGATACAATTTTTTCTTGGAAAATGCAACAGATAAATAATATTTCAATCATTTATCAGAAAATTGTATCAACTTATCGTCCGTTACAACAAACTCATAGGTGGTCATAATAAGATTTGGGTATTTCGAATGTTTTTTTATGTAACATTTTGTAAAACATGCCAATTTCTAAATTATGGTAAAATATCGTTTTTAACTAAAATTTAATCGCGCAGTCATTGAATTAATTGAAATCAAATAAATGAATTGAAATAAATGAAAAATAGTGAGGTATGTTTCTGAGAGTAGGACGAAATTAAACTTGAATTGAAAATGAGATCCCTAAGGCGTATGTACTGTAAAGGATCATGATAAAATATGTAATTATGAAAGAGTATCTGAGATGATATTCGAATGCATCGTTCGTTGCTTGCGATGTAGTAAGGTTTGCTCGTTTCAGGATAGCTTGGACTGGATTTCGGCTGCCAATTGGCCGGTACCATTGTTCTTCAACATTATTATTATTTTTTCTTCAAAATTTAGATCAACTTTTAACGTCCTCAGATGTCCGAGCTGTGAGAGAGTAGGAGCTGCTTCCGAGAATATTATTACTGTCTTTTTTACTATTTTCATCTTTACACTTACCGTGCATCTCATTGAGAATATAATAACTGTCTTTTTTACTATTTTCATGTTTACCATTATCGTGCATCTCATTGAGAATATTATTACTGTCTTTGTTACTATTTTCATGTTTACCATTACCGTGCATCTCATTGAGAATATAATTAGTGTCTTTTTTACTATTTTCATGTTTACCATTACCGTGCATCTCATTGAGAATATTATTACTGTCTTTTTTACTTTTTTCATGTTTACCATTACCGTGCATCTCATTGAGAATATTATTACTGTCTTTTTTACTATTTTCATGTTTACCATTACCGTGCATCTCATTGAGAATTTTGTGAATAACTATGTGGTTGAAATCTTTAATTACAAATGTTTTCCGAAATTTTTTTATTGCAAGTCAGCATGTTGTTCGTCAGAAAACTTTTTTGAGGCTATAAATAATTGCAATAAGATCATGAAAACTCTTTTCCCCACTCTTCTGTGAATTACAACTTGTGTCAAAAAACCTTTCGAAATTGTATTTGTTTCATTCGTACCGTGACAAAGGTGTACCTTCACGGTGAGTCAGCATGTGATTTGTCAGATTACCCTTTTGAGAACATGCACTCAGAACATGAAAATGGTTTTTCTCCACTATGAGTCATAATGTGTTTTGTCAAACATTGTAGCAGTCATTTCCTGCCCGCTACAGTGTTTTAGCAACATTCAGTGCCCATCTCTAATTTACAGCTGCTAGCTATGGCAACTCTGCGACAACGAGGGACGGGCTCGCGGTCAGGACAAGCAGCTCGACAATTCAGTATTCATTTGGCTGCGCTTCCGGGATGTCGTGAACAGAGGGGAGACACGAACCTCGCCGATGAGCCAACTCCATTTACGATCGAGGATGACGCCGCAGTTAGTGTTTTTACCTTTGGTCATCCTTCGTTCTGCATTTAAATAACAGCTTTGCTTACCGCATCGCTTGGCGCCCATTATTACTTATCATCAGGTTAGTTTTACATTAAATGTCACCATCCATTTGTCGCTCTCAATGCAATTTTTAAATTACCAATCGTGCATTCAACCTTCGGTTGTTGCACACGCCTGAGTTATTTGTCATCAATCAAAAGAGTTCTCATGTTATTTAAAGGTTAATTATAAGATGTAGAAATAAATGTTTTATTTTGGGATTCATTTTCTCCTTGCTTTTATTTAATACACTTTTGGTACATCCATTCCTGAGGTACTCATGCCCTTCACCTTTATAATCTCGTTTCAATACCGCCCAACGTGGCAATAACCTTCGTTTCAACATCCCTTCGAAAAACATGAATAGTTGCACTCAGAACATGAACACGGTTTTTATCCACTGTGTCACAACCTGTGTTTCGTAAAACATAACTAACTAACTAACTAACCATCAAGATTTTTCTTCGCAGGGGGAAGCAGAGAGGACGGACCGCCAAACAACTCAGTCTTGGCCACACACTCATATTCATACATCGTCTCATAGATATTATTGTATAATTCTGACTCTTAACATGGCCCGACTCAAGTAGGTACCTGATTCACTTGGTCGTGTCGTGTCTTCCTCGGGCGTCCCCGAATTCTGCTACCATTCACATTTGTATATAAATTCTACTTACATTCCTTTCTTCGTTCATTCGCTCTACATGCCCAAACCATCTAAGCGTGACTTTCTAGATCTTACTCATTACTCTTACATCAGCCTAACCCTCGTTATTCCTTACATCCTTAGAATAGTTGTACTAAACACATAAAAACGGTTTTTCTCCAATGTGAGTGAGTCAGCACGTGTCTGGTCGGAGATCCCCATTTGTACTCGGCAACATATTGTAGCGATAGTAACTAAAATGTTCGGAAACGTTCTTTGGTGCAAATTGAATAGCATGGGAATGTACTAGAACATACCGTAGGTACTGCCCATCTACCTACCCCCTGGATGATTTTCGATGCATTCGCACCGATATAACTCAGGCAGTCTACTACATACTTATCTTTAATGAGCTAATCAAAACAACTTAATCCTTTCGCCCCGCGATTAATTAAGTAATGCTTGCTTGTGTCTGTTATGATTAATTACTTTTGTGATATATATAAAGTATTGTCAAAATTTATTCACAACAGTTTTATCCCGGCAACAGAATGAATCTATTACAAAATGTTACATAGTTTAATTTCAACCCGTTAATTATTAGGAGATCAAATTTGGTCCTAAACATCTATGAATTTGGTTTCCTAATATTTAAAGGGTTAACACCGAACACATCTTTAACCTTCGCAATCTTTCGTACAATAATCTGTGTATATTTATACCTCCCCTAAGTGAAGGATGACCTGGCTTCCCTGGATTCCACGCTGTCCCCGGTAGATCCGTGGTTCCGTCACGGGTCCGTTCCCCTCTACCTGAATCAAGTTTTCGTTCGCCGTCCGTTGTTTTAGTATTTTTCTTAGACTAATAAATATGTAAATGAGTTTTCTTAATATATTAATGATATTGTTTATGTGAGTTTTCCACTTAAGGTTACTATCTATTGTTACACCTAAATATTTAATTTCATTTTTATTTGTTATGCATAAACAGGAATTGTTTTGGCAAGTAAATTTTTTTAATATGCATTTTTTTAATGTATTTTAATATTTAAGGTAACAAAAGGGTTTTTTTTGTTTATACTAAATTATATAATTTGTTTTTTCAATATTTAATGTCAATAAGTTTTTATCAAACCATTCTTTTAACGTATTGATATCATTGTTAGCAATTATTTCAAGTTCATTCAATGAATTCGCTTGAAATATAATTGCAGTATCATCTGCATATGAAATGAGTTTTCCTGTTAATGGTAATTTAAAGATATTATTAACATATAATATGAATAGAAGAGGACCCAAAATGGTGCCTTGTGGTATTCCAAAGTCACTAGTGTTGAGTTCACTGAGAGTGTTATTTATTTTTTCATTTTGATTTCTAGAGTTTAGGAAACTTTCTATCCACATTTTAGCATTATCTATAATTCCTATTTTGATAAGCTTGTTCAGTAATTTTTTGTGACTTATGCTGATGAAGGCTTTCTTTAGGTCTATGAATATTGCAAGAGATTTTTTGCCTTTGTCTAGTGCTTGATGTATTTTTGTTGTTAAATCTATAATTACGTCCTGTGTGGTTATTTTTGTGCGAAATCCAAATTGTTGGTCACTCAATATATTATTAGTTTCAATAAATTTTAGAAGTTGCTTTTTTGCTACCTTTTCAAAAATTTTAGAGATATTTGATAATATTGAAATAGGTCGGTAGTTATTAACTTCTTTAGCATCACCTGATTTAAAAATCGGTGAAATAATAGTTTTTTGGTATACATATGGAAAGATTCCCTTTTTAAGACTATAATTTATGATATGTGTAAAAGTTTTTTTCAAAAAATTAAGATTTTTTTTCAGAATTTCAACGGTGATCCCATCAAAACCTGGTGCGGACTTAGTTTTTAGGTTTTCTATTATAACCCCAGTTTCTTGTTTAGTTATCGTTTCGAATGTTCTTACCGTTTTATTTGACGAAGCTACTGGAATTTCTAATGTAATGGTGTTATCTATGTTGTTAGTTATTTCGTTTGCGAGATTTTTTCCGACATTTGAAAAAAAAATATTGAAAGCATTCGCACATAGTTTTGGGTTATCAGAAACTTTCATCATATTATTGTTAATGTGTAGCTTTAAAATTTTGCTTGTCTTTCTTTTTTGATCAATTATTTCATTTATTGTTTTCCAAATTTTTGACACTTAGGGTTAATATCAAGAATAACAGATTAATATTTTTTAGTAAGGAAATAACATGCAGTGTTTAGTTGAATTACAAAACAAGGATTTTGTGATAGTAATATTTCACTTCTGGTTAAGTAGTGTACGATTTTTTTTCCAGAAAGTTAATGTTGGCAATACTGAAAACAATATACTTTAAACAGTTAATAAAATGTTAACTAAAATATTTCGTCAACTTACTTTTCACAGCTTTTCATTTTTTAAATGTTTTTCTTCTATAGAAGCAAGTGCTTGTGATTAAAAAAGTGGTGAACCTCAAGATGAAGAATATATAGTGTTTGTAATCAATAATTATTTAAGGAAATATGATTATTACAAAAAAACATGTAAATAAACAAATTAAAATTTATATTTATTATAATTAATAAAGAAGTTAGTAAAATGACATGGTTCACAATGCTACAACTGAGCCACTAGACCTTCTTCTATTTTATAGTCTTAATTATAATGTTTATATAATCGAGTTGAAATATGTGCACTTATAAGTTATAACATTTATAGTTATATCGTGGCTATCATCGAAAAATAATGGAGTATATTATTGTCACAGTAATAATCTGAAAGGCTCAAAGGTACAAAGAATAAAGCATTAAAAATCTAAGACAACAAACACAAATGAAATATTATAACCATATTCCAAAAATTAAATTAACAATGTTAATAACAATTCACACATTTTGCTTTAATTTGAGAAGATGTCTTAAAAAACGAATATAAATATAATATTAAGTGAGAATAATGGGTATGTTTCAGTTTTATGTACCTTCGGTTACAGTGCATCCGCTGTCGTTAAACGAGACTTTGATGATGAATAAATATATTTGTTTGAAAGATCAGTTTCATCGTTCAACATCCCCGGCTCGAGTTCACTGCGAGAGTCAGCTAATTGATTGCGATGTAGAAGAGTTTTATCATTTCTGGCTATTAAACCAGGATAGCTTGGTCTGGATATTGAGTATCTTTTTTGCGAAATGTCAGTCATTTGTAGCCGGCATTATGGTTCTTCAACACATCCATAGTTTCGTTCTTGTTGGCCGTATTTTCACTTTCTCTTCAAAATGAAGATACACTTTTAACGTTTTCAGATGAACGAGCTGTGTGAGTCAGAACTGCTTCCAAAAAATATTAAATAAAATTAAGCTTCTTAACCTTAGCTTTACTAACGATTGAAAATTATTTCGTGTGTAGTTCGTTTTACTCCATGGTGTTTAAGATTGTGTCAGAGAGACCATTTAACAAAATTAATAGTTGCACTTACAACATGAAAAAGGTTTTTCTACACTGTGAGCCAGCATGTGGTTCTTCAGGGTGCCCCTTCGAGAAAATGAATAGTTGCACACAGAACATGAAAAAGCTTTTTCTCCACAATGAGTCAGCATGTGCCTCGTTAGATCGCCCTTTCGAAAAAATAAATTGTTGCACTCGGAATATGAAAAAGGTTTTTCTCCACTGTGAGTCAGCATGTGGCTCTTCAGACTGCCACTTAGATAAGATGAATAGGTGCACTCAGAACATGATAAAAGGTTTTTCTCCACTGTGAGTCAGCATGTGGCTCGTAAGATTGCCCCTTCGAGAGCATGAATAATTACACTCAGAACAGGAAAAAGGTTTTTCTCCACTGTGAGTCAGCATGTGCCTCTTAAAATCGCATTTTCGATAAAATAAATAGTTGCACTCAGAACATGAAAAAGGTTTTTCTCCCTTGTGAGTAAGCATGTGTTTTTTTCAGCGTGCCCCTTTGAGAAAATGAATGGTTGCATTCAGAACATGAAAAAGATTTTTCTCCACTGTGAGTCAGCATGTGGCTCGTAAGATCGCCCTTTCGAGAACATGAATTATTGCACTCGGAACATGAAAAAGGTTTTTCTCCACTGTGAGTTAGCATGTGGCTTGTCAGAGCGTACTTTCGAGAACATGAATAGTTGCACTCGGAACATGAAAAATCTTTTCCTCCACTGTGAGTCAGGATGTGATACTTCAGTTGGCCACTTCCAGAAGAAGAATAATTGCACTCAGAACACAAAAAAGGTTTTTCTCCACTGTGAGTCAGCATGTGCCCCTTTAGATGGACCTTCCGATAAAATGAATAGTTGCACTCGGAACATGAAAAAGGTTATTCTCCACTGTGAGTCAGCATGTGTTTCTTCAGCGTGCCCCTTTGAGAAAATGAAGAGTTGCATTCAGAACATGAAAAAGGTTTTTCTCCAATGTGAATCAGCATGTGGCTCGTAAGATTGCCCCTTCGAGAACATGAATAATTGCACTCGGAACATGAAAAAGGTTTTTCTCCACTGTGAGTCAGCGTGTGCCTCTTTAGATTGCTCTTTCGAAAAAATAAATTGTTGCACTCGGAACATGAAAAAGGTTTTTCTCCACTGTGAGTTAGCATGTGGCTTGTCAGAGCGTCCTTTCGAGAACATGAATAGTTGCACTCGGAACATGAAAAAGCTTTTTCGCCACTGTGAGTCAGCATATGGCACTTCAGTTGGCCACTTCCAGAACAAGAATAATTGCACTCGGAACATGAAAAAGGTTTTTCTCCACTGTGAGTCAGCATGTGCCTCTTTAGATGGCCCTTCCGAGAAAATAAATAGTGGCACTCAGAACACGAAAAAGATTTTTCTCCACTATGAGTCAGCATGTGCCTCTTTAGATGGCCCTTCCGAGAAAATGAATAGTTGCAGTCGGAACATGAAAAAGCTTTTTCTCCACTGTGAGTCAGCATATGGCACTTCAGTTGGCCACTTCCAGAACAAGAATAATTGCACTCGGAACATGAAAAAGGTTTTTCTCCACTGTGAGTCAGCATGTGCCTCTTTAGATGGCCCTTCCGAGAAAATAAATAGTGGCACTCAGAACACGAAAAAGGTTTTTCTCCACTATGAGTCAGCATGTGCCTCTTTAGATGGCCCTTCCGAGAAAATGAATAGTTGCAGTCGGAACATGAAAAAGGTTTTTCTCCACTGTGAGTCAGCATGTGTTTCTTCAGCGTGCCCCTTTGAGAAAATGAATGGTTGCATTCAGAACATGAAAAAGGTTTTTCTCCACTATGAGTCAGCACGTGGCTCGTAAGATTGCCCCTTCGAGAACATGAATAATTGCACACAGAACATGAAAAAGGTTTTTCTCCACTGTGAGTCAGCATGTGTCTCGTCAAAGTGTCCCTTCGAGAAAATGAATAGTTGCACTCAGAACATGAAAAATGTTTTTTTCCAGTATGGGTGCGTAATTGCCTTTTAAAATTCGACTTATGAGAATGGGAGTAGGTACAATGAGGAATAGATAATTGTTTTTCCAAAGGATGCTTCTTGAGATCTATCGAAAAAAAAATACGATTATAAAGGCTTAAAACGACTTAATATCTACACTTGGCGTAAGAAAGCACAGAAATTGATAACAAAATACGATGGCAGAATTGTTAATTTTCAGAAAAAAAAAGTGTTTTTACCGGACTGGACAATTCTTTCAAAGCGTTCTAAGCATTCCTTTTTTACATCCGGCAGGTCTATGTCAATTTCCATACAAGAGAATCCCCCATCATTATCTTCTCGGCGTCCGTGTTCCTCCTTGACGGTAATAGTCTCCACATTAATGCAAGCTATAAAACAACATGTACGTACATTGATCATCGATGTTAAACTCTTTTAAAAAAGCTTAAAATAGAAACAATAAAATAAATCATTGATTAACCCTGCAGAAGTGAGAAATAAGTGAAGAGAGTTCAAGGTTAATTTAAGAAAATTAATACGAACGACCCCGAATGTCCGCTTCAGAAGGAATAAGCATTTGCTCCTGAGTACCTTCAGTATGGAGTTGTTGTTTTAATTCAATAGAATGATGTTTTCTTCCATCAATATGTATTTTTAACGAATGAGGATGAGGTGGAAACTTGAGGAATCGAGCACTCATTGTAGGCATTGGCGGTTTCTGTGATCGTAGGGTATGGTCACATCAAACAAATCACAAATAAACTCTTCAAAACAATACATATTTTTGTAAACATAAGAAATATATATAAAATAAAACAATGGAAAACAATATACTTGTTACGTTGCCAATCATTTATAAAATATGGAATAAATGCTTGGAGAAGAGCAACAAACTGGGCTATCGATTCATTAGAAATCGCGCAGAAAACGACCTGAAAGGTAATATTAATCAAATTTCATTACATAAAATAATAAAAACTATGCGTTTCACACAAAACTTTGGCTGTTTCCGGCAAAGATAAAAAAAATCTGGTAAAAACTAAAATAACTGCCACTAAAGAGGACAACGTTAACAAACATATAATGTTCTGTCGCCATGGCAATCCGAAATGGACTTGTATTTTTATTTTTTTATTAAAGAAAAAAACATTCCCGGGTTACGAATAACATGAGAACATTTGAAAATCTCCAACTATCACCACAGTAAGCGGAAAAAGTTGCTTGTGTTGTGATGGAAGACTTAGCCAGCCGAGGTATTGAACACACTACGCCTGGGTGGGACCCAAGCGCGATGTCAACTCAGCCACCGACCGGTCTATTACAATTTATTTAACATAGGCAATGAAACTCACTGGCTGTCTGAGTACTTTCCGCATATCGCAAGCATTCCTTTTTTACATCTGGGAGGTCGAAATCCATATAAGTGTACGGCATTTCACCTTCGCCTTCTTCCTGGGGCCCTGGTTCCGTTTTGATGGAAACAGTTTCTGGATTTACTAGATCCATGGCACCGCTGTCGCAGGGTTTGATAATTGGTAATCGCCCAAACAAAAATATATACCTGAAACAAACCTAGTTGTAACGTAATCCTATGAGCACACGAAAGCATTTAAATTATCGATTAATCAACAGATATGAAGTGTCAACTTCAAGGTCAAGATAGTCAGAATATGTATCCCTTATTTCAAATATCAGTTTCATATAAGATATCATTGTTTTGACAGAATATTCCAAGCAAATAAAATTTAATAATATTATATACAATACAATAAGTTGAAGTAAATCAGAGATCCCGGGTCCTTGCACAAAAGCATTAATTCTTAAAGATTGACAACTCGACCTTCTATAGAATTGGTTTGGTCATGATTTTAACCTTAGATCTGGCAAATTTTAAGACAACCTGGCATCGGTGACGGCCCACCACACCATCGACAAAGAATAGAAGAAATTTCAAAAAAGGCGCGACTATAGACAATATAATTCTGCTTCGGAACCTACCGAAAATTCAATTCATTAGCCTAAAACAAAAGTGAAATTTCACCCAAGACCACAAAGTCCCATCTGACAAAGCGCTGTCTTAACCATAACTGATCAGCAAACGCAAAACACAATCGGACATGAAATTGTAGGATTATGCGTGACTATATCTACATTGTCAACATCACACGTAGTGCACATCACTCTAAACTTTTCCCTTACTGTTCTAAAAAAAATTCACGCGTTCCGGTGCTGTGTAGTCAATACACATCTCAAAATCAGCGATTTATTTTCTGAAAAATATTAATATTCATAGTTAATCGCTTCTGTTTACTATCCAATGGAGCGACCACGCAAAATAAATAATTTTGCCTCGATTGCTCGAGATATCCAGACGATATTTTTTTTAATTTTTTGCCCACATTAAAAAAAAACATAACTTAGAATTTTTACATGGAGTAATACAAACTTCTTATGGTGCTATATAGCCAATGAGTTAACTTGTATTTTGCCGTTTGTTTCATTTTTGTAGGACTTATAGAAAAATTATGAACAAATCGTAAAGTTTATAATCGCGCGAATCCTGCGTGTTTGTTACTTTGAAACTGCCGTGACAGCTACTTTTTCGAGTCAACATTAAATATTTCTGTATGTTGTCTGTGGTATACTTGATAATGAAAGATACATGTCTATGGCAAACGACTTGATTATAATCGTAAACAGTATATCAGAAATCGCAGGTGAAAAAAATATTTTAAAGAATTTGATCACGGACTGTCCAAATGTAATGAACTAAATTACTACATTTAGTACATTTAACACACTGAAATTGTATTAAATTAGAAAGATAATTTCATTGTCTACAATAACGTCAATTACCAACAACAATGATTTCAATTTTTAACTAATTGAATAGTATAATACGGACAGTCTATTTTACAATGTAAAAATCGAAGCGCCGCGCCGCTTTTTATATAATTGATTTCTAATACTGAATTTTTATGACCATGTTTTTATATTGGATTGTAAAACATGAAACAAGGTTCTTAATAAGATATATATCATATCAATACATATTACTTATCTTTCAGAAAATACTTTGTAAATTGCTTAAATTCCGTGTTATTTTGACATTTTTCCTCAAGCATACGTGATTTGACAGAGTTTGCTCAGTACACACCGGGTGAATTAACCCAGCAATGTTTATGATGATGGTTATGAAACCTTTCATGTCAAACTTGTAGGAGCTTAGAACGGTAATTAAAATCTTTATTTAATTTTCAAAAACCTGTTAATGAAAAATATGAGAATACACAGATCTAGGAAATGAGATTAAAATAATTTGGCATTCTCAAACTATAAAAATATTTCCATTTGTTATTTCCGCTACCTAGAGCTCTCTTATTAAAAATGTAGGCGTATTAGATCTATCAACAAAAATTATATATAAGGATGCAAAAGTCGGTCATTTTGAATACATGTGGGATAACGAAAGATTTTTTAAATATTTATGTTGAGGGATCAGTAGGATTTATATGCCCTGTTAGGAGTTTTACCAAGCCGAACCCTCTGATATGAAAATATCTGGAGTCGGTGAATTATTTTCCCATTTGATCTCTGGTGAGATGACGTGTTGTTCTTGTATTGTTTTGTATTTATTTTGCTTATATAATGCAATAGCATAATGTTGATTGACTAGATGATCATTTGTGGAAAAGTGTGTGGAAGGGTTTAGTATTTCCTAAGGGGAAGATTTAACCCGGACATAAAATCGAAAGTTTGTAGAAAGCAATCACTTTGTGGTTTGATATATTTAATAAAATACGTTTAGTTTTAAAACCACAAGAAGTAATGATTTGTACCCTGAAAATGTTTGAGTAAAGCGAAACCGGTCGGTTTTAAAAATTATCAAAAACTCGTGGTTTTAAAACAAAAAGTATTTTTATTTTATTTTATTAAAATCTTAGTGATTTTTATACATAAAAGTTGGATTTTGTAAAAAAATAGTTGGGAGGGAAATAAATTATGCAACAAACAATTTATTTATTTATTACTTGCAATAAAAATAATTAAATTTTATATTGGTTTCATATAATTTAGGAAAATCACTATATAGTATCATTATGCCTCGTTCCAGAGTGATACTCTCGCTATCGCCCTGGTGACAGACCACCATTCAAAATTGAACATTGCTTGAAATGGTTTCATTATGTATAGTGACTAGATCTAAAATAGCCACTTTACTATATATAGATAAATTGAAAAAACATTAATAAAATGACAAAAACAAAACAAGTAATGTGTACAATATACAGGGAAAAACGAGAATCAATGATCAGAATTGAAATATACATATCTAAACCTCCACCAAACCTTCTCCAAAGGACCCCGAAATCGAGCCTTTGGGGGTTAACCGTTGGAGGGCTTTGTCGTAACAACATTTTAATAAGACGTAAATATGCGGAAAGAACCTGGAAATAATGCGGAAAGATCTGTTCACTAAACACAAGTGAATAGCCAAGTACTTCATCAACTTCATCTTCCCCTATCTCCTTCCATAACTTCTGTCTCACAACATCCCCCAATCGGAGATGCTATCACACAAAAAACCATCAGGCGACAGAATCGATCGCATTGCCTGCCTATCATCCTAGTCTTGTCTCCTAAGTTCTATGGCCAAAGCGGGGTGAAGTGCATTGCTAAAAATTTGAGATGGTTCTGGTAACATGCATAAAGTATCCTCGTTGCTCACTCCGTGGTCGACGTCGCTTTTTTTAATATTTTTTTATAGTGAATACCTCACAAGAGTCCCAACTGCTCCCGTCTGGAGCCAGTGAGACTATGGCATCCCCAATTGGGGGATGTTGTGAGGCTGAAGGTAAGTGGGGAAGGGAAAGAGGAAGGCTACGCTTGCTTCATCGTCCACGTCGCTCGCTTCGTCGTCCACGTCAATCGTGCGGCTATCCTCCATGTCCGTTTCTGAAACAACTGAAATCAAAAATTTATTTAATGCGTCTATTTTTCAATTACGGTCCGCACCCGGTAGAATGTTTAAAAAAATAAACTCAACGTTTTCAAACGCAGACACTTCTTTGTAGAGTGGGACGTCCACCCACAGCTCGCTATCACCACCCCACCGCGGTTCATCCCGTGATGTCCCAGGTAAGGGAGTGAAGGTAGCGGGAGATGTCAACCATGTTGGGGGAACTGGCGAAGGTAATGTTGCTGGTGTCCCTAGTGAAAAAGGTCACCCTTTTCTCTCCGGAGATGGAATTCTGAAAATATTTACATTAATCACATTAACGGATTTTTCTCACTCACGCGTGAACTGAATCTTTAAATAGCCAGGTAAAATAAATAAAAAATCAACATCAGTGTCATGGACAGCTCCAGTTCTACCTCACGTGTACAATGCACATATAACCAACGCTAATCAAACTCACTCTCACTGTTGCAGAACACTCAGGAAAATAATATTGTATCATGCATATTTAAACACGTTCACTTACTTTGTTTTGTTTTTCTTGGTGGCGCAGTGGGGAGAAGGATCCGCGCCGCCTGCTTCTGGAACTTTCTGCATTCAAATTCCAGTTGGAAGGAAGCAGACTGGGCCATTGCTGCCTTTTGGGCCCTGGCGCGATCCTCTCTCACCATTAATAAAGCTGGATCACTGTAAAAAATATATGATACCACAACACAGATCAACAGTGAAATAGCGACTTTAAAAATATATAAAAAATACTGACACTCCACAGTCCACTACATATTTTATATTCAAAATACTTATATTTTCTAAAATACTACATACAAAAAAATATTTAAATATTTTTTAATAATAAAAAATATTAAAAATAAAATATGATAGCAGAACACAGATCCACAGTGAAATAGCGAAATTAAAAATATAAAAAAATATTAACACTCCACGGTCCACTATATATTTTATATTCAAAATACTACATTCCATAAAATATTTATATATATTTTAATACATTCTGTTGCGTGTCGTATCTTGTGATTGTCCTGTTTTATTCTTCAGTCAAGCCTAAACTCTTTCACTTTTTCATATTATAATCTCGATGTGTAGAGCCTTTTATAATATCTTTTTCTGTCTGTGCCACCTTTGATGTTAAATATTTTTGTCTATGGCACGTCATAGTGTAATATTGTCATTAATTTCGCGACTCTAAAATCTTGTGTCTGTAGTCACGTCAAATATTGTTTGGTTATAAATAGCTTGTTGTGATCCAGATACGATTCAATTCTACATTATCATTCATTCAACATTCATTATCAATAAACTCTCGCTTCTCTTTCTAAGTTTTAAAGTCTACCCTCTTCTTTGTGACATATTAAACGTATCAAGAAAAAACACAAGTGTTTTTAGCCCAGTCAATGAAGGGAAAAAAAGACCCGATGTCGGAACTAATTCCCCGGAAGCTGAATTTTTCACAGATGTTAGTAGACCTTTAGGCATGTATTTTTACAAAAGTCCCCGACTTTCCCAAATTTGGCGAGCGCAGAGCTCCCGAAGTGAGATGAATTCGTTCGTTGACTTCTTTTTTGAATCCTTCCCAGTCCGCATCCTTATAATTGCGCTGTTTTCTGGGGGTCCTTGAAGTTGTGCCGCCTATAGTGAAGCTCACGGGCAGGTGGTCCGATGACAGCTCGTCTTAACATTTTTCTCGAGTACGATATCCAATGTACTCGGATATATACAACAATAATAACAACAATAATACCGCTGTACAGAAACACGCTGTGAATTTCGTTCCTGTTTAAAATTAAATAAGTAAATATTCTAAACGTATTTGACAAAAAATAGTGCACTAATATATACGGAATTGCAGTAGCAGTGTAGTAAAGAAGTGACAAGCTGTACTAGTACATCTGTAATAACCTAAATCCGAATTAAAAAAAAAAAAAGTTTGCTCTCAAAACATTTAATAAACAGCGATTACTCGGTAATAGGCCAGTGTTGAACTCAGTTTGTGTGTGTGTGTGTACGTGCTACGTCGTTCGACCGGCGACCAACATCGTCCACGCAGGGCCGCTAAACCTCTTACCGCTCTACATTTCGAAGCAGTACCATGGACACCAGTGACACCTTTTCTTTCATCTCTGCGGCAAACCAAATTATAAATTCCTTACAAAATACTATAATGGACCCAAGCAATAAGTTTACAAAAGAACCAAATGGGGAAATTGTCACCAAAACTCACAGAACTGCTAGGGAATATAAGCCTTGTTACTACCAAAATGGGCTTTCTGGAGAATAATTAACCTGCAAATTCTGATATAAAAAAACAAAAAAATATAAAAAACAAGTACAGTATCTTAATTACTCCAAAAAATAAAGATACATCAACAGAAATACAAAATAAAATTCAAAGGCACTTTAAAACCAGCCAATTAGGAACATGCATTGAAGGCATTAAAAAAATTTCCCAAAATCGAATTGTAATAGATTGTGTTAATAAAGAAGACGCTAAAAAACTACAAAATTTAATTTCTAAATATCTACATGATATTGACTGCAAAGAATTAACAAAGAAAAAACCAACAATGATATTCAAGGGAATTTTCAACGACTTTATCAAAGAAGATTTTACTGACGATATCTTGGACAAAAATGAGGATATCAAAATTGTAACGCAAGAAACAGAAAAAAAATCTATTTTTAACATAAAAGCAATAATTAAAAACAAATACAATGACACCTCCAACTACATAGTAGAAGTAGACAGTACAACCAGGAAGATTCTATTAAATAAAGAAAAAATAAACATTGGCTACCAGCGAGTTACGGTTGGCGACGCCTGCCCAGTAATACAATGCTACTTCTGTCAACGCTACGGACATAAATCAAATAACTGCAACCAGAAAGAGAAAAACAATTCACCTTCCTGCTCGCACTGTGGAGCTGCTCACTTGTTCAAAGAATGTGCCTCGACAAATCAACCGAGGTGTGTAAACTGCACTTTTCAAAATGACAGATTTCAACTGTCATTTCCTACCAATCATAATGCGAATGATAAAACCAACTGTTTATATTATAAAAAAATGCTGGCATTCGCACAACAGAAAATTGAATACTAATTCAAGGTATATTTTTCATAGTAACTCATGTTTATTGTCAATATATTATGCATGTACCTGCACTTTCAAAAATTTAAAAACTAACAAAATTAATAATGCTATGACATATGCTTTAAAAAAACATGATGCTTCTTATCAATCTCCAGTATATAAAACAAGTATACTTACTGTTAAAACTGAAAATTCTAAGAAATATCCAAAAATGATACTAACAATTAAAAAAAAATGTCCATAATCAAACGGACTGTCAATATTACAAAAAAATACTTGCTCTTACGGAACAAAAATTGGAATATTGTTATAAATTTTAAAGATGTCTATAAAAAATATCTCATGTCTATTCTCAATGTCTTACAAATACGCATGTACTTTTGAATATCCACAAGATATAAAAAATAATAATTCTATAGTCTATACATTAAAAAACCGACAAATCTTTCATCATTCTACATACTTTAAAGTCAGGATATATGTATTTAAACCAAAAAATTTAAATCATTCTCTATATTGAAGATAAAAAACCTAAATATTTTCTTTATGATAACACATCTCTACTTACTACACTTTTATGTTTATTTTTACAATACATTACATCTACGTTCTACATTTGTATATTCCTACCAGAAAATAGATAATACAATAACAATCCACAACTGCATTTATCGAATGCTAGTAAATTACAGAATACTAAAGTCTAATTATAGATATATTGATTTGTCAAAATTATTATTATATACATTACTAACCCATATATCATGCTGCCAATATTCTATATGCAATAAATTTCTACACTATATGTTCACTTGTACTATTGATATATTCTTACACACGCTATTTTTATTGTAATTATTATAAAAAGAAGAACGAATCAAATTAATTATTGCTGTCAATTAAACAAACACCCACTATGTCTCCGAGTATTATCTTTTTTTATTATTTATTGAGTTAGTTTATACATTTGAATATAAACTAATATAAACAAGATCATATTTCATTTTGTAATTTTACATATTTTTACAGTAAATATAACATTTATTTTTAAATACATTCATTCTTTCTTCATTTTTCAGACTTTCAGGCATTTCATCATACATTTTTAGTCCTTTGTACATTAGGCAGTTCTGTGATTTTGTTTTTTTCATATGTGGCAATCTAATCCTATTTACATTTCTGGTTTCGTAATTATGAACATCTCTATTAAAAACAATTTCATCCTTAAAATATTTTGGCATTTGGTTGTTCATGATTTTATGTACAAAAATTAACACATTAAATAATAGTCTCTTTTTTATAGAAATCCAATTTAGCTGTTCTCTCATTTGATCTATGCTTGCGTATTTTCCTTTTCCTAGTATACATCTCATAGCTCTATTCTGTATAACATCTAGCTTGTTCAAGTTTCCTTCATTGGCCAAATACAACATAGTAGAGCAATAATCTAAATGTGGAGCAACTATAGTTTTATAAATCAGCTCTGTAGTGTTTCCATTTAGTTTATTTCTTAATCTTCTAAGAAAATTGACTTTTTTAGATACCTTCTTTAGCACATATTCAAAATTTGCTGCGAAAGTTAGTTTTGAATCTAGTATCACACCCAGGTACTTAATTTCATTTACTTTTTCAATTTTTTCGCCATTAATTGTCAATTTTAACTCTGTGTTATGCGTTTTGTTGCCTATTTCCATATATTTTGTTTTGTTGACATTCAGTTTTAATTTGTTTAATTTCAGCCATTTCGCTATATTTTGTAGGTCTTCATTTAATTTATTAATTGCATCTATGTACTCTTCACATGAAATATAGATTAATGTATCGTCTGCAAATAATCTAATTTTGCAATGTTTTATGGTTTTAATTATATCATTAATGTAAATAATGAATAGAATTGGACCTAATACCGACCCTTGTGGAACACCGAGGTTGTTTTCTATCGGTTCTGATTCTGAGCTTTCCACTTTTGTTACCTGTTTTCTTTCATGGAGATATTCTTTGAAAAGATTTAGAGCTACTTCAGAAAGACCTATATCTTCTAATTTTTCCAAAAGTTTTTTCCTTTCTATCGTTTCAAATGCTCTTTTAAAATCTAAAAATGTTGCAATGGTGATTTTTTTATTATCTGTTTCTTTCTTCCATGTATTAATCACAATGTTTATTGCAGCTTCACAAGAGTTATTATTACGGAATCCTGATTGTTCGTCACATAATATATGATGTTTTTCCAAATACTCAACGAGTTGTTTCTTTATTACAATTTCTAGTACCTGTTCGTATTTTGGTAACATATTTATAGGTCTAAATTCTTCACATTTTCTGGTATTAACAACTTTCGGAATCGGGATCACAATAGATGTTTTCCATGTGTTTGGAAATTTTCCACTTCTTAACGATTCATTTATTATGTTCAGTAGATGAGGTCCTATCACTGGCATTGCATCCCTTAAAACTGTAAAGCTTATTCCATCTGGACTCTCTTTTGATTTGGTGCTGTTTAGAATCTGTAAAAGATATGTTTCATCAATCTCTTTAAACACAAGTTTTTCTCGGTTTAGGGGAACATTTCTCACGCGGTTGTCTTCCTTCAGTATTGGTATACTCTGATGTAATTCCGTTATGCTGTTTACAAAATATTTGTTGAAGCAGTTCTGTATGCTACCCTGTATCTGATGTGGAAATTCAATGTCATGTTTCATCCCTTTATCTTCAGTTTGCATTAATCCTTTTATGGTTTTCCACATTTTTTTTTGTGTCTCCTTTTTCACAGATAATTTTATTTTTGAAGTAATCGTTCTTACAAACTTTCAGTTGTTTTGAGTATTTATTTCTTGCATTTTTGAATGCTTTCCAGTCTTGTGAGTTTCTTGAGATTTTTGCAATTTTGTACAGTCTATCTCTTTCATATTGTATTGATTGAAGTTCTATGTTATACCATTTATTTGTTCCTCTTATTTTAGTTGTTTGGATTGGTATTAACTGGTCGATTACTTCTTGAAGGTTATTTATTAATGATTTAGCCTTTTATCTAAATCTAAACATAAAATAAATCTTATAGAAAAAATAAAAACCTACAATTTTAGATATGAACTGAAATCGAGCAAGAATAGTGTTACACTAATTATGAGCATTATTACTTATTCATTTACTCGTAGAATTTTATATACATATTTTATCACACCTAAATAAATACAATGGAAAATTTTAACTTAAGCGAAATTGATAAAAATCTAAATATAGAAGAATACGTATGTGAATCAGCCAGTGAATGCAATAAGATCTATGACAATATAATAAATAGACTAACAATCTTGCACCTAAACATTAGAAGTATAAATAAAAACATGGATGAACTTTTGGTATCCCTAAATACATTATGTTCACAGCCAGATTTCATAATACTATCCGAGGCGCACATACATGCAAACATAAATATACCAATCATCCCAAACTACAAAAATTACAATACAAATTATCAGATTAATAAAAATAGTGGAATTGTAGTATACGCTAAAGAAAAATTTACTGATATCAATATTACCGAAATACACATATGCAAAGCAAACTGTTTGTCATTAAATTTTGTTTTAAATAATATGCCATTCAATATAATCGCAATATATCGAACACACAGTTCTGATGTACCTTTATTTATAGAAGAATTAAAAACAATACTATGTAACAAAAACCATCTAAATTGTATCGTAATAGGTGATTTAAATATTAATATTGGTCCTAATAACCACTGTAAAAATAAATTAGATTATATAAATGCTATGAACGAAATGAACTTTATATCACGTGTAAATAATTACACAAGAGAATTTGCAAACCAATCGCCATCATGCCTGGACCACATATGGAGCAATATTAAACACACAGAAAAAAATAAATCTATTATATGGAAAAATGATATAACAGATCACCATACAAATATTTTTATTTATTATTTCAATAAAAACTTAGGATTAAATGACTCTAGAAAAAATATTATACATAAATATGTAAAATTAAATAATAAATAAAGTAACGAATCTTGGTCCTCAATACTAAATTGCCAAAACCCAGACATGTGCGCAAACTTCTTTGAAGAAACTTTAAATGCTCATATCGCAGACTGTACAACTTTTATAAATAATCAACCAAGTTCTAAATTAAGGCAAATCAAACCATGGATTACGCAAGGATTACTCATATCTATCCGGAAAAAAAGAAAAACTTTTCATAGACACAAAAAAAAACCCTACCAATAGCCAAGTAAAAAACGAATACAAAATATTCCGGAACAAACTCATTAAAATTATCAAAGACACAAAAGAAAAATATTACAGGGAGAAAATAATCCTCTCAAAAGAAAACCCTAAAAAAACATGGAACACTTTAAATGAAATAATGAATAAAAATAATAAAAATAAGTCTACAATAAATGTCATAAACAATAATGGAACTAAAATAAATGCTACCCGAGAACCAAAAATGTGCGCAAATATTTTCAACAAATTTTTTGCTTCCGTCGGTCAAAAACTTGCATATAAAATTGACCAAAATTATCAACCTGAGGACATACATGAAGATAAAATAACAAATAGCAATCTTTCAATTTTTAAACCGACTTCAGAAAAAAATATTGAAAACATAATACAATCACTTAAAAATGGTAGTGCGCCAGGATACGACGGTATAACTACAGAAATCTTGAAAAAATACTGCAATTTTCTAACCAAACCGATTACGCATATAATTGATGTAAGTACTAAATACGGAATATTCCCGTCTAACTACAAAAAAGCCATTATAATCCCAGTATATAAATCCGGAGATTCATAAGAAGTAAACAATTACCGCCCAATATCCTTACTATCCAACATTGCAAAAATACACGAAAAAGTAATAAAAAACAAATTACTGATTATACAGATAACCAAAAAAGTATTAACCCTAGTCAATACGGTTTCAGAGATAAACTAAGCACACAAGACGCAATTGCAGAATTAACTAAGCTTATTTACAAAACATTAGATAGAGGCAAAAAATGCTTAAGTATATTCATTGACCTCCGTAAAGCTTTTGATAGTGTCTCACATTCAAAATTAATTAATAAACTAAATGATATAGGAATAACTGGCAAAGCTAAAACATGGTTAAAAAGTTATCTCTATCAAAGAACTCAACAGGTTAAAGTAAACAACGAATTAAGTGAAATAGAAAATATAGATTTTGGAATTCCACAAGGAACTGTTTTGGGACCTTTACTATTTATATTATATGTAAATGAACTTTTTCAACTCCCAATAATTGGAAACATCATATCTTACGCAGATGATACAGTGCTAACTATTGAAGGAAATTCATGGAATGAGGTCGTAGTATCATCTAATAATGCAATAAATATCGTTAAACTATGGTTTGACGAAAACTCATTGACACTGAATGTCGAGAAAACCCATTTTATACCTTAAAGCCTAACAGAGAATAACTCAAATGTGAATCTAAACATAAAAATTCACCAAAGAAATTGCCTCCTTAAATTCACACCCTGTAATTCAAACTGTATAAACATTAGTAGTAAAAAAGAAATAAAATATCTTGGAATAATCATTGATAATAACATCAAATGGAAAAGTCAAATAAATTCCA